>NW_008703839.1:1002636-1019175 GCF_000326865.2 Helobdella robusta
GCCGGTAACACCGTCTGCGGTGGTTTGGTCATGTCAAACGAAGTGGAAACAGTGCCATAACTTTTCTTGCAGATGTTGAAGTACCTGGCACACGTCCCAAAGGCCGTCCAAAGAAGTCCTGGTCGCATACAATCGAGCAAGACATGAAAGCTCTAAATTTAAATGAAATGGATACAACTGATCGTCTAATTTGGCGCAAAAAGTTGATAGCAAAGAAAACAACGTCCTACCTCGGGAAACCGGGTCTCTGGACGCAAAACGAAGATTGATTGATGTATAATGCTATGGCAACTACAAGCACGTTAAATGTTACACCACCGCGCTGCCCAATTTCGTATTGTATTCTTTATATTCAGTCATTTTTTTTGCTTTAGGTTGATATAATTCGTTTGTTATTTTCACCTAGTAGGTGACATAAAAAAAAGGCAGAGGCGAATAAAAGGTGGGAATAAACACACAGACAACAACGAAGGCATGTCTTTGTGCACTAATTTTATTTTTTTGTTTTTTGTTGTGTATGTTATGTCTTAAATATATTAAGAATATCGTAATATCTGACCAAAATCCCACAAATTTTTGGCCAGATCCCGACTGATTTTAAAAAATAGAGCCAAAACTCAGTACAGGTCTAATTAATTTTTTAAAATTAGTTATGATTTGATTGGTTGAAAAATTGGTAGGTTAAGTTAGCTTAACTCAATGTTCTGAAAAATTTGGATTTTCTGGGGAATTGTATATTATTAGTAGTAGTAGAAATGCTGTTCTGGAGGTTATCCAGAGAGCATGCTTTCAGGCATGCTAGCACTGCTAATTCGTTGATTGATTGTTGTTCATCCAACAATCAATACCTGCTTTAAATTTGTTCATTGATTGTGCCTCAACAAGTTCATTTGGTAATGAGTTCCATGTATTTGCGACTCTATTGAATAAGTAGTTTTCTCTGCCTCTATGTCTTGTTAACTCTTTAAAATATTTCACACCGTGACCTCGCGTTTTGGTTTTGACTATGCTAAAGCGATTATTTAAATCAACTTTGTCCAAATTATGCATGATTTTAAACAACTGAATCAAATCTCCTCTTTTTCTTTTTTCCACCAAGGTTGTTAATCCTAATTTTGTAAGATGATCTTTTTAAGCTAGGTTTCTTATAAATGGAACCAACTTTGATTCTCTGTGCTGGACTCTTTCTGTTTTTGCGCTGTTTGAAATGGGATGATAAATAACGATGCAACTTCACCCGGGAGATGTTTCATAGTGAACACTAAGTAGGAAATTAGAAATGGCTTTTAACAAATTTTAATGGGGTAAACATATGGTAAAATGTGATTATTTATTAAATAAAGATTTTCATTCAATCACTGTTTAAAAGGTTGGCTTTCATTTAATGAGAAAATTGAAAAATGGTTCCAATTTGAATCTTGTGTCTGAGATTTGTAATATTGTAATTTGTGTAAAACTAAATCAATTTATAACATGCGATTTTTACATCATTCATGCTCAGATACAACCACAGGTTTAGAGTTTCTCTTACATTCACTGGATAATCAGCAATGGCATTTTAAAGCACAATCTTCTGAAGTATATTGCTGTTTTTTATGTGTAGTATTTTCATTGCTATACAGTTTTTTTACATAACATATTGGTTATAGGCTTTTCTAAACTATTAATGTGATTAATTTGAGACCATATGTTGAATATTTTTTGGCTATAGTAATGTGAATTGTGGAGCAGTGTTTGCTCAGCTATAAAACAACTGAGTTTTCAACATAATTTAAATCGAGTTAAAATTAAATCAACATTGTCAGAATTATGTTTAGATCAATCTATTGGGTTGGGCTTTTCCGGATTTGACTTTTTCAAGTCCTACTGAAGTTCTACTGGATTAACAAACAAAAATCTGGATTTGCGCACCAGCTACATTTTGTTATAACTTGTTACGATGGTTTTGTTAACTTTCTTACACTAGTCTTAAGCTTAGCGTTAAACCTTTTTTATATTACATCTTTTTCAATTCTCGTTAAATTAACTGAAATTTATTACAAATTTAATTAATCGTTAGCCATAAACACTATTATGTTCAAACACACGCATGGAAACGTTATGATATAAATATATAATTAAAACATGTAGCTTGTGGCGGGCTGTGTCGGTTTAAGGCCTCTCTGGGCCCTAGCCGAAGTGCATTTGTAGGCTTCTCTTAACTAACCCTCTGATTTATTGACCTACATTTTTTAGCAACCCAAACTCAAAAAAGCTGTGCAAGTACACTGCAACTGTTTTTTTCTTGATTTGATTTGATGTGATATTACCTTTTTCGGCAATTTTGATTCTTTTTTTTAAAAAAGAATACTTTGCTATATTTGCATCATAATGGTTTACCATGTTTACGTGGTTAGCGTTTTTAAAATTTAATAAAATGGTGCTATATGACTTCATTAACAATAAATAATATACAAGAAATATTATTAGATGTAGGCTGTGTAGACATACATGAACATAATACACACTAAGTTTTATTATTTTAAAATACAGATGAACATTAATTTCAATATTAAACAGTTCGCAGAAATAGTTATATCGGAAGACGTCGAGTTTTTTAGCTGCAAAACAATCTATAACATCGTCAAAAGAAATTGTTCTGGCAACGTCACTTTCTATTGCTATTACGAATTATTCAAATTGTTCAATTTATTGAATTTTTCCAATATTGTTCGGCCTCTTTAAAATATGACAGTTTAATCCTAAATTTAAAAATTTTTCTTTGTTTTTATCAGTGAAAGGATGTTTACTTAGGTTAATAAACCGATCCGTTGGTCCATTACCATTCGTTTTAATTAGATTTGTTAATTTAGATTTGAAATTGAAGTTGTGAGGTATATTTATAAATATTGAGGTTGTTGTTTTGAGATTTATTGAGTTTATTTTTAATGGTATCAATGATAAACTCAGCAATGATGGTTTCAATAAATTGAACAATTTCCAGAAAAATTTCTATTAAGGAAAATCGAAAAGACAAATTTTAAATTGGTTATTGCCAACAATTCGGTAGAATTCATAAAATACTTTAAATGTATCTATATACAAATGAAGATATATACAGTATATATTGAATACAATTATATGTTAAATTAATAATATGTGGGATTAGGTGTTGCATTGGCGGATCTATAAGGGTTAGTGCTAGTGCCCCTTCGTTATGAGCATTATTTGTGTTAAAAGTTAATAAAAGTCGTTGCTTAAAAAATTTTCCCGGTCATCATCTTGGCCCCTCCCGTCAAAGTTGTATAGATCCACCACTGATAAAATCTATATTTTACAATGAACAAAAATGATTGCTTAGAATGAAGCTTATAAGCATATACAATGAAAGTACAAGACAGAGCTTTGAATAAACGTGAATCCAAGTAGAGTTATTACGGGTAGGTAGCAAAGTCACAAAGAAATTTCACATGTTATAAGTCAGAGTAAACTGATACTTTTTGAGAATAGAAAATCTTTTAGTGTTGAAGCTGATTTGTTTGATTTTATTCTAATTTAAACAGTACAGTATGAAATTTTTTACCTTTTAGGACAGAGAAGACTGGGTTTTGGCGATAGAGCAACAAATCCTATTTAGTTTGCAACAAAATATCAGCGACAAATTCAATGTGAGTATTAATTTCTAATTTTTCAAAAATGATTTATTAGGTTTTATTTTCTAAAAATTATGTTTTGACAAGTTTTTTGATGTAGCCACTTATCACTCATGTTGTAGATAAACAACACTTTTTCAGCATTAAAAAGTGTATAGTTTGTGACGGGCCGCAAGTTTACATCTAACAATAACCTTTTATAAAAAGATTTTTAGCATTTGAGATTTATTTATTTTTAAACTTATTTATATTGAAGCAAGAAAATGTTTGTTCACAAAAGCGTTGATGGAAATATTGTTAAATGTTTGGTGGCTACGAAGTTTTTAAACGAGTTTGGACCCAGAGATTGTTAAAAAATAAATAAAAAATGCAATATACGGCTTGCATAAACACCTCTAAAATCTTAGTTTCAAATTCATTGCTAAAAATTAAAACATAAAACGAATTGTTTTGGATTCACATCTCAACCAAGTACAATTCCTCTGGCTGGTTGAAATGGCTAATTAGTCTACCTCTGTTTTAAACATCGTGGTTAATCGCAAAGTACCGATAGCAATGTTATTTTTAAAAGAAGTACGAAGTCGCTTTTTAAAGCTGAATGTAATTTTCGATTTAATATTTCTCGTGAAAACAATTTATACGCAACATAATTTTTGATTAAATAATATTTAACTTTTATATTTGTGTACTGCTTCATTGTCGATCTTACTTTATTGCTTTGCAACTTGAGTGATTTGTGTTTTGTTAATATCTGTTGATCGGAAGATAGCTTTTTTAAATTTGCTGTCGACGTCGGTCTGACTGTCTGCTCCCTTGCCGCTAATTTTTAATGTTATTGCCGAGTGTAGTTTGAAGTGTCGAGCAAGACATGAAAGCTCTAAATGGATACAATGGATACAACTGATCGTCTAATTTAGCGCAAAAAAATTGATGGCAAAGAAAACAACGTCCTACCTCGGGAAACTGGGTCTCTGGACGCTAAACGAAGATCGATTGATTGATTGTAGTTTGAAGTATGCTTCAAATTTTAATATAAAAAAAACTGTAAGTACAAGTTTTATTGTCGCTTTTATCTGCACCTGAATTTATTTAACGATCAGCATTTCTAAGAGATGCTTATGCGTTTAGCTGAATGGCTTATGGGATATTTTAGAGTTAGCGGTTTACTTGACGATATTTAGGGCAACTTCATATCACTAACGGCAGTTTGCTAAGTTCAACACAAATTGCTACACGAATTTTTAAGTTTGTTGTGTGCTGTGATTTAAGTTTTCGTTTTACTATGATTTAAGTTTTTAGTGTGCTTCGATTTACTACTGCAACGTATTTTAATCAAAAGAATTCAAATTTTGTAAGCGTAATTTTTAGCGAGTTCTTTTTATATTTTGATATTTTATTTATATTTTACATAAAAACTTGAAAACATTGTATTTCATGTCACACATGGAAGCAGCCTAATTTTATTAAATAACAAGAAGCACACTATAAGCACCTAATTTAATTTGTGCAAGAGTTGTAAAACATTGTGAAGTACAAAGAAGTTCCACAACTAAGCTGCATGTAGTTTGCTAACATTAGACTCCTCAACAGCTAATCAACAACACAGCTATCAAACATATTGAACTTAACTACCTGCTTAATTGCTGATTAGTTGCAAGTCGTTGGGAGGGTGATAATTATTTACAACAATTTAATCTAGGTTTTTACTATGTAAACATTCATAATTTGTGTGTTTTTTATTTTTTTAAATTCTCTTTTGAATTTATACCTATATATTGTAAAATCTTAAAAAACTTAAATATTTAAATATTTCCGTATTTTCTTTGACGTAAAAATAGCATTGTCTGTAGCAATTTTGACGCAGGTTTTTAACCAGAGTAGCGATAATGATAGCGGTGCTAATTTTTACTTGTAGTAGCCCTAGTGGTAGCGTTAACAACCCTGTTCCATGTCTATGCATTTTATCATTTGTTAAAATTTGTTGTTTTATTTTAGAAATAATGATTTACAACAAAATTAATGCACTCAATCAGAATAGGAATAGTTTATCATCTACAGACTCTGCAGTTGCATTAGCCATTAGATCTACTTCTGGTAATTATGCCTGTGCTGATTGTGGAGCAACAAGTATTTTTGGCTTTATTTTTATAATTTTTTTCCAGAAATATTTATTAAATTTAAAAAATGCTAATTATTGATAGATCCAGATTGGGCTAGTTTAAACCTTGGAATTTTGATATGTATTGAATGTTCTGGTATCCATAGAAACCTTGGCACTCATTTATCTAGGGTTCGGTCACTTGATCTTGACGACTGGCCGTAAGTTGACCAGTTTATTTTTCACATTTGAATTTTATATATAGTTTTTGTTATTCTCTTTCGTTACATTACTCATAATTATCAAAGATACACTCAAAATATGAGAATACGGACGAATCAACACATCACGCCCTGCGTATTGTAGACAGGAATATTTCTCCATTCAAACCCGTTAACTGCAACGCACGATCGGGCGCTTTTAACCATTGTACCAAATTGCTTTGACGAAGAGGACATTTATACTTTCTTTTCTGATGCAAGAAAATATTTCCATATCTAGCTGTCTGCAGAGCAATATGATCGATTAATGTGTCAAAACTCTTACAAATTTTGATTCATTTTAATGTATCAAAACTTGTAAGAGATTTTTAATACCTTGAAAATTTATTCTAGTTTATATCTTGCTGTTTGTTATGTTGACAGATCTGAGTTGGTATCAGTTTTAACAAGCATTGGCAACACGGCAGCCAACTCTATCTTTGAAGCCAACACTCAAGGTCGTATCAAGCCTAGCCCTTCATCTCCCAGGTTTTAATGATTTTTCAGATCAAACAATTATTCAATTCATATACTAGATACTTACATAAGTTTGCAATGAGTAATTTGAATTACGAATCTAAATTTCCAAAGGGAAGAAAAAGAGCGATGGATAAGAGCAAAATATGAGCGCAAATCTTTTCTACCACCACTACCCTATCAAGATGTTCCTGTTACACAGGTTCAGTATTTTTAATCGATACTTTTTTATTTTTGTGACCAACACAAGTTATTTCATACTATCCTGGCCAAAACAATTGTTAAAATCAGTTTCAATTTGTGTTCAAGACAAAGCAAACATTTATACTTTATTTTATGATGCAAGAAAATATTTCTATATCAAGCTGTTGCTGCAGAACGTCCAAAATATTACAAACAACACTGTTGCTATAATATCAGTGTAAACAAATGTTTTTGGAGTTTAGACACCGAATGTGTTGATGTTTTTCTGATAAAATTCAATAGAATTTGGTGAATTTTAGAAATTTGATTTTATCCCCTTTTTGTTCTTTTTTATGAAAGCACAATTTCTGGTTTAGCATTAGCAATAGTAATATATTTATTACCAAACATTGATATTTTTATCTATTCTATTTTTTTCGTAAACTTCGGTGTTTAAGCAATTTTATAAGCATTTTTATAATCCTTAACAGTTGGACTAGAAATTTACCTCATAAAATTTTGACAAGGTTGACATCCAGTTATAAAACATGAAACGATTTCAATCAAACGTATAAATTAATTATTAACTGTCCCCTGCGTGAGTTGCTACGAATTTTAACAAAATTAAACAATATCGATGCGCATTTGTTTAGTCACCTCAGTATATATGTATACTACATATACTCGCATACATCCAAATAGGAGCATGCATAGTGACTGAAACATACATACGTATTTATGAGAAGTTGCCTATAAAATAGAAACATTCATGTATGTTATTTTATAGACAAAAAATTTGTTTTTTTTTATGCTTTTAACAATCAAAACGAAATATGAAGAGCTTTTTATATTTTTGGCACTGAAAACAGCAAATCTTGGTCTTGAAATCTTCATTTCTATTTGTTGGTTGCAAATCAGCATTTTTTGATCGCATTATTGATAATTTTCTTTATAACGGGAGTCTAGTTTTTTTTCAATAATCATTTGCTGTTTGAAAAAAATGTTTTTTATTTCATTTTCTGCTATCGAAGTTATTTTGTACGAACTTAAATTTGGGATTTTTAACATATTTGAACTGATGTATAGCGAGCATCAAACGGATTATAGATTCTTAAGTTTGTAAGCAGCAAAATCCGATAATTTGTCTTTTCGATAAATTGCGTGTTATTCATTTTCTTGATTTTCATGCCTTGGATGTAATTTTTCAAAACTTAAATTGAACCTATAAGGTTTTCAAAAGTTTTGAAATTTGATGCTATGAATTTAAAAAAAATTTTTTTTTTACTCTGAAAAGTTTTTTCTAAGATCGTGTTTTTTAGCGGTTAAGTGAGCGTAGCGATGCGCATTAATTTTTAATCCTAAAAATAAAAGCTATAATATTAGTAAAATCATATGATCATATTATGTTTTAAAACATAAAATTACCGTAATTTTACTAAGAAAAACAATTACATAGACTGATTTCAAGTTTTTTTAGAGTGTTTTTATTTAGTTGTGGTAATAAGGTAAAATTATGATGCAGAATTGAAAATATTTTCTTGAGGTCAGAACCCGGAGTCGAAATCGAATTTTTTTGAATGGGCTGAGTCGTAGTTGGATGTTTTTCATCTAACTCCGTCACTCTGGTTCTCACGTCGGTGGCTACCGAGAGCTCCTGGGTTTTTCAATTTTGGTATGCTTTTAAATAGCAATCACCGTGCACCAACATTTTTGATTCCGCCTGTTAAGTCATTCATCATTAATTCTAAAGGTTTTTCTCCATTTTGTTTTCTTATCTCACTACACTTTATTGAGCCATTAGGATTACACTGTCAGCATCTACATTCAGGGTCACCGAGTTTGCCCAGTCGGTAAAGGTGCAATGTCTCGCGCACCTTTCCGCGATGACGTGGTTCGAAAGCTGTCTTCAAAACTCAAAGACCATCATACTGTTGTAACCCTTGACTCTCGTAACTACAAACACCAATGTTATTACTTCAAAGATCTCTATATCGATCGTCAAGTGTTCGTTATTTCATAGGTTTAAGATTTTCAATAGATGAACACAACTGGTTCAAACGCAAACTTTGTTGAACGTTTATTTGAATACCAACAGTAACAGAAACGTTAAACTATTCCAAGTAACAACATAAATCACATTTACGACTTCGCTTTCTCCGCTGGAAACTTGACTGTAAACCTTACTATAAACCTGACTTATTCACGTTTTTATATATTCCGTTTTAGCATCGATTCTATATCTTTTTTACAATCCTCAGCGGTTTACAATCCAAAAGATAATAATAATTAGGATAACAAATAATATAGCGCAATTTGATCATTCCGGCGGTTATAACAGTACGCGTATAAAGCGTACATAATGCGTATGTGTGTTGTGTGGTGTGCATAGTACAGCTTTCATGACGCGAAAGTTTAATTCGAAGTACAGAATAACATGTAAGCAGCTCCGCGTTTGACAGGGCTACGTTATAAAGAAGAAAAAAATGTAGGCCTCGAAATTTGGTTTCATTAATTAATATTAAATTTTATGAATAATTTAAACAGTTTTTTTTACAGAGAATTATAATTTTATTTATAGCAACTGATGGATACTGTAGCGCGACAAGATGTTTTGAAATGCTTACTGGTTTTAGCTTATTGTACACCGGATCACGTGAACACGCCATACAGCAAAACTGACACAAGAACAGCTTTGCATATTGCTGCCGCTCTAGCCAATGTCGTACAAGTACAACTTCTGCTCTGGGTTCGTATGTGATGTTTACATATTTGCGACGTAAAAATGTTGATTAGAAAAGATATTTAAAATACTAACCATCGTTTCAAAATTTTTTATTAATTATCGTCGTTATTAAATTATTGTACAGGCAGGAGCAAACGTTTTTATGATGGACCATGAGCATCACTATGCATTGTTCTACGCTCAGTCTGCCCGATCACAAGATTGTGTCAAACTTCTTGTAGCACAAGGATGTCCTGACGTAATCAGTGCCACATCATCCCCACCTGTCTGACCTCTACCTTACTTTTTTTAGTTTATATACTCACTCCATGTTCGCACGCAAAACGCAGTGTTTTATTTATTTGTACAATATTTACATGGGCATATGTGAGTGTGTTTTTGCATAAGTGTGTGTGTGTTTGTGCATTTGTTGTTTGTTCCTCTGTGTCTTTTAGTTTTTTTGTTTTTTAAAATGGATTATATATATATGTGTGCGTGTGTGTGTGGTGTGCATTGTCTTTTAATTTTTAGATAAAAAAATTTTATGTACCGAGCTATTTCTCAATGTACCATACTCACGTTTAATAAAACATCATGTCTCATTTTTATTATATCGTTTTTCTAAACAACAAAATTATCATAAAAAATTAATAAATCGTTAAAAAGATCTATGAGTGTGAATCACTATGTCACGCACTTTTTTGAGATAAATCAATCAATCAATCATCGTTTAGCGTCCAAAGACCTAGTTCTTCTGAGGTAGGACGTTGTTTTCTTTGCCATTAATTTTTTGCGCCAAATAAGGCGATCAGTTGTATCCATTTCATTTAAATTTAGAGCTTTCATGTCTTGCTCGATTGTTTGCGACCAGGACTTCTGAATTGATATGAAAGACACCATTCGATTTCCATCGGGTCTCCTGAAGGCAGCAACGTCCTACTTCGAGAAACCGGGTCTCTGGACGCAAAACGAAGATCGATTGATTAAAGGCAGCAGATGTCAATTCTTCTACGCTCGAGCATTTCTGCGATTTCCATGCTGCAGCCAGTCAGTGGTCCAACATTGAGCGTTTCAAGTCTAAGTACCATAGAGGGCCATTCTGAATTTTTCTGCAACATCCCTCCGCTATTGCATACTCCCCAGAGATTCTTAGCACCCCTTGACCACTTAAGGCCTGCTGGGGACTAGGGGCTGTTGTTTTTTGTGATGGCATGGAATAAATTTTTGGGAAACTTTACATCCGGACACCCATCCTGACGACAACCACCAGTTATAAGCGATGGACCTAGCCTTTTGCTCAAAAGCACGCAAGGCATCGTGGATGCAATTTTATGTCATGCCCAGGACAAAAAATTTAAGGCTGTGAGATAGGTAATATTTGGTTTTGGTAAAAGGCAAAACATCAAGATTGTTCAAATGGCATTTTCTTTTTTCTAATTTTAATAATTATATATTTTTAATTTGAGTTTTTCAAATTAAATTTAAAGAAAAATTCTGAGTGCATGAACCTGGTATTTGAATTTGGTATCGAAAGTTGCGACGGTCCGACAGAACCGTACTTAATCTGTTGGTAATACATTTTAAGATACCTTAGTAAAATAATATAACCACATCTTAATAACATCATAATCACATTGACGATATTCCTGCATGAACACCATGAAGCTTTAATTTGTAAACGTGTACAATTGTGCATGTAAATAATTTGTGTTACATTTGCAACGCTGCATAAAATATAAGAGTCGTTTGTTGAAAATTTGTTTTTATTAAAATTTGGCACGTATCGCTTTTTTCATTACCGTTCATACCGTTACTGATAGGTGATAATATATTCCTTAAAATTCCTGCTCCCGACAATATTGTTTCACCAATTTCCATGAAAAATCCGTAATTCCCGTTTCTATGCTTACCGCGAACACCAACCAAATTATTTTCATAGCAGTATAATATGTATTATACCTGGAATTTTATATTTGAATCTCCTAAACGTGTTTTTTTCCATTTTCTGATATGTTTAAATAAAAAACTTTTAACGAAAAAGATATAAGAAGACTGTGAAGAGTCCGTTAGAAAGTTATCGGATACAACCACTATATTTTAATTTATGGTTCTTAATATGTATTCAAAATATAACTCAAAATATATATATTTATATTGGATTAAGACTGTCAGAAATTCAATCATAGATGAAAATCTTCTGTGTTTAAATTGATGTGTTGTGTATGTGCCCAGATGCTCATATATATATATATATATATATATATATATATATATATATATATATATATACTTGTTTGATCTTGTAGTGAATATTCTGAAACTTCATGTTGTTGCAAGTCACAATCGTACGATAATGCCATCAATATGAATGAAATTTATTTTGGAGCACAAGCTAGGTTTAGAGAGATCAATAGTTTAGCCGAGTGGATACCATGCGCTACCCACAGCTTAAATTTGGTTGGTTCATCTGCGGTGGAATGTTGTTCAGCAGCAGTTAACTATTTTGGCATTGTTCAGTCAGTGTACACTTTCTTTTTTGTTTCACTCCATAGGTGGTTAAAATTTTAAGAACAAATTAAGGATAAAGCAAACGCTTCAGTTCTACAAAGTCTATCAGAAACAAGATGGTCAGCACGTAGTGATGCTACAAAATCTTTTTATGCCAACTGTTTGGAGATTCGCCTAGCATTGTCTGATATTATTAAAGGTGTATGCCAACCACTAGCAGCTGTCCATGAAGCAAAATTGTTAATAAAAATTTAGACCATTATGAGACTGCGCTAATGTGTGTGATTTGGAAAGATTTACTTCATCAAATTGATATAGCCAATAAAGCTTTTGCAGCAGTCTGGCATAGATTTGTGCACTATTATCAAATTGTATGACAATTTCACAAAACATTTTCATGAAACACGTAATAATTTCAAAGCGTTTGAAAGTATGGCAAAAGTCTTACAAAATCCGATTACAAAGAATGTACAAAGGCAAACATGTGCGAAAAAGATTTCATGACGAAGACGAGGAGAATAATATTGATACGAGTCAAATTTGAATGCAAGTGACAATTTCCGTATCCGGTCTTTCTATGTGATCATAGACAGACGTATAATTGAGATAGAAAAACGGCGAGCAGCTTAAGCAGGATTACTTACAGATTCAGTTTTTTCTTGACAGAACTTCGTCAAGTGGTGAAATAGCTTCTAAGGCAAATTAATTAAGAGAAATGAATTAAGACAAATTTATCAGATTTGGAAGAGGTATTTTCTGATTAATTTCTTTTGTTTTCCAGAATGTTTGTCGACACAAAATCTGTTGCCGAAATGTTGAAGGTTTAAATAGAGAACAAGTTGGTTACAAGTTTTCCAAATGTAAATATTGCTTTTCGAATTTATCTGTCAATTTTTGGAGCAAGTTGTAAAGGTGAGCGATTTTTTTCAAAACTGAAACTTATACAAATTATCTGCGCTCAACGGTGAAACTGGAACGCACTTCTATCAATTAGAAACGATTTAATGCGGGATATGTCATATGAAGATGTTATTTGTGATTTTGCTCATGCAAAGAGCCGCAAAGTTTATATAATTCAGTTTACTACTTCTATTTCTAATTATAAAAGTTATTGATTTTGAATTTTGGTTTTTGTCTTTTTTTCTCTATTTTTAATCACCCAATGAAAAAAATGATGAAAAAATTTAATTTTTTTCGTAGGCTCCAAGATTTTACGTATATAACATTTTATGCATTCACCACTTCACCTGGCAAATCATTCCATGACTGAACTACCCTGTTAGTGAAAAGATAATTTTCTACAGTCCACTCGTGCAATATTTACCCTTAGTTTTATATTATGTCCTCTAGTGAAACCAACATTATTTCTAAACAATAGTGGGCAAACATCCATATCTATTAGACTATGGAGCATTTGGTAAACCAAAATCAAATGGTAGTGAGGTCAGGTTTAATTTTTTTAACTTTTCTCTGTAATCAAGACATTGACAAAACTTTATTTATTTTGTTGCTCCTCTTTGAACGTTCTCGGTTTTTTTTATCAAACCCAATCTGTACGGACTCCACATCTGCACACTGAACTCCAGTTGTATGAGTACCAACGTTTTATACAGACTAAGAAATCCGTTAGGTTACTAAAATTTCTAGCTATGATTCCAAGCATTGAATTTGCTTTTTTATTTTCATCAATATATGAGTTTTGAATTTTAGTCTAGAATCGACAATTAAACCCAAGTCTGAAATTGATTCTAGATTGATGATTGAATGATTTGCCCCGTGGGCATCAGTTAACAAATGCAACCATCGGTATTCCTGGCTGTCAAAAGATGGCATTCATCAACATTTACTTTCATTCTCTATTTTTCAAACCATCCAAGAGTATCATTGAGGCTAGACTGCAGAATATCTCTGTCTAATCTACTATTAATAACTTTATAAATTTTGGCATCATCAGCAAATAACAGCGTATTATCGCTGACAGTGGTAACATATATCAAGAACAATAGAGTACTAAGCTCACCACTGGTAACTGGCAGAAAAATCCAACATAACGTTTGGTAATGACATTGCTTCTGATTTTAAATCGTTAACTCTTGTAATATATTTTTTGACAAAATAATTCAAAGATTTTCAGAAATGAAAGTAAAGCGAAAAATGATGAAATTCTAAATGTGACCTATTATTGAATAGAAGACTTGAACTTTGTATTACCAACATTCTATTGATCAAATAATTTGAAAGAAAAGTGTTTCATTTTGTACCACTATTTTTTTACTATAAACTTTAAAATTATTTATGTCGGTTTCATTTTTTGACTGGATAGTTTGCACAGATATTATTTTACTCAGTGCACTATGAGAACGTGAAAATTTTTTAAAACATAATTCATCATTCAAGATAAAAATAACTTTATTTTGCTTCTAGATGTACTAAATATTGTTTGATAATGATAGTAAAAAGTTAAGTAAACGAGGGGCGGCAAAAATTTTCAAGTCTAGAGCGCCAAATACTTAAATCCGCATAATTAATAACTCGGCTCTATAAAATATTTTGGTTTTCTGTGAATAATGTCAATTATCCCCCACGATAAGTTTTTAGATCCGCCACTGCATACAAACACATTCATTCATGCACGTTCGTACAGTTTATATCAATTCTTACCTATTCAATTCATATATATATATTCATACACAATTTCCGTAAATATTTGTGCTATACATAGAGGCGAATTTAAGAATTTGGCACTCAAGGCTTGAAAAATAGTGCCGCCCTTTGTTTACTTAACTTTTTTCTTATTATTATCAATAGGTAGGAATGCGTGTAAACTATACGAACGTGCATGAATGAATGTGTTTGTATGCAGTGGCGGATCTAGAAATTTCTGGTGGGAGAATAATTGAATTAATCGTAGAAAACCAAAATATTTGATGGAACTGAGTTATTAATAATAATAATAATGTCATTTTATAAAGCGCCATGACAAACGACTGAGGCGCATTATTATTACAAACACAGAAAATAAACTTCCGAATGTTTTTGTTATGCTTTCCTACAGGCGTCGTACAAGGTGGCGTGCTAGCACCGTTCCTGTTCATAATAGTTATCCATTATATCTCTAGACAATCTGCCGGTAATTTTGGCCATCTAACACATAAATCAACATCTCGACAAAGATGTGTTAACCCTAACGACCTCAAAGATCATGTGCCAAGACAGCTAAGAGGCACCCGAACAAAAACTAAACGAACTCTCATAAGCTAATGACATTATTCTCCTGGAAGGCGACGTCGGAAGGGTACAACAGCAGTTATCCGCCATCAAATCATATGCCTTGCTTCGCTTATATGTATACATATTAGACCAGAAGCTTCTAAACATTAAGCCTGTCTTAGTCGTTCAAGAATTCATTCCATTCATGTTTGCATTATTATCTGCTATCAGCATAAATTTTTTTGTTGATTTTTACGTATCACTTTTACATATTATTTTACTTTTGCTAAAAGTAATTTAAAGAAATAAAATTTAGTTTAATTTATTTTGACAGAAAAATAACACAATTATATATAAAACGAAATTTACAAAATGCTAATGCAAGCAGCGAGAATCTAATAATATATAAGTAACAACCTGTAAGGAGTTGACTAGATAAATATTAAAAATCTTTCTAAAAGTAATTACGCTAACGTCTTTGTGAGTTTTGATTTTTTATAGTTTATCTATTTTACTTTTCTGGCTTTATAACACTTTTAAACATTATGATTGTTGAGAAAAATGTTCAATTTTTAATATCTAATTATACGTGACCTTTAAAATCAAATTAATATTTGCAACATATTTCCTACTGATATTTCGTGATTATATTTTTTTGTTGTTCGTTTAATATTTATCAATATTTTTGGAGTTTTTCAGCGGATTAGAATTGAAGCATAAAGACTAAAAATGAAACGTAAAATTTAAAAATCACATTTGATTCATTGTAATGTTCCGAGAAAAAACACGAGCTAGAATAAGAATTAAAGTATTGAAGAATGCTCTAAAAATGTTTTCAAAAATAAATGTCAAATCACAAATAATTCAAATTACAAACACGCAATTCCGGAAAAAATAGCCTCAAATTTCTCGACCGTCGTTCTGTCTTCGATGCAATAAAAATTGAATAAATAAGTTTTGTGACACGCAAGTGACTTCAAAATTGCTAATGTTTTCTTGTTTCACGTTATAAATAACAGACGGTATTAAGTCAAAATAAATATTTTTTGAGGCAAAAATAAATTCAATTTCTTGATTTATGCATAACCAAGATGTAACATATTCAATATGTTTGTGCGTAACCAAGATGTAACCTATTTAATGTGTCTTTAATCAAATGTGCTACTTTTTCAAATTTTGTCTCATGTTCGTAAAACATTTTCAAGTTTCTTGAGTTCAAAGCCAAAATTGTTGTTTATTTTATGCATAATAGAACAAAAAAGCTTTTTTGGGTATTCCTATACCATCTTCGTTGTTCGAATGCTCAGATATATAAATATATATATATATATATATATATATATATATATATATATATATATATATATATATATATATATATATACTGTGTTTCTCCTCTACTTTGTTGATTCCTTGTTTGTTCAAAGTGAATACTTAACGCTCATTTAA
>NW_008703839.1:1019336-1075518 GCF_000326865.2 Helobdella robusta
ATTATCGATGATTCTTCTGTTTCAAAATTTATTGGTAGGAAGATCCAATTGCCCGTTGTTGAATATTTATTAATGGATGTCTTTGTTCTATGAGCATGAGTAATAATATATATATATATATATATAAATATATATATATATATATATATATATGCTGGTAAAGATATATATATATATATATATATATATATATATATATATATATATATATGTCTTCTGGGGTACCGCAAGGCTCGGTTCTGGGGCCGTTACTTTTTGTGCTATACACTGCAGAGCTTTTCGAAAATATTGATATTTTTGGTTTTAAGTACCATGCTTACGCAGATGATATTCAAATAGTAATTAGTGGTAATCCGGATACATTTCAGAGAGAGATAGACAAACTTGTTGAATGTCTGACCAGAGTCGATGAATGGATGTCAAACAACTGTCTCAAACTGAATCAACATAAATCGCAATTCCTTCCCATTGGCACTTGGCAACAAATGTCAAAACTCAGTATTGATTCAGTCATGATACAGAATGAGAGTATTACGTTTTGCAACAAGGCAGCAAATTAGGGTTGCATTCTTGATTCAGGTTTGATGATGAGTGATCATGTAAAGATGCTGACAAAATCGTGTTCCATACAGCTGCAGAGATTGAAAAAAATACGTAAATCACTGGATCAGTCGACAACACAGGCTTTAATACATGCATTTGTGCATTCAAGACTGGATTACTGCAATGGTTTATTTTATGGATTGTCAAAAAAGTCTATTGCTTCCCTTCAGTCTCTTCAGAATAGAGCAGCCAAACTTGTTGTAGGTAGTTCAAAATATGATCATGTTACGCCAATTTTAAATGACCTCCATTGGCTTACAGTCAGGAAAAGAATTGTATATAAACAGTGTGTTCTAATGTACAAAGCTATTCACGGTTTGCTCCCAGAATATTTAGTGAAAAAAATTAAAATTAAACCAGTAATGTCGAGTGGTATGAACCTGAGATCAGACAATGGCATTATATTGGTTGTTCCTAATACTCAGTTACAGAAAGCATCAAGAGACATTGCAGTTTCAGGACCGGTTGCATGGAACAGTCTTCCGAGATCGTTGAGAGCACTGGGGATGAAATTTGAAGCTTTTAAGAAGAATTTGAAAACTCATTTATTTTTGTTATAATTATTTCTGTTACATTTTTTAATGTTTGCATTGCTGACTCACTTATATTTCATTTGTTTTTTATTGATATTAGATAGCGCTTTTGAGAATTTTAACTTTTAATTGGCGCTTTATAAATTTTTCTTTAATAATAATAATAATAATAATAATATATATATATATTTACAATATTCTATAAATTCTACCGAATGTTTGGCGTTAATATGTTTGTAGTTCGTTTTTTCGATTTTTCTCACTAAAGTTTTTTGGTGAACGTTTAGTTTATTAAAATTCAAAATAAATTTATTTTTCGAATTCATGCTGCAAATAAGGCCATATTTCGATTCCGAATGATGCGCATCAAAGTTCAATTTTACAACACCAAAGTTAATTTTTACAGCGTCAAATTTAATCTTGACAAAGTCAATATTTTCCTATATATACAGCAAGGAGCACTGACGATGATTCATTCGGAATCGAAATATGGCCTTATTTGCAGCATGAATTCGAAAAATAATTTTATTTTGAATTTTAATAAACTAAACGTTCACCAAAAAAGTTTAGTGAGAAAAATCGAAAAAACGAACTACAAACATATTAACGCCAAACATTCGGTAGAATTTATAGAATATTGTAAAAATTATGGTCTATTACCAACATATATATATATATATATATATATATATATATATATATATATATATGTATGTATGTATATATTAGGACTGTCAGAAATGCATTTATTGATGAAAATCACAGCATGTGCGGCGTTAGTTAAGTTCCAATTTAACTTTTCGATTTAATTTTCATCAATAATTGCATATATATATATGCATCACTTTATATATATATATATATATATATATATATCAAAATAATACAATAAAATGCTTTGTGAACCGTGCATTCAATCATTCATCCTCAACCAAAATTGCAATATGCAACTGAAAAGAATTACTAATCTTATAGATAGTAAGCAATGGTGCAAAATACCATTCATCGAAAACACCATTCAATAGAGACACAGCGGAATAACAATATAATCAAAAACAACAATGACAACGACACAATTCTACATTACAGAATTATATGTCAACGGCACATAAAATAGACGAAATCATTCTCAAAAAAATCATAAAAAGTAACATTACACTAATCAATCACACTAAAAAAATTCAATACTGTTTATACTAAAACAACTGTAAGACATCACAATTGGTTAAAAAGAACAACTGCACTCCTAAATTTATTCTGGATGCAATGATAGCCAAAAAAACCTTCAATTTTTAACAAAAAGATGAGACAAATTGCAAAAGAAAAATTGAATTTTTTTTTTCAGAATAAAAACTCCGTTAGAAATTCGCCAATCTTCGTGAACGATAGTTCCTGAATTTGACCAATAGTTTACGGTAAATATAAATTCCAAAGCGATATATGTTAGCAAGAAAATCTTGTACACACACACACACATACACACACACAAACACACACAAACAATATATATATATATATATAAATATATTGTTATATATATATAATATATATATATATATTGTTTGTGTGTGTGTGTGTTTGGTTTGTGTGTGTGTGTGTGTGTGTGTGTGTGTGTGTGTGTGTGTGTGTGTGTCAAACTTAATTACTTAATTTGATCGATGTTTTTACGTTATAAATTTTTTTATAATTTTTCAAAATTTCGACGAAACTTATTGATAGCTAGCACAAAAACAGTAAAACAGTAAAACATATAAATCTACTTGTTCCAAGAAGTTGGTTTCTTTTGTTATAAATATGCTTGTAATACAATTTTGTGGTAATTTGCTGGGGTTTTTTATATTATTTATTACTGTTTTTTCATTTTCTGTTTAAATGATTTATTTGCATGTTAGTGTTTTTTACCGTTGTGTCAGTAATGGTTGTTGTTGTTTTGTTTATTTGTTGTTATTATGACTAACCTGTTAATATTTAAAAAGATTATCGTCATTCATTAATTCGCCGTATTCCTTGTTTTCAATTATATGTTAAATAATGACGGTGAATAATGAGAGCGGTGGCGATTGATAATTTTTATAATTTAAATAATATATCAATATAAAATGTTTGTGTTGCACTTTCACATAAGTTTTACACAAATATGTGTAAATAATAAAAGAACTGTGCAGGCAACAAAGCTGCTAGTTCAGACCTTCAATTAAATTGTTGTTGAAATGAACGTAATCTAATTAGAATAACTCCATCGAGTAATCAGGCACGTCGGAGGAAATGATTTCTAACGTTAATTGCCATCGGGTTATTAATGCCAGAACAGAGTTATGCTCAAGTAGCCTCTTTTAACAGTCAATCATTAAGTTTCAGTTCACTTCAAATTACATAGTTAAGAAAAATGTCAAAATTTTACTTCCTAATCTCGCAAAACATAAAAAAAATGAGCGTGGATTTTTTAAATACATATGATACTATTGTCAAAAATGTTTAAAAATATTCTAATATTTGAAATTAATAACTAAAATAAACAGCAGAAAAAAAGATCTCACATTTATTTTTAAATTCAACTCGAAGGATAAAAAAATAAATACAAAACAAAATCATAGCAATTGTTTAAAAAATCATTTAAGTAATGATGATGACCTCATCATTTAAGTAATGATGATAACATCATTTGAGTGAAACTGGTGATAACATCGTTTGAGTAATAGCGATGAGTATAGGATGCGGTAAAAGATGAACATATGTGTGTTGATTATCTCGATAGGGAGCATTCGTTTATAGGCTTTATTAGATTTGTTGTCTATTCAATCGAAAACAAGTTCAATTTGATTGTATGTTGGCAATATTTTATTTAGACAAAAAAATCACGTTTTCAATTCAAAAATTCAAAACACTACGTTTTTTCATGAAAAATATATTAATGTCAACACAGTTCAAAAACAGAATAAACATTTAAGCAATGTTGATCTCAAATTAAAATTTTGATGATGCAACATTTTTTACAAGATATTTTTTATTACATTGTGATAAAGCACTATTCATATTTTACATTCAAATATCGTAAAATCGGTTTTTTGCTAGTCGTTTTTTTAGTTGCATCTATTGTTAATTAACCTTAGGTTTTAGTTATTAAGTATATGCAGCCAGACTGAATTATAAATTAATTTAATTTTGTATCATTTTAGTTTAACATTTTATGTTTCATAATGTTCAAAACGCGATGTAAAAAAAGAATAAACGATAACGTTCAAACGTCAGCGAACTGAGCATACACATGTTCAGGAGTCGATGTCTTAAGCTTTTAGTGTTGTGTTCAAATTATTCAAAGACTTTATATTTATTGACATTTTAATTTTGAACTAATCAAGATGTTGAACTGCGAATGACATTCTAAAATGTCATTCACAGTTCAACATCTTTCTCTTTCAAAAAATTTACCCAGTTACTGAATCTTTGACATATTCACGCCACCGTCTATCCTACCATCCAGCAGCCAACGGTTTGGTGGAACGATTGCACAGACATGGTGGAACGATTGCACAGACAACTTAAGGCCTCGTTTATGGCTCACGATTCAAATAAATGGACGGATGTATTATCAGTGACACTGTTAGGCATTCGTGTAACGGAGAAGGAAGACCTAAAGTTGTCACCACTCACTTCGCCTTCCCGGAGATTTTCCAAACCCACGGCCAGAAACAACCGACGTGCACACATATGCATCAAAACTAAAACGCTGGTCGGAAATTCTAAAAGCAACAAAACCGAGAACAACTACAAATGTGAGTTACATCCAAAAAAAACAACAAAACAGGTTTTGGTTCGCACGGATGCTCACATACAGTGGCGTCACTAGGGTTGGTGTCACCCGGTGCGGTAACTCATGGTGTCACCCCTCTCATGACACCCCATAGACATACAGCATTTTTAGCAAAATTTATAAACACGAACAAGTTAAATGTGCTCGGCCGAGGCGCTTAATAATTCGGACGTCGAATTTGAATGGTATAAACGTCGAATACAAAAATGATTTGAACGAAAAAAATTTTATTCATAATACATTTCTGGGCGCTGGGCAGGTAGGCTGAATTAATGATAAGAATAATTTCATGGAGGGACATAAAAACATATACAGTGATATTTTGGTGTCACCCCCTGTAAGGGTGTCACCCGGTGCGGTCCGCACCCCCCGCACCCCCCTAGTGACGCCACTGCTCACATATGCATCAAAACTAAAACGCTGGTCGGAGATTCTAAAAGCAACAAAACCGAGAACATCTACAAATGTGAGTTACATCCAAAAAAACAACAAAACAGGTTTTGGTTCGCACGGATGCTCACCGTTTACCACTACAACCTCCCTACAATGGACCCTACACAGTGATGGAGCGACACCAAAAATATTTTGTCCTCAACAAAAAGGGGCATAGAGACACGGTGTCTATAGACTGTATGCAAACCTGCATAAACACCGGCACAGTGGCGAATTTAGGCATAGGCGCACTAGGCGCGCGCCTAGGGCCTCCAGATTTTAGGGGCTCCCAAAACTTGAAAAATGAGTTTTTTGGAGGCTTCAAAATATTTCGCACAAAAAAATTTAATAAGTTTGAGAAAAATTAATTTTACATTTTCAGATAATATATTTCATAATTATTTCTAAATATTTTTGAACAACGTATGAAAAAAAAATATACAAACAACAATTTATGCGTTGCCAAAAATGCGCGCGCGAATTTTCGCTCAACCCTAAATTAAAAATGTAAACAAACTTTTGAATTGTGGTAAAATTCGAACACTATTGGCGCATCTTACGTCACAGATTTCGATTAAAAATTTCAATTCAAATTTTAATTTTTTGCAATAACTAATTGTTAATTGCCAGTTTATTACACTATTTTAATAATTTCACTGTGTGGATAAATGATTATTTTTCCTTCTGCTGCTTATTGCAACACAATCGTTTCATTAAAACAATGTCTATGAGACAATATCCCTCAGGTGCAAAAAAACGTGATATTCGAAAGAAAAGAAAAGCAGAAGATGCGAAAAACGAAGGCGCCTTGTTGACATTTTTAGCGAAACGACCGGTAACCCCATCATCAGAAACTACTCAAACAGAAATAACAGCTGGTAATCAAAGTGCAGTCGTCTCGGCAACAGCCAGTATGGATTCTGAGTCCTATCCAACAGAATTGCCAGAATCTGAACCGCCGGCTAAAGGTTCTATAGAGGTCGCGAGTATTGAAACTGTTGATAACTGTAGTGAAATTTTGACAGATATTGCTATGTGGCCAGCGAATTTGACAGAAACCATGCGTAATTATGTTTTGGATTTCAAACCAAAAAATGTTGGCGACTTTTCATGTGCTAGCATGTTGATGACAGATCGTGGCAGACAATATTTTCGTCATTTGTCTGAACATAACTTTTACTTGACCAAGGCGAATGGCCAAAAAGAAAGACGTGAATGGTTAGTGTTCAGTGAAACTAGTGGAAGTGTTTATTGTTATGTATGCAAACTGTTTCCAAATAAAGCTAGTCAATTTTCAACAAATGGGTGTTCAGATTGGAAAAATATTGCCGCGAAAATTTCTGAACATGAAAATTCGTATGGCCATGTTCAAACAATGTGCACTTTGGCTAAACGCTTAAACGCAAACGGGCGTATTGACAAACAAATGGCGAAACAGTCAGATGATGAAAGGCAATACTGGAGAGAAGTTCTACGAAGGATTGTAGCAGCTGTACAGTTTCTTTCCTCTCAAGGTTTGGCTTTTCGTGGTCATGACAACAATGACGGCAACTTTACTAGTTGCTTGAATTATTTGTCAAAATTTAACCCTTTCTTAGCAAATCATATTGCACGGTACGGTAACAAGGGAAGTGGTTCTGTTAGTTGTCACATGCTACTTGTCACGAATTTATTGAAATAATGGGCAATGCTGTCAGAGATCAGTTTATTTCAGAAGTAAAGAAATCGATATATTTTTCTTTGATTGTTGATTCAACACCTGATGTTAGCCACGTGGACCAGTTAACTGTGATACTCAGATATGTTCTCATTGATGGTGAAATTAAAGAACGATTTTTAACTTTTGTTGACATCTATGCTCATAACGCTCAAAATCTGGAACAAGTGATCCTAGACGTTTTGAAGAAATGGGGGTTAGATATCACAAAATGCAGGGGACAGAGTTACGACAATGCTTCTAACATGTCTTGGCTTGCAGGCGCGAATCAAGGCACACAGTCCCAATGCAGTTTACATTCCCTGCTCTAGCCATAGCTTAAATCTAGTTGGTAATTCGGCTGCAGAATCATCGCTTTCAGCAGTATCATACTTTGACTTTATTCAAAACGTTTATGTGTGGTTCTCATCATCCACACACAGATGGAACATACTTAAAAGTCATCTAGTCAAAAGTTGATGCACCATAAAAAAAGTATCGTCACAAGGTGGTCAGCTAGAGCGGATGCAGTGTTTGCATTGCATCAGAACTACATTGGTATTCAAGAAGCTCTTCTTCAAGCAGCCGAAGATCGTGATCAGAAGGCGTCTGTAAGAAATGAGGCTAATGCTCTTGCTAATAAAATGGATCTTTTTGAGACTGCATTGCGGAATTCCATCAGCCAATGTAAGCTGGGAGATTTGTCTATTTTATGCATTGAATCAAAGGAGACATTAGAATACGATTTCAATGCGCACATTGACTCCTTCGCGAAATTGAAGAGCAGGAAAAAAGTTATATAACTGTAATAAACTGACAATTGTAATTTCTAACTAGTATCTATAGCTGTAGTATCTATGCATGTTAAATAATACATGGGTATGAGTGTTCTAACTATTGTTGTATTATGTTCGTTGATCGCCTTATAGGCGAGAGGGCCCCAAATTGGTCGTGCGCCTAGGGCCACAGTTTTTGTAAATACGCCTCTGCACCGGCACCATATACACCGGCACCATCTACACCGGCACCTAAGCCAATGACCACAGCGCCGAAAAATCATCTTTTACAACACTTTCAGCAAAATCAACTTCGACGTCGAACGACACATCAGCATTTACAAAAACGTTAGCACTATCTTTCTTCAATGTCATACGAGGACACACCAGAAACAGAAATATTTACGTCGACTCCAGTACACCCAAATCGACCCATCAACACCGACATTCTTCCGCCTCAGAGAACTACAAGATCGGGAAAAGCAGTTCAACTCCCATATCGATATCTTGTTTAGGATCGATCAACAGCTTATGCTGACGATCTGGTGGGAGAGTATTGTTGGAACGCACATCCATATTTTAAGCACGTTACGATTTGCTATATGTATATTGAAAACTTCCCTTCTTGCTGCGTTTTACGATCGAACTTCTCTTTGTAAATTTGTATAGCCGAACACGTTTTTATTTATTTTAGCATTACGTCAATAAAATACATTATAAACATTTTACTTATTGTTTCTTGCATCGAAAAAAATCTTTACAACTAGACTAAAGGTATATAAGGGGTGTAGGTTTCATGATCGATAGGTTAGAGTTGTTGTATTTATGGTTTGCGCTGTGAATTATTGACAATAGAGCAATATCAAGCGTATTTCAGGGATAAAAAATTCATCGGTTCTATTATTGTTACCATTCAAATAAACGTTTAAATAAGTCTGTGTTTGAAACAGTTAAGTTTATCTATCAGAAATCAGCGAACCTATGAAAGATCGAATAACTTGACAGTAGTACAAGCTACAAGACTGGTGTCAGAAGTGAGATTTTGATAGTTTAAAACTTTCGTAACAAATAATGCCTGTATTAGAATAACTCAATACAAGTAACCTAAGGAAGAAAATACTAAAACGAAACATTGACTCAAAAGGAACGGTCTGATAAACAAAAGTAACGATCTTGATCACTTAAACATTATAGAAATTAATAGAAAACTTGATCGACTAGCAGTCGAGTCAACAAAATTGGTAACCAAATTGTCAGCCGAAGTGAATAAATACTTGATCAACAGGAAACCAAAATGAAATTAAATGCAACCAAAACGTTAGAAGAACTAAAAGGATTAAACGACAAGATATAACAGCAATCAAGAAATTTCAAAGCGGAATTTAAAAAAAACTAATCGATAAAACGGACCAAAAAACAGACAAATTAAACAAATGAGTCGACGACCTAAAACGGAAATATCAGCTAGAAATAGAGAGAATTGCCCAAAAATAGAAACAAAAAGAAAAAAGCATGCACAAAGCGCCAAGCACCAAGTCAATAAAAGCAATATTGTTTAGGAGAGCTACCAGACTCCGTTCGAAGCAGCAGCACTCACTACGAGTGAAACACATGAGAACGAGCGACGGCACTGGTGATAGCACTAAGAAACTTCGCGTTGGAGGTATAACAATCGATTCCTGGCAAGGATCTTGACAACTTCGAAATCGCTATGAATACAAATATATAGAAAGCCTCTACAGGATACAGCTCGACCATTATATGCAAAAACCCAGAAAAACAACTGCTCAACAACTAACGCAAGACAGAAACATCTTCGACAAAAAGGGGCATAGAGACACGGTGTCCATAGCCCCCATAACCCTAACCTTAACCCATGCAGCATATGACGTTGAAATCAGCAAAATTGTCGTTGAAGAAGAACACAAGAATCAAATTTACTAAGAGAGTGATTTTCAACAAACAACAAAACAAACCATCTGAATGCTGAATTGCGAGAGAAAAAGCCATATACAACGGTTTTGCAATCAACAAACAGAGAAACACATAGCATGTATATATATATATATATATATATATATATATATATATATATATATATATATTGGAATTGAAAGAAAAAGAACCATTTACGACGATTTTGCATACAAAGGGTAAGAAACAGTCAACGGTAGGAAAAATATAAAATGAATTACGATAACACCGCATATCAGTCTGCTTACTCACAAGAGTCATCTACAGAAACAGCTTTACTGAAGGGGTTTAGTGACATTTAAAAATCAGAAAGATAATGGTAGGGCGGTGTTAATTGACTTTATTTGACTTTAGTTTAACGTTTGATACAATGTTCTGTTAAAGAGGTTGGCGGTTACTTATAGTATTGCTGGGATGGCTTCGGATTGGTTTGCCTCGTTTTTAATGGATCGAACGCAAAAAATTTTCTTTGATGGATGAGGTGGTGATGATGACTGGTGTCCCGCAAAGTTTGGATTTAGGCCCGATTCTATTTTTGATGTATGTTTATGATTAGCCTGGTTTAGTGAATGAACATGGTTTGGGGTTTATATTTATGCCGATGATCTCTAAATTTATTTTGCTGGATTAGCAAAGATACTGGGGTAATATCAAAAAGGTTGATTAAATGAATTGAGGAATAAATAATTTTTTGAATCTGAACCGTTTGAAGTTAAAGCAATTCTGAAGCAAAATGGGGTTAATTTGATTTAGATCTAAAAAAGTTATGATAAAATCGGTAGTTTTTTGATGTTCTTGGTAACCGGCTACACTGCAAGACTGTTTGTTGGGTTTGGTAGACGTGATCATATAACTGGGTGGTTGCAGGATATTTATTGGTTGCCGGTGTTTGAAAAAATTTACCATCTACCATTGCATCTGAAACAGATTGTTCCGATTGTTTCAGTAAAAAAAATTCAAACAGGAACTAAAGACGCACTGGCTCAATAAAGCGTTTAAATCATAGCTCCTGAGGAATATTTAAAAGAAAATGTTTATAATAATAATAACAAGGATTTGGAGAAACGAATAAATGCCATGTGACAAATGATGGCTAAGGAAACTAACGCTAGCAAACCTTTCTAGGTTACACTGAAATTGCAATGACTTTTGGCTAAACGGAAATTTTGCCTCAAAAATTGTGCGATAACTATCGACACTGGAGCCACAAGATCTATCCTAAGAAGCGCATCGTTTTACAGGGACATGAGAATTGCAACGGATATACATTACAAATGGCCATTTAAAAAACATCATCTATTCAACCGGATAATGCGTATGGAAACTTAGCATTTCAAGAATCGTTCCTTATAAAGGATATTACAGAGGGTTGCATAAGCGGTATTGATTTTTAAACAAAACATGATTTCATGACTGATTTGGAAAAACGTGTCTTCAGGTGGAGAAAAACGGTAAAAATAATGTGAAGTAATGAAGTAAAACGTGTCAAAGTGACAACTGGGGTTAAAACGGTATATATATAAATATATATATATATTTTTATATATATATACATATATATATATATATATATAATATTATATTGGACTATCGGAAATGCAATTATTGATGAAAATCACAGCATGTTTGGCGTCCAGTCGATCATCGCGGTCATCCACGAAGTTGCTTTCAGTCCGTGGGTTTTTAATAAATATTAACTGTCAGAAATGCCTTTCATGAGGAGATTGAAACAAAGATTAAACAGCAACGGCAATGCAGGATCACCCTGGAGCACCCCGCATAATAATGATAATAATAATGCGAACTCTTTTATTTCAAAGCAAAGACACTAAATAATTATGAAAATAAAATAATGAAATGTCACAATAATATAATAAAATGTAATAAAATGTCAATGATTGCCACAATGCTCATTTTTAGAAAAAGTACATAGCGGTGAAGTATATTCAAATATATATCACAAATTGTTTCTGTCACAATATATGCCATACGATAGTTTTATAACAGTCTCTATCAATTCATCGTTGAAAGAATCTGGCCACAAAATTTTAAAAAGTGAAAAATTAAAATTATTATAAAAACCTATTGGTGATATTTCAAAAGTATTTATAATTATTGTGCAGTGTTTATAGTTGTCATTTAGATAACTGTGCAAATTGTCTGAATATTTTTTGATCTTGTATTGCCTGGATGATTCAAGATTTATTTCATGACAAACCGTTAACTCTAAGATCTCTACTGTGTTGCCTAGTAGTATGGCGATGTCAGGTCGTAGAATGTTGAACAGATCTGATATAGGGTGAACACCGTCAATTTTTAAATCTGCAAACAACCGACAGTAGGCAGGCGCACATAGTTTCAATCGGTTGGTGATCGCGGCCAAAATTTTATTATGTCTTTCAGTGTATCTTTTAAGTGTGGATGTGGACCCGCAGTTAGAAATCACATGTTTATTTGTTTGTTTACAACCGCAGAGAAGGCACAAAGGACTTGGAGTTTTGCCCCATTTAAACAAATTGGCATTTGTTGGCAGTTGCAGTACCAAATATTTCCTGGCAAATTTGAAGAGTACTCCAGCAAGATTCTCTAGAGTTTTTGACCAACGAGAAATATTATTAGTTTTGATGACGGTTTTTATTTTAGAGATAATTGTGGCAAATTGTGGTAAATATTTCCTGGCAAATTTGAAGAGGACTCCAGCAAGATTCTCTAGAGTTTTTGACCAACGAGAAATATTATTAGTTTTGATGACGGTTTTTATTTTAGAGATAATTGTGGCAAATTGTGGTAAATATTTCCTGGCAAATTTGAAGAGGACTCTAGCAAGATTCTCTAGAGTTTTTGACCAACGAGAAATATTATTAGTTTTAATGACGGTTTTTATTTTAGAGATAATTGTGCCCTGACTCACAAGCGAAAGAACGTGGCTAAAACATGATTCAACTCTTTCATCTTTCAGCTGTTTGAGCGATGATTTTAGGGCATTTGATTTTGAAAGGATACTGTCAACTTTGATGTAATTGATTGTTGATTCTTTGTACAAACATTGAATTTCTTTATTTTGGTTGGTTTTAAAATAGTTTCACATCTCGTTTTTTCTGAGGTATCCTCTAGGGACATAATATTATGGCCTTCCATCCATGCTGGCAGCGAAGTTAGTTCTGCTACACAGCCACTAATTGGCATATCCAACCAGTTTCGGATAGCTTCAACAATTAGATTATCCAGATTCTCTGCTATCCAAGTCAACGAGAAACTGTAGCTGCGAAGTTCAAAAATTATTTGAGTGAGAACAAACCTTCTCAAAACCTGTAGTCTCTGTTGTGGGCGCACATCCAACTTTGAGATCTTTTCCAACAACTGAATGACCTTCAACTGTAACTCGTTTTTTGCTTCGGAATCTTTGCATTCATAATCGTAGTTTGCCTAGATACCTGAAAGATTGACCAATTTCCACGTTAGGGATTTGTACGTCTTCAATCGTTAACCGTGGCAAGAATTGAACATATTTGCCATCTTTTTTCCTCATTCCAAACGAGCAGCATTTGTCAACTCTCATTTTCATTTCTGACCAGTTGCACCAAAGTTGATTCAAATCGATCAGTTTTTGTGCTCCTTCAGTGCTGTGAGCAATGACTGCCGAGTCGTCGGCAAATTGAAGCCATGATCTAGTATTTATGTTGGAAGTTGGGCCCCAGAGATAACCAGGTTGTTTATATTCTTTGGTGTCCAAGATTTTCATGAGAGGGTTGAAACAGATATTAAAAAGCAGCGGGGAACAGGGGTCGCCTTGAAGTACACCTTTTCTAACTGGTATTGCTTGCGACAATTCACCGTTAACAGATAGTGATATAGAATAGTTGCAATACATTGATGCTATTATATTATGAAATATTAGTGGAACATGATATTTTAAGATCGAAGTGATGAGATGATGGTTTACCTTTCCAAAAGCATTTCTTAAGTCCAACAATGTAACAACAATGGTGCGTTGATGTCGCTTGGCATTTTTTAATAGATGGGTTAACATTTGGGTGTGTTCGGCTAACCCATCGACAGTTGGGTAAAAGACTTTTGGTATATTTTTGTTGATAAAATTGTTTTTGTCAATAAAGTTGTAGAGTCTTGATTTTATGAGAGTTGAAAATAATTTATAGATTACTGGTTGCAAAGTAATTGGACGAAAATTTGATGGGTCTTGTGAATCACCTTTTTTGTAGATTAGGACCGTCAATTCTCTACACCAGCATTTTGGAATTATTGTAGCACGCCAACACATTGCAAACAATTTATGAAGGTATGTTCTCAATATTGGGCATCTTTTGAAAACTATAATTGAAATTTGACAAGGAGATGCCTTTGCTTTTCTTTTCTTCACAATTGCAGTAATCTCATTGTAAGTTGGTGGATTTAAATTTCCTTGAAACGACGGAGAAGGAAGGGATCCAATTTGGGAGACGAAACGTGGTACGATCACCAGCGTTTAGTAGATTTTTAAAGAAGTTGGCTGCTGTTTCCATGTTGAAGAGTGGCGATTCAGAATTAGATTTGTTAAAAATATTATTTCATGTTTTCCAAAAGTTCTGTTTCAGTTTAGTTAAAATATTGTCTTTATTTTTAGATACTTTATTAGTTTTTAATGTTGCCCTTATCTGCCTGCTGAGCATGAGTTGGCTATCTTTAATTTTTTTAATTTTGTTTTTAAATGTCTAATATTGCAATTTTTGTGCTTCTTGGTGTTGAATCTTTTGTTAACGTTCCATAATTTGACGCAAAATATGAGTAAATTATGTTTTGAAATTCGATGGCGAAGTTGTCAACGTCAGCACAGTTGTTAAGACGTTTTAGTTCAATATGAAAAAATGCGTTGGCTTTAACCCAATGTGTTGACGATTTGAGTATTTTTATACCAGGTAGTGGTTTTGGAATAGTTGTTGAATCTGATGTGTGTTGAAATGTTGTTGCATTGTTATCATCGCTGTCGACTGGTTCCACTTCGGACTTCGTGGATCTGAGCGATTTGTAAGATTTACATGATCTTTGATGCATCAACAGTCCTTTCCGACCCTTGCAAGTTTTACCACAACAACAAGTCATCATATTATTTAAATTATCAGGTAAAATATTATTATTATTTGTTAATAAATTGGAAAAAATGTTAACGTTATTGTTTGGTGAAATAATTTCCTTAGAGTTAGAATGAATTGCTGTACACCGCCAGGAGTGTCTATTAATAAAATTAAAGTCTTTATAGCAATACGGGCAAATTGTTGCGTTTACATTGTTACAAGAAATTAAACTAATTAAACTATTAACCTTAAAATAATCGATTAAACCAAATTTTAAAAAAGGCAGCCATTTTCTTTATCAATTATCCTACAATTTGATATAAAATTTAAATATATACCACGTTATAAAACCTTATATTGCTAAAATAAACAATGAGCTACATAAAAGCGACTCTCTTGTTCAAAGTCAAAAGCAATAAAAATAATGGGAACAGATCATTTATTTTTTATCAAATGCGTAAAGACAATAATTAGTTAATTAATAGAGAAATAGTCATGATTAAAATAAAATTAAATTAAAATAATTTTTAAATAAAATCATAATCATTATAGTTAGTCATCATTGCTCTTTATTTAAAATAAAATAAGTACAGCGATGATAAGATAGTTATGAAAATTGATTCACGCATTGTTCCGATCACAATATATGGCATATGATGATGATATCACAGTGCTAATTAAACTTTGGCGAAAATCTTCGGTCAAATCAATTTTTATCAAAGACAAATTGAAAGAATTGTAAAAGCCTATGGGCGATAATTCAAAAGAATTTATTAAAATATTATAATGACTAAAATTGTTCAACAGGTTGTTTTTGAGATTGCTTGTATATTTGTCGAGTTTGTATTGCCTGGACTTGACAAAGTTTGTTTTGTGGCAAATGTTTAGTTCAAGTATTTCGATGGTATTGTTGCTGAGAATGGCGATGTCTGGTCTAAGCGATCTGAATAGATCATCCTCTAAGCGATCATCCTCTACATCCGCGAAGATGGCGATATTCGGACCAGCACATGCTTTGATGTTGTTGATGATTATTGAGAAAACTTTGTTGTGGCGATTTAAGTATCGTTTGAGTGCTGTTTAATAATAATAATAGTAATAATAATAATAGTAATAATAATAATAATAATAATGGGAACATCATTTTATTTTTATCATAAATCACACGTTAAAAAAATTGTTAATGAATTAAAATTTAATAAAAGTAAAACTGTTTTAAAATTAAGAATTAAAATATTCTACGAAGCTCGAAATCCTAAAGAAGAATGCGTACAACAAGAAAGGATTAGTTCTAAAGGATGCATTCATTTAGTATTTCTGTCACAATAAATGGCATACGATGACGATATTACAGAGTACATGAGACTATTGTTAAATTGGTCAGACCAAGTTAATTCGATTAATGTCAAATTGAAGTACTTAAAAAAGCCTAGCGGCGAAATTTCAAAAGTGTTCATTAATATTTTTAAATGTTTAAAATCGTCAAGTAAATTATTGTGCAAATTAGAATATTTATAATATTTTATATTGTTTGGAGTTAAGGAAGTTCGATTCGTGGCAGACCGTTAGTTCCAATATTTCGATTGTGTTGCCCCGGAGCAATGCGATGTCAGGACGTAATGTCTTGAAGAGACACGACAGTGAGCGGATATCTTTGCAGTTCGTGTCAGCAAATATTGAAACCTCTGGTCCCGCACACGACTTAAGTTTTTCTACGATTATATTCAAAATGTTGTCGTAGCGTGTAGTGTATCTATTCAGTGCCACCATCGAGTTGCAGTTTGACAGAACATGCTTGTTGGTTTGCCTTGCATTGCAGAGCGGACAAAGGGCAGTTGACGATTTCCCCCATCTAAACAGATTAGCATTTGTGGGGAGCTGTTGGATGAGACTTTTTCTGACGAATTTGAATAGGGTCTCTGGTAGACTTTCAGTGAACTTTGACCAGTAAGCAATTCTAGTCGTGGAAATGTGGTCTTTTATCGATTTCAGAAGCGTCCCTTGGCAGCGGAACGACAGCAAATGTTTTAGTTCTGCATTTTCTTGTTGAGTCATTAGCGTTTTGAGTGTCGGTTTGATATCCTTTGTGTCCGGTAGCAAGTTGTCAATCTTTGTGTTGCTATTGGACGACTCACTCCATAAACACTTTAGTTCATCATTGCCGTTTGACTTCAGATAGTTTCGGAGTTTCAATCTTAACCATTCGGCAAAGTTTTTGAGTGATCTAACGTTTAGACCTCCTGATTTACTGGGGAGCGACAAGCTTTCTGATAGGCAGCTAATTGGCAATGACAACCATGCTCTAACCGTATCGGTAACCAGTGGATCCAGGTACGTTTCAATCCAGGTTAGCAAAACGTTATAGGCGCGAAACTCAAATGCAAACTGTGATGGAAGGTAGTATCTTAATATTTTAGTTGTACTGTTGTCTTTAATTCAGTGACAGTTGCTAGTATTGTTTTCAGTTTGTTGATCATTTGGCTTTTGGCCTCTGTGTTGTTTCCTTCGTAATCGTACAATTTACCAAAATATACGAAGTGGCCTCCAATGTCAACTTGAGGGATATGTTTGTCATTAATGGACAGCACCGGAGAGAACTGTTCGTAAACACCGTTTCGTTTTCTCATCCCGATTGAAGACACTTGTCAATCTTCAAAGTCATTCCAGTCGCTGTGTACCATGCCTGATTCAAGTTAATTAATTTTTTTGCACTTTCTGTGCTGTTAGCAACAATCGCCGTATCGTCTGTAAATTGCAACCATGCTCTTGTTTTCAAATTAGCTGTGGGACCCTAAATGTATCCACATTGTTGGAATTTAGCTTTCTCAACTACTTTCATTAGGGGATTGAAGCAGGGGTTAAAGAGCAGTGACGACACAGGATCTCCTTGGAGCACTCCTCGATTGACGTGAATGGGGGATGTTAGTTGGTCGGCTCCGGATACCGTTATTGAATACTTAGTGTATATGTCTTTAATTAGGCTTTTTATGTGAGATGGAATGTGATGATAGTCCAGAGTTGATGTGATGAGACTGACCTCACCGAATGCGTTTCGAAGGTCTAGTAGGGAAACAATTATTGTTCTTTGATGTTTCCTCGCATCGTTGAGAAGGTGAGTAAGAAGTTGATTGTGCTCTGTCAGTCCATCAATTTTAGGGTAGAACCCCTTCTGAACGTTTTTGTTGATAAATGCGTTTTTTTCCAAAAAGTTATAAATTTTGTTGTTGATGAAAGATGAAAATATTTTGTATAGTGTAGGTTGCAATGTTATGGGTCTGAAACTTGATGGATCATGAGCGTCACCCTTTTTGTGAAGCCCTTTCTCCAACAAGTTGAGATTCTGCAAGATGTCCAGCATTTAACTAGCAGTTTGTGGAGAATTGTGTGTAATATTGGGCATTTCTTGAATGGGATTATAAAAGTTTGGTCAAACGAACATGGAGATTTTGACTTGTATTTGCGAATTATTGTCGAGATTTCGTGATAAGAAGAAGGGCTGGTGTTGCAGGGTGATGAAGGTAATTGTAATTTTGGAACCCAGTTGGGTAGCTGATGTTTTTATTGGTGCGGATCATTGAGAATTGAATGGAAATATTTGTTGCATTCGATGACGTTAAAAAGTGGCTTCATGTTTGTTGTTTGGTTGAATATTTTTTTACATGTAGGCCGAAATCGTTTTTTGAGCTGAGTTGTGATGTCATTCGTTTCGAGTGCATCTTTTGATGTTCTTTTTTTGATGCTATTCTTGATCTTATCGCTTTACTTGCTTTGCTAATTAGACTGTCAAAGCGCTGATTGTTTTGACCCAATAGCTTAAGTTGTTTCAGTTCTTTTTTCAGTTGTTTTATTGATTTATTGGAGTGAGAGTTGTTGACTGTTTGAGTTTTAATGGTCCCGTAGTTTTTAGCGAAATATTTGTAGATCATTTGTTGGAAGACATGGGCGAACTCGTCAATGTTGTCGCAGTTTGGGAGAAATTGTTGATGAAGCTGGAAGAAGGCGTTGGCTTCGAGCCATTGAGCTGACGATTTGGGTAATTTGACGCCTGGAAGAATAGATTCTATTTTATCTGGCGTTGGCGACGCTGGTACTTCACGGCTTTCTGAGAGGAATGTTTGTTGATCTGGAGCTGGTGTTGTGCCATCTACGTTGTCTGTTGGGTTGTCTGAAAGTTGAAATGTTTTATGCATTTTGCATGAGCGTTGATGCATAATTAAACCCTTACGGCCTCTGCAGCCCTTTCCACAGCAACAAAATATTAAAATGTTCTCTAAATTTATTGAAGCGGTGTCTGCTGAATTTGTTCTGTAGATACTTGGAGAAATATTTACATTAGATTTTGCATTTGGGCGTGCAGCGTTATTGTTTAGACTTGCAGTGTTACTTGTACACCTCCAGGTGTGTTTGTTAAAGTTGGCGAATGTTTTATCGCAATAAGGACATTTTGTTAAATTTTCAACGTTAATTGAATTAATTAAAATAATTAAAATAATATATAAAACGTTGTTAAAACTTAATTTTAAAAACACCGCCATGTTCCTCTCAATTTTTCCAATCAGCAGTATCAACTTTAAAACTAATTTAATAAAAATAAAATCAAAATTATGAGTAAAAACAGTGAGTTGAACGTTTGCAGCCAACTTTCGTATTTCACAATCCCATAATAATAATAATAATAATAATAATAATAATAATAATAATAATAATAATAATAATAATAATAACGAGAACACCTTTTTATTTTCATCGTAAAAACGTACATGAAATTAAAAAAAAGAAAAAAACAATAATTGTCAATGATAACCAAAATTAAAATATATATGTATATAGTAAAATGTCCTGAAATAATCTCCGAAGCTCGTCATCTTATAAAAAGGATGTGTACAACGAGAGAAGGTTAGTCCTAAATGGTTCATTCAATTTGCATTTCTATCACAGTAAATACTATATGGTGACGAAATTGCTGCATAAATAAGGTTGTTTATAAAATCATCAGTCCATATTAAATTAATGAGAGACAGATCAAAAGTATTAAAAAAACCTAAAGGGAATATTTCAAATGTAGCAATATTAATTGTAACGTTAGAGTGTTTATAACTATTGGTCAAATTATTTTGTAAATTATGGGAGTACTTCGCCGTCCTTTGATTTCAGAAAGTTTTTTTTATGGCAAACCGTGAGCTCCAGGATTTCAATGTTGCTATCGCAAAGTAGTGCGATGTCGGGACGTAGCGTCTTGAAAAGGCAGGATAGTGGCTGATACTTATCTTGATCCGTGTCTGCATATATGGAGACATCAGGGCGTGCGCATGATTTCAACCTGTCTAATATTATTGAAAGAATTTTGTTGTGACGTGTTGTAAATCGCTTCAGCGCCAACGCCGCGCCACAATTCCATAAAACGTGTTTGTTTGTTTGGCAAGCGCTGCATAGAGGACATTGTGCAGTGGATGATTTTCCACATCTTTGAAGGTTGGTGTTTGTCGGAAGTTGTTGGATTAAACTTTTTTTGACAAATTTAAACAGAACTTCCGGAAGACAACGACAACAACAATAATAATCTTTTATTTTCCCCACAAAAATAAAAGATTATTATTGTTGTTGTTGTTTTTGTTATTAATGTGTGAACATATTTTATTTATCCAATCGACACAATGAAACTATAAGATATTAAGATAATAAATTGTAACTAAAATGTTAAAATGAATAGAATAAAAATAATCAATAGAATAAAATAATCAAATGTACGACCCACCCATCCTCATTGCCAATGACAAGTGCATGGGTGTAAGTTATATTTAAAATAGCATTAGACAATGTTTCTGTCACAATAAATTCCATATGACGAGCTAATAACACTGTTTATTAATTTAAAATTAAACTGTATTGACCATGTAAATTTAAATATCGATAGATTAAAATTATTACATAAACCAATTGGCGACAATTCAAATGTATTAATTATTATAGAACAATCTTTATATTCTTTATTTAGATATGCATATATATTTTTATATTTTTGTTATTTATATTGTTTCGATGAAATTAGATTAGTTTCATGGCATATCGTCCGTTCCAATATTTCAATCTTGTTGCCCCTCAAAATGGCAATGTCTGGTCGTAGCGTGTTGAATAGGAGTGACATTGGACGAATGCATTCCCTTTCCAAATCTGCAAACAAACAGCAATCGTTTGGAGCCTGTAACTTCAACTCGTCCATCATCAACGCCAGTACTTTATTATGTCTATCTGTGTATCTCTTCAGAGCCGATGTTGAACCACAGTTTGACACTACATGCTTGTTTGTTTGTCAAACGTTACACAGTGGGCACAAGGGAGTTGTGGTTTTGCCCCATTTGACCAGATTTGAATTTGTGGGCAGTTGTTGAATTATGTATTTCCTCACAAATCTGTAATGTTTCCCGGACATGTTGTCAACAATTTTCGACCAACAAGTTATCCGTGCCGGAGTAATAAGTTCGCCAATTGACCTGAGCCTGTACCTTGAGATTGAAGTTCAATGATGTGGTTGAGACATGACTTCACTCGGGATTCATCAAGGAGTTTGAGAGACTGCTTTAATGAGTCTGTTTCTTTCAGCGAACTGTCAGGTTTGACAAAGTTTGAAGAGGTTTCGTGCCATAAGCGTTTAATTTCTTCATTATCGCTGTTCTTTAAATAGCTGCGAACTTTCATTTTTGTTTTTTCTGCAGTGTCTCTTAGTGACATGATGTTATTACCCCCGAGTTTCATTGGTAGTGAAAGCATCTCCGCTACACATCGAGAGCCACTCCCTGGCTTTACTTACGATCAGGTTATCTAGGTTGGACGATATCCATGTTGGCGAGAAATTATAGTTGCGGAGTTCAAATTGAATTTGTGTTGGAATGAAGTATCGTAGTATTTTTAGTTTCTGTTGCGGTTTGATGTCCAGACCAGAGGTGGTCTTCAGCAATTTGGTCAATTTTGAGCTAATTTCCTTTTTGGCTCTTGTATCTTTACCTTCAAAATCATACAATCTACCTAAGTAGACAAAACTATTTCCAATTTCTATGTTTGGAATGACTTCATCATCAATTGTCAATCTCGGAGAGAATTGTTCGTAGGTCCCCTCTTTTTTTCCTCATGCCAAATGAGTTGCATTCGTCGATTCTCATTTTCATTTTTGACCAATTGCACCACGCGTAATTCAAATCGATTAGTTTCTTGGCGCCTTCAGAACTGTGGGCGATAATCGCTGAGTCGTCAGCAAATTGGAGCCAAGATTTGGCTTTCAGTCCTGAAGTTGGGCCCCAGAAATAACCACAGTTAGTGTACTCTTTGGTTTCAAGAATTTTCATTAGCAGATTGAAACATAAATTGAAGAGTAGCGGAGAGCACGGATCACCCTGGAGGACACCTTTCTCGGCCGGTAGTGTTAATTTGTTGTTAATTGAAATGGTTATTGCATAATCTGAGTATATCGAATAATAATAATAATAACAATAATAATAATAATAATGAGACAATCCATTTGTTTTCATTTTAAAACATACATTTTAATTATAAAGTTAAAATAATAAAACTTATAATAAAAATTATATAAATATTCTACAATGCTCGCCATACATTTTAAATGGGCACAAAGAGAAATAGAATCAGCATTAAGTTATGTTCACAGTAAATTGCGTAAGATGATGATACTACGGAATTAATTAAACATCTATGAAAAGGGTCTGACCAAATAAAATTAATTAATGATAGTTTAAAATATTTAAAAAACCTATCGGGGAAATTTCAAATGAATTTATTATAATATTTGAGCTTATCAATTCGTCTATCAAATTGTTATTAAGATTTTGAAAGTATTTTGATGTTTTATATTCCTTGGATTTAGAGAAGTTAGATTCGTGGCAAACTGTTAATTCCAGTATTTCGATAGTATCACCTCGCCGAATGGCAATATCTGGTCGAAGTCATTTGAAGAAAGATGATACTGGAAGGTATTTGTTGCAGTTGGAATCTGCATAAATCAATACATCCGCACATGCAAATGATTGAATTTTTTCTAAAATCATCGATAGTATATTGTTGTGACGTGTTGTATATCTTTTCAGGGACGAAATCAAACTGCAGTTTGACAACACATGCTTATTAGTTTGAGGAGCCTGACATAGTGAACACAGAGCATCTGGCATCTTGCCCCAGCAATAGAGTTGGGAGTTGTTGAATGAGAGACAAATTTGAATAAAACCTCTAGTAGGCCCTGAATTTCGACCATTGACTTATGTGGATTTCTGGAATATGATCTTTAATCGCTTTAACTAACATCCCTTGACATTGAAGTGATGATAGATGAACATAATCGGACTTCTGTAAACCCGCCAATAGTGCTTTAACTGTTGGTTTTATTTCAGCTGATTCAGGAAAGATGTTGTCTATTTTGGTGTAACTGTTGAAATATTTTTTATATAAACATTTTATTTCTTCATTGGCATGCGTTTTGAGGTACCTTCAAAGTTTGATTTATATTTTCAAATAATTTTTGAGATTCCGTTCTAGCTGGGAGGTTCTGTGTTGCAAGGTGTTGGCGGCGTCAGAGTATTGGGATCCAGTTTGGCAGCTATTGCTTGTTGTTGTGAGTGTCGCTTTGAATGGAATGAACGTAGTTTTTGCAAATGGTGACGCTGTATGATGGGCTCAAACTTGTAGCTGAATTAAAAACTTTTTTTGCAAAACCACAAAAATCGATGTTTGAGTTGGCTTGTTGTTTTGTGTTGTTTAGTTGAGTCGGATTATTTTGAGGACTATAACTCGATCTCAACGTTTTGCTAACCGACCTTATTTGGTTGTCGAAATGATGGTTATTGCGGCCCAAAATTTTAAGTTGTTTTAATTCTTTTTTCAACGGCTTAATTGACTTTTTTGTACATCCGTCCGGTTTAATTTTATTGTTGGTGGTGCCGAAGTTGGAGGCAAAGTAATTGTAGATCATAGTTTGGAAACGGATTGTAAATTCATTCAAATTGGTGATATTTGGTAGCGTTGATTGATAAATGAAAATACGCGTTGGCCTCAAGCCATTAAGCTGGGTTTCGTAGAAGTCAGATTCCAAGGAGAGGCGTTTCGATGTTTTCAACATTCTGTAGCGTCCGGTGACTTGCTGTCGTAGGTTGTTGTTGAACATCCGACGATGACGAAGGTACTGGCGACGTCGAGATTGATGTTTTGACGGCGTTTTCCTCATCGTTAGTTAATTGAAGTTGTTTATGTGTTTTGCACGAACGTTGGTGCATTTTTAGTCCCTTGCGACCTTTGCAGAACCTTCCACATCAACATTGAATTAAATTGTTATTATCCATATTGACAGAATAATTATTGACAGTATTTGAGTTGAAAATGTTGGCAGAAATATCCACATTTAAACTTGCAGGCGAGTGTACAATGTTAACGTTAAAGTTAGCTGTAATTTTCGTGCAACGCCAGGAGTGCCTGTCAACATTAATAAATGATTTATTGCAATATTCGCATTTAGTAGCTCTAACTTTTGAAATTAAGTTAAAAATTAGAAAAGAAAACAACAAACAATTGCCAATTAAAGAAAGGAACTTGTTTTGATGAAAGAATTTATGAAAAGAAAATCAAGTCTTAAGATAACAGATGAGGTGGCTAAAATATGTGAAAATTATGAAGTTAAGTTAGACAAATTAAATGAAGTCCAGACAACAATAATAATGAAATTACAGGCTAAAGCGCAAAGACTTAGAAGATATACCAGACGTAGTGATCAGTTTTTACAAAATCTAATGTTTAATAATATTAGCAAAAATTTTTACAGAAAAATAAAAAACAAGAAAGAAGAAAGTATTGATCCTTCTTCATTGACAGAAATTGATGGCTTTAGAAAATTTTAGAAAATAGGGTATATCACAGAAATGAAGCAGACTGGATTACAGATGTAAAAAGATCACTTAATCATTTGGAGGAAAGTAAATAGAAAGACCTCACACTTGATGAAGTCACTAAAGCTATTAAAAAATCTTCAATTTAGAAAAGCCCAGGACCAGATAGAATACAAAACTTTTGGATTAAAAAACTAACAGTGATTCATCCTGCATTAACAGAGGCTTTCAATACAATAATTAAAGATGCAACACTTATACTACAATGGCTGACAGAGAGAGTGACGTATTTATTGTCCAAAGGATCAGACACTGAGACCCTAGCAAATATAGACCAATAACATGTTTGCCAACGATGTTTAAAGTTCTCACCAGTACTATAACAAAAAGAATATATGACTACCTACTTGCGAATGAACTGTTTCCTCCAGAACAGAAAGGATGCAAAAGATCGTCGAGAGGATATAAAGATCAGCTTATGCTAAACATGGCAATTATCAGATCAGCAATAAAAAAAAAATCTAAATATGGCATGGATTGTTTATAAGAAAGCATTTGATAGTATCCCACATTCTTGGATTTTGGAAGTAATGTCTATATATAAATTGCCAAGTGATATCAGAATATTCATTGAAAATTCAATGTCAAATTGGAAAACCAGAATGTGTCTCTACCACGACAAAGGTTTGTTAATCACAGACACTATACAAATAAAAAGAGGAATTTTTCAAAGAAACTCACTTTCACCATTGTTATTCTGCGTGTCTTTATTTCCACTTAATAGTATCCTTAACAAGCAGACTCTATCACAAGATAATTACTTTTAAAAATGCAGAAATATATGAGTGAATGTAATTACTTTGATAAAACCAACATATTTTATAGTTAATTATTAAAAAAAGTAATAACAACAAATTGGGGAATTATTTTTAATAAAACCTGCTTATCCGAAAACCTCGTTCCAAATTATATATATATATATATATATTTATATATTTATATATATATATTTATATTATATATTTATATTTTATTTATATATATATATATGTATGTGTGTGTGTTTGTGTGTGTGGGCTTCAAACCGGTTGACTTTGTCGGGGGTGGGGATGAAAAATGAACTCTCATCTCCTAAAAAATGCTCCCATTGGCGGTAGGTATCCAACCTCGGTCAATCAAGTCTTACTCCTGGCCTTCAGGTGGCGAAGCTGTTTAAAATAACAGGAGAGGGCGAAGGCGAGTAACTGGCGCCATAACCAGACGTTCCGGGCAGATGGAGCTTGTTAGCCATAGCTGGCCATCCACCTAGGAGAAGGAAAACTCTGACTTTAAACCTCCGCTGCCTTGCGGCCACACCCATTTATGGGAAGGCTATGGGAGTAAGCCCAAACAGAAAATCGCTAGCACCTGCAGTTGGCTATGAAGATGGTTCTACTCATCAACTCGGTGTCAGTTCCGATTAAACTGCTGCGTCCATACTGGTCAGTCATCACGTCGCAATTCATTGTGCCTGCTGACAACGGCCTTTGTGGAAAGAGAGGTTGTGGCTAGTTTTCACAAAACTCTTGCCACTCTGTTTTTGTTGTCGTTGTTCGTTCCTTCCATGAAGGTATGAAAGCGAGTGTGGTTGAAAATGGTGAACGGTCACAGGATTTTGATGTTACAAACGGAACCAAGCAAAGATGTGTTAGGGCTCCATTGCTGTTCAACATCTACTTTTCATTGATTCTCTGAGTTGATTTTCGTCACGGTAGTGATGAAATACTAATCTGCTATCGTAAGAATGGAGATGTTTTTAATATTAGACAATTGCAAGCCAAGTCCAAAACACAGATTTCTACTGTGCGAGACCTGTTATTTGCTGATGATTGCGCACTGGTTGCACATATACAGGCTGAGATTCAGACGCTGTTCAACCGCTTCTATATAACAGCTAAAAGATTTGGACTTACAGTCAGTCTGAAGAAAACTGAGGTCTTGCATCAGTGCTACCCAGTTTTGTTGGGGGCAATGGCCCATGTGATGGCGGACGACTCGCGTCTCAATTCTGTTGAAAAATTTTGTTATCTAGGCGGATATATTTCCAACAGTTCAACTATCGATAATGATATTACAGCAAGGCTAGCAAAAGCAGGTGCTGCTTTTGGTATGCTGACCGGACGTCTTTGGAAAGAACACGGATTTACTCTTGCCACCGAAATTGCGGTATACAGAGCAGTTGCTTTATGGTTGCGAAGGCTTCACTGCTTTACGGTTGTAAAAACTGGACGTTCTACCGACCAGTTTCAAATGAGATGCCTGCGCAATTGCGCATGATTGCAGGTATCAGGTGAGAAGACAAGGTCCCAAACACAGTGGTTCTGGCAAAGTGCGGTATAATGAGTGTAGAATCGCTGCTGCTTCAAACTCAGTTTTGCTGGATAGGGCACGTTATACGTATGCCAGACACAAGAATTCCAAAGCAGGTCTTTTTTGGTCAACTTTATTTCTTCATTTTGATCAGTTATGACGGAACCACTGTTGTGAACATCTTCATCTTCTGAAAGATTTTCTTTAATCGAAGTTTCTTGATTATTATCTTTGATTTTATCACTGATTGAGATTTTTTAATTTTTATTATTGCAGCTTTGACATACGCAGAACCACTTATAATGTTACATATATATCATCTATAAAATCTTTTATTATGATCTTTATATCGTTATTCGTTGATTTGAGGCAGCCACCTTCGCTACAAAAACTGTTTATCTTTTTTACACAACGTACACATGTATTTATGTGCACGCGCAAGCACCGCATCATATACGCTGAGTATATGATAGCCATTGAGATGTTTGACTCAGCTCGCATTTGAACCACTGAGCCATCTCGCCGGCCATCATGCAAAAACTTACGTCGTCTTCCCATTTACCGACCTTGGAAGGATGGACGGCTGGATTGGCCGGGGGTCTGCTACCCGGATGAACCTGCAGAAACCGCAAGATTTGAATCCGGGTCGTGAGAGTAGTAGATGAACACGCTAGCTACTCAACCACAAGACCCATAATAAATAACAGCACTTGGTTTGACAAGCTTCTCATCAAAAACAGCATCTCTCAATATATTTCATTTCCTTTTTTAACAAAAATTTTGTAGCCATCATACTCTTCATATCTAACGATAATACTCTTTGTAGCTTTGATATCTATTTTTTGTCGTTTCTTTTACTCACTTGGAAACCTCTATGGCAACATCAAAACGCACAAAAATAACAACCCCATTCGACCTATCATCAGCCAAATTCCAACAGTAATATACCCTATTGCCAAATCTCTAAACAAAATTCTGACCACATGCATTCCTTGTTACAATAATCTCCAGTCCTCACGGAAATTTATCAATCTATTGAACTTTAACAAACCGTCAAATCATATTGCTTATGCTTCTCTGGATGTTGAATCTTTGTTCACAAATGTTCCCATCCATGATACAACTGATATTATCCTCAATAGTGTTTATCACTCAGACATGGTTCACTTCAAAATACCAAAAACACATCGCAAATCTCTTTTTCAAATCTGCTTCACCGAAGCACCTTTTCACACCCCCACAGGCAAACTATACAAGCAAATTGACGGTGTAGCCATGGGCTTACCACTCGATGTCCTGTTTGCAAATTTCTTCTTAGGAAATCTTGAGATAAAACGTTTAGAGACAATCAAAAATTAAGAACAGATATCTTTGTTGCATACGATGATCCGGAACAAGTCAACAAGCTACAAGCAACCCTGGACCAATCGAAACTGTGTCTCACCATCGAGCACGAAATGAATGTAAGGAACAATTCAAAGTACAATAAAATCCAGTGTGAACCGCGCATTCACGCATTCATCCTTAACTGAAGATCGCAATAGGAATCTGAAAAGAATTACTATTTTCGGATCTGAAAAGAATTACTTTTTTACTAGTAAGCAATGGTTACAAAACATAATCTATTGAGAGCACCATTCAACAAAAACTACAACAAGATAGAAATATATTTAAAAACACCAATGAAAACAACATAATCCTATATTACAGAAATCATATGTCAACGGCACATAAAATAGACGAAGTCGTCCTCCAACAAATTATAAATAGAAATGTTACACCATTTAATGATACTAATAAAATAAAACTCAGGATATACAAAAATAAAACAATAATTGTAAAACATCATAATTGGCCTTAAAGAACCACTGCACTATTAAAAAGATTATTCTACTTTGAAGTGTAGTCATGTAATATATGAATTTAAATGCCATATTGACATCTGTGCGCGTCAACAACAATCGTATATTAGTGTTACGACCACTTCACTATCAAGACGTCTCATAATGCATACACAAAAAGAAGCCATCAAATCTCACTTGCAATCAACACGTGAAACTCCATTAACCCGCCATATACTTGACAACAACACAAAAATAATTTATCAAAACACCAACATAACACATCTGAAAATTGCAGAAGCAGCCCTGTTATCAATAAACCCCAAATAAACATCCAACAAAAAATGATAACATCATTACCAACTTACCAACTCGACGCCTTAATACTAACTTCAATAACTATGAAGAACAAAGGAATGAAAACAACAAAGATGAAGAATACGATACCAACTAATAAACTTTGCTAAAGATCTTTGCTTTATTTAAAGAAATTATATAAACCAAACCTGCACTAATATATATATATATATATATATATATATATATATATATATATATATATATGTCAGGGTTCAGTGTAGCGCTATACGATTTAAATGGATAACCAGTAAACAAGTAATTAATATCTCGTGGCCGTGGTGATTTCAAGTTAAAAAACGTTTAAAAAACAGTTGGTTAAAAATATTGAACTGTTCTTCAAGGACAAATAATTATTAATAACTCAGTTTGCGTGAGTTATTAATAACTTGTCGCAATTTCTGAACATGGGAGTGATAGCGGCCAAATGTCTATAAAAGCGCTGAGCCTGTTGTCCCGTCAACAGGCTCAGAAATTCAGTCCAGGAGTTGTTGTCGTCGCGAGAGTTATCGTGGAGTCTCGGAAGTTGAAGTGGTAGATTCGTGAACCGACGATTTGTGAAATATATATGTATATATTTAATTAATTGTTTAGAGATATTGACTAATAACGTTGTTTAATTAATTAATTAGAGATATTGACTAATAACGTTGTTTAATTAATTTAATTGGAGATATTGACTCATAACGTTGTTTAATTAATTGTTTAGAGATATTGACTAATAACGTTGTTTAATTAATTAATTAGAGATATTGACTAATAACGTTGTTTAATTGATTTAATTGGAGATATTGACTCATAACGTTGTTTGATTAATTTAATTAGAGATATTGACTCATAACGTTGTTTAATTAATTTAATTAGAGATATTGACTCTTAACGTCAGTTTGTAATTATTGTTACTTGCCTGACATTATAAACAGTATTTCACTTTGTAATAGAGAAATTGTTACAACATACTTGTTCTTGTTGCGAGGTTGAAATAATAATAAGAAAAGTTAAAGAACGAACCCTTACATTTGGTACCAGAAGTGGGGTACACACAAAAAAAAAGAATATCGAGTGTGTACGTGAAGACTTCAACGACAAAACAAGTTGGTAAAATTGTAACAATTTATAATTATTTTGGTAAGATAATATGGAACGGCAGACAAGGTCGAAGGTGACGGGGGCGACGACAGACGGTGAAGGTATCGCTGAATCATATGACATCAAAAGGTTAGAAGCGGAGACAAAACTGGAGGAAATGCGTAGAACTGATGAGAGACTGAAGGAAGCGAGTCTTCGAGATCATGAATTTCGGTTGAAGGAACTTGAACTGCGTGCTCAACAAACACGGGAAACCCCTTCTAACACTGCACTTCGAGCCATAGAACGGACTTTTTTGCCAAATCGTTGAAACATTTGTTGGGGCCATGTCCAACAGACATCAGAGATGTACCAGCATATCTTGTCCGAATAGAAAAGATTTTCGAAAACCATGATGTGGATTGGGACATTAGGGCGAATTTATTAATGATGAATTTAAATGATGGAATGAAGTCCTGGCTTGATAACCTCAGTGGAGAAGACATGCGAGATTATGCGAAGGTAAAACAACATTTACTTCGAGAATATCGTATTAACCCCGTTCGTTTGCGAGATGAATTTTTCACAATGCGGAGACAGAAGTAGGAGTCGTTTGTTATGTTCGCTCATCGACTGCACAACACGCTTCAGTTTTACTTCCAAAGTCGTGAAGTCGATTCATTTCAAAGTGTGGTAAATTTGATTTGCGCCGACCGCCTGAAGGAACTTCTTCCGAAAAACGTGTTAGAATTCGTGTTAACCCAAGAAATGGACGACTGGATGGGTTATGAGGTTTTAGCTAAAACAGTCGACCGACACGAAATGAATATGAATATGAAGATGTCCAGCCAACCAACGGCATCAACGCGACCACCTCCCGTTGTTTATAAAAACGTGTCCAATGATGTCAGAAGAGAGGACCGGTGCTACAGATGTAATATGTCAGGGCATATCGCAAGGTTTTGTAACCGAAAACCGACATCAACCGCGACGCCAAAACGTATTCTCAAATGCGAGGTTACTTCAAAACCGAAATGGCTACACGTCATAACGAATGAGAGTCAACAAGGGAAAGTGCCAAGGGTCATACAGGCGGACAAGTTTTATGAAAGGGCGTACGTTGATGTGATGCTGAACGATACACTAAATCGGAAGGCTCTGATTGATAGCGGAGCGGAGGTTTGTTGCATTAGTGAAGATTTGTGTGAAAGTTTGAACCTGCCATTGGGAGGTAAGTTAATGGTAAGAGGTTTGGAACCGGAGGGTAAGGAGGTAGATGGTGTATGGATAAATCTGAAACCGGTACCAAGTGATGAAAGGTGTAGGGTTATGGCTCCTGCGGTGAAGGTGTGGTGTGCAGTGATACCAGGTTTGGTAGAAGGTTTATTGATAACTCCAGGGGTGGTAGAGTTATTAAACAAAGTCAAGCACTACGAGTTTCCCAGTCCCGTGAACGATGATGATGAGCAGAGGGTGGGGGAGGCAATGTCTGACTGTGATGTGGAAGAGTGGTCTAATCAGGATGGGGATGGGTTAGGGTTAGGGTTAGTAGAGGAGAAGGGTTGACAGGTACCGACAACGGAATAGATGAAGAAGGTCATGACGAGGCGATAAATGTTGACGCGAAGGAGGTGTTGGTAAGGAAAGATGAGGGTGCATCAGATGAGGTACAGGTGCCAGATGATCCGAGTCGGTGTAGTCGATGTGACACTGTTGAGGTGTTCGGGAGATATAGAGGGATCAGCGGAGGTTGCGGGAGAGGTATCGAAGGGCTTTAATGATGGGATAAACGGTGTGGCTGACAGATTAACGATGATTAAAGAACAAACGAATTGTCCGTCGTTGAAAAGGTGGTGGGGTTTTGCTAAGATGGGTAGGAAGAATTTTTTTATTGAAGATGGAGTCTTATATCACAAGGAAGTAATACTCGGGCACAAAGTCAAACAATTGTGTCTACCAGTGTCGCGAATCAACACCATGTTAGAGTTGGGGCACGATGCACCATTCTCAGGTCATATGGCATTCAAATCCACCAGGTACCGGATCGCGCTCAGTTTCTGGTTCCCTGAGATGACTGAAAGAATTCGACAGTATTGTAAATCATGTACAATTTGTCAGCTCAGAGCTCCAGTCAAGGTTGCCGACAGAGTACCAATTACTCCGATATCGCGGAATGATAAATTGCCATTTACACATTTGGTGATGGACTGTATCGGACCGATGATTAATCGACGGTGGTGGTACCAAGCCTGAATATAACTATGCACTGGTGGTGGTAGATTTATTCACGAAGTGGCCCATGGCCTACCCCTTGAAATCGATCAGCGCCAAAGCGACTTGTGAAGTTTTACTTCAGATTTTCATGACGTACTCCATACCAAAAGTTATTAGCTCCGACTGCGGCACCAACTTTACGAGTCTGATTACACAAGTGATGTTGAAGAAACTGGGGTGTAGCCCGCGATTCAACACGCCAGGACATCCTGAAGCATCCGGGGTTGTGGAACGTTGCAACCAATCGTTGAAGGCGATGATATACAAATTGGCCCAGGAACATCATCGAAGCTGGCACCGAGTACTGCCATTCGTTTTATGGAGTTTGAGGGAACGACCGTCTTCTACGACTCACGTCAGCCCATATACGATGTTGTATGGAACGTTACCGAGAGGTCCGCTGTCAATACTCAAGGAATCATGAGTAGGGGAAAACGAACTACCGTTGAATATTGGAAAAAAGCCAGATGAGTATTTGAAAACCCTTCGCCATTACCTAGAATTAGCTAAATCATATGCTGAGTATCATACTGAGAAGGAACAACAACAGTACGCCCATCAGTACAACTTAAAAAGTAGTGATCGGCACTTACAGGTTGGAGACATGGTGGTGATGTTGATACCGACGCCATTACGAAACAACACGCCAGGACATCCTGACATCCTATCCCCTAGGATAGCGGCCAAATGTCTATAAAAGCGCTGGGAAGGTCCCGTCAACAGGCTCAGAAATTCAGTTCAGGATTTGTTGTCGTCGCGAGAGTAATCGTGGAGTCTCGGAAGTTGAAGTGGTAGATTCGTGAACCGACGATTTGTGAAATATATATGTATATATTTAATTAATTGTTTAGAGATATTGACTAATAACGTTGTTTAATTAATTAATTAGAGATATTGACTAATAACGTTGTTTAATTAATTTAATTGGAGATATTGACTCATAACGTTGTTTAATTAATTGTTTAGAGATATTGACTAATAACGTTGTTTAATTAATTAATTAGAGATATTGACTAATAACGTTGTTTAATTGATTTAATTGGAGATATTGACTCATAACGTTGTTTGATTAATTTAATTAGAGATATTGACTCATAACGTTGTTTAATTAATTTAATTAGAGATATTGACTCTTAACGTCAGTTTGTAATTATTGTTACTTGCTTGACATTATAAACAGTATTTCACTTTGTAATAGAGAAATTGTTACAACATACTTGTTCTTGTTGCGAGGTTGAAATAATAATAAGAAAAGTTAAAGAACGAACCCTTACATATATATATATATATATATATATATAGAGAGAGAGAGAGAGAGAGAGAGAGAGAGGGAGGGGGGGAGAGAGAGTTTTTTGTCGACAACAGCGACATATTTTGTCCGCATATCTTCTCAAGCCTTCATCTCACCATTTTTTTACAATAAAGCATCTCAGAGTCTGAAAACACCGGCCGATCTTTATTTTTATCCATGGGCTCGTACATACATACATAAATATAGAGATCGTAAATACATGCACAAACACATACATACATTCGTACATACATACAATATGCGTGATGGCTCAATGGTTAAAGGCGCCTGGTTTTACTATTGCTATGACTGGGTTCGAATACAAAGAGATCCCCGCCTATCATATGCAATGTGTATGATGCGTGGTTTGCACACGTATTCATATCCGCTGTGTGTGTTTGTCGTTGAAACCTCTGAAGCTAACGCAAAAGAGAGAGAGAAACCTTTAACCTTTAAACATACATCATCACAGCCATCCGTACCTTATTTTATTAAACTTTTGAGGTCCAATGAACAATGTATTCTTTTACATACATACATGCATACCATAGATGTCTCGACGTAAAAGCCTTCCATATAAGTAAGTTCTAATACGAACACATATGTTTTAAAATCTAGCCATCGGATATATGAATCTACATGTCCCCTAGACGGCACTGCACGTCAGAATGTTTCATATATCGGAGTAACTACAACATCGCTAACCAGTCGACTGTCCATGCACTAAAGGAAAGGTTCTATAAAAACACACCTAGAACACACACACAATATTGAAACTACAAGAGAAATAGTGGACAACAACATCAAAATAATATACTGTAATTTTAGCATTCCCATCTGAAATTAGCCAAAGCCATTCTGATCAACGTAAAACAAACAACAATGATTTCAAACAATACTTCCAACAAGAAGAACAATATTAAAATATACTAATATTTCGAAAGTAGAGTCACTGATAACAATACATGCTAATCGCAGGAATAGAGGCCTGGGTTATACACATTTTTTATATAAACTGCAACAACTGCTGGGTTATAAAAATTCTTTTTTTCTATATATATCAAATCAGATCAAATTTTGTATTTATATAGCGTCAATTATAATTGCTTCTCATCAGCGCTCTCCTCGTATAAAGCATGTTGAAAGCAAAGCCATCCTCGGTGAAGATCACTAGGAGTTACAAAATAGGTATATCTTTAGACGTTTTCTAAACCTAGCTAATAGAATTGGTTGTGCATGATCAAATTTTAATTTGCGGTATATCATTCTAACAGCCTGATTCTGAACCATCTAAAGTTTAGACAACAGTTTATCAGCTATACTATATGGAAGACTGTTACAATAATCCAATCTAGAGTTGACGAATGCATGTACTAATAAAGTCATTGTATCTCTATCTACCGATTTTGTGACTTGACGTAACTGACGTAGTTGGAACATACATTTTTTTAACTTGCGGACCCATTGTCATACGAGAGTCTATCACAATTCCAAAATTGGTGACCGTTTTACTGAAACTTATATCGGTCATACTGATGTTAATCGATGAAGGTTCAACTGCTAACGTTTGTTGCCATGTACCAGCCAACATGAACTGAGTCTTAGTCTGTTTCAACTTTAGCCTTCTTTGACCCAGCCACGAGTCGACATCAGATACAGTTTTTGTCAGTTTCTCTAATACGGTAGGCATCTCATCAGGAAAACAAGAAACACAAATCTGCATGTCATCTGCGTACCAATGGCAATAATAACCACCTTTATTCAGTTAATCCAATATCTCTGCAACGTACAAATTAAAGAGAATCGATCCACGAACAGATCCTTGAGGCACCATTCATTGGTTCTGAGATACCACCTGAGTAAGAAATCTGCTGATTCTTATCAGTAAGAAATGATTCGAACCACGTTAACGCAATCTTATTTAAACCATAACAATATTTCAGTCTGCCCAACAGGGTTTTATGATTCACAGTACCGATGCCGAACTCATGTTCAGGAATGTCAACAAAGTTACTTTTTGTACATTAACTGCTGAATTAACTGCTGGCGTATCTAGACAACTCTGACAATGGGAGCAACGTTTATTGCAGTGTGGCCGATATATCCGATAGAGCTGTTTTTGTCGAATGAAACTTTCTATATCCAGATTGATGCAAAGGCCAAAAACCATTTTATTTTAATGATTATTCTAACTCAACGTTTTTTCAAGATTTTTTTCTTGTTTTCACATTCTTTTAACTGTTCAGACTGCTCAATAGACAACATGCCAGCGAATTTTCGTTTGTAAAGACCATTTCAATCGTTATTTATGATGTCAATCTTGGTCCTCAACTTGTCCTGCACAGGCATTTTGAAAGCATAATTTTTAGAAATTGCTCTAGATAAACATTGTGATTGTTCGTCCACAGTGTCTTTAACTTTAACGATGGCATTTAAATTTGACTCCTCCTTTAATTAACATTCATGAGCTATTTGCTCGCTTAAAAACTTTAATATTCATTTATGCGCATATATATGAAAGAAAATTTATTTATTGTTTTGTTTATTGAAAACAGGGACGTCACACATGCGTTTACCCTCCCCCCTCCCCCTCGTCACAAAATGCCACAAATATTTGGATCCCACTCCCCCCCCCACCCCCTTGAAGCGTGACATCCTTTATAGACGCCCCCTTATCATTTTATCAAATTAGTCAATTATAGCAATTGAAGAAAAAATTTTTGGTTGAATTTCATTTTATTTAGCATAAATATCAATAGGTTCTTTGTAAATAATTTATCGATATTTGAAAATTAATAATCTTTAGGAATTAAATTACAAAACTTATGTTAAATTTATGTATTTCTTATATAATATAAAATGTTGGTTTCATTATATTTTTTATTTCTACATAGTTTGTTATATAGTATGTTTAAAGTTTTGAGAAATGCAGCCTCCTAGCTCCACTTGAATACAAGTACAATCATCCTACTGGCCCTCGAATGTGCCGGCACACATTTCAAGTACGCCTTGGTGTTTGGTGCCATTATTGGTTTCCATTTTCGTATTTTATTTTTAACTTGAATCGTAACGATCAGTGGCCATTATCATGAGCAGGCCTTCCCATGAGTACAAAAGAACACATTTACATGAGTGTATATTTTTTTTAGTTAATTTGTTGGTGTTTGATGCCATTTTTGGTTTCCATTTTCATATTTTTATAGCTTATTAATATTTTTTATGAATTTACATAACATTTCAGCATAATTAGTTTTTTTGCCTGGTGTAACATGAATCGTAACGATCAGTGGCCATAATCATTAGCAGGCCTCTCAAAAGAACACATTTACATGAGTGCAAATTATTTTTAGTTAATTTCTTTATCTGTTTATTGACTGTCATATTTATTTATTTACTGAACTCATTAAAATATAATGTAGAAGTTATTTTTTGTCATGATTACATAGCCAGAAATGCAAATCAGTGAAGGAAAAATCACAACCATGTTTTACATTATTGACTGCTTGTCATTTTCAAATTACTCAAGCTCTTTGACCAATAGAAATTAAGAAGGCGTGGCTAAATATTCGCAAGATATTGATGCGTATAAAAGCATCTAGAAGTGCTTCTGTGAATTTGTTTCCTAAGATTATTTTGCTTTGGTATGTTTTTTAACTGGTTAAGACATAACAGTTTTGTCTATCTAAATATTTTATGAACGTCAAAAATGTTTAGTTTAATTTCAGTATGTGCAAATTTAATACTGTTTTTAGGAAATTGTAATATAAAAATGTTTATTTTACGTCGATTATTTTAAACTTCTGGAACGTTGTAATGGATTCATATTTCGAATCTAACAGACAAATTTATTCGGATGTATTTCACGCATTTAAACCGCCAAATAAAATTTCGAATCATGTTAAAAGACCTATGAATGCTTTCATGGTATGGTCTAGAGGACAAAGAAAAAAAATGGCTTTAGAAAATCCCAAAATGCACAATTCTGAAATTTCGAAAAAATTGGGCAGTGATTGGAAACAGTTGAAAGACGACGACAAAAAACCGTTTATTGATGAGGCAAAACGTTTAAGAGCCTTGCACATGCGTATTTATCCAGATTACAAATATAAACCAAAACGGAAAATGCGACAGCAATCACTTCATTTTATTAAAACATTTCAAGGTCACCATAATGAAGACCAAAATAAGTACGAGTCCACTTCAGGCACGCCAGATAGTTATATTGGTAAATTGTTTAACAGAAAAAATGACATCCTTCATTATTGTAAAGTAGACAGCTTACAGGACAACAATAATTCAGAAAACTTTTGTAATTCTGGTCAGAAATTGTCAGTAGAACAAGATTATTTACACAATTTGAATATAAATTACTATCATCACCATTTGCTAGTCCATTCTCCATTTCCTCCATTATATCATCTGTCGACCTTCCCACAGATTCGATATTTCCTGCCAACTTTGAATTATTTTAAGTTACCTAGAATAGCAGTTCATCAGTTTTCGAACGGTCAAAAAAAAATTTCTGAAAATTTAATTCCAAACTTCCTACAAGAGCATACAAGCGCTTGCAACTTATCACAAAATGATGAGTCTAAAATCAATAAAACTGTCATCCAACGAAAATACTGCAGTGAAGAAAACTTGTTGACTGCACACGAATTTAACGTTACTAAACATGTAACAAAATGTCAACAAGATGACGAAATACGCATAAACAAAAAACAAAATCAAAATTTTAAAAGCTCGTCTAACGTTAATTTTATTGAACTGCCAAAAGAATTAAAATACGATAAACCTAAAAAATGTTCATTTATATCAGATACAGGTTTATTTAAGCCGTATTTGGCTGATCATGAAAAAAATCATTAAAACGTTTTTGAAATGTACTTCAATGTAATTTAAGCTATTTCAAAATCAATAATCTACTGGAGAAGAACACTGAACAAACTACTGCGATTATTTGACCAGTTTACAATTACTTTAAATAAGTAGGTATTGAATAATTTTACGTTTTGGAACTAGATGTTTTTGTTGCAATTGATGAAATTTCATTGATCAAAAAATTCTATTTGAACAAATTTTTATTTTTTAGTCATATTTTTCTATTGTTTAATGAAATAGTTTTCCATAGTTTAGTTAAATAAAATTTTTCATTTTTAGTTTATTTTAAACTAACTAGTCAGAGTTTTGCATTTTAACATATTTTATAATATAAAAAAAGTTTGTCTTGTCCTCTATTTAGCTTAACGGAATAAATTTTAGGCTACACATGCCGCTATTTTGATGAATTTGTAAGTTAGTTGTTTTCATTTCTGCTAGTCAAGTAAAGGTAATAAAATAGAAAGTACCAAACAGCTCCACCAAAATTAATCTTCAAAATTAACTTTTAAAATATTCATATATTGTTTAAATTTTTTATGCTTTTTTTTGTCACAAATCTTCAATTTAAATTTCTAACTCAAATTATATTGTAAAAAAAACATATGTAAATTGTATGATATATTAGTAATTGATAAGGAAGGGCTATTAAGAATAACGTGTTAAATCTTTAGATGGATAGGGTTATACGTTGAACTTTATATTCACGTACTTAATCAGGATAGTTTAAATAAACAGTATTTTTGAAGTTTACATTCTGTTTATTTTAAAATAAATATCCGGCTTTAATCTAGTCTCCTAAACCGAATATTTTCTCTTACAGAATCCGGCTGATAACCAGCTAAGCCGAAAAATACGAAAAATAAAATTACGACTAAAAAAATTAATTTCGACTTATATTCGGCTAAGCAAATATTTTACATAAAACAATTTCAAATAATTTGCACAAATTTAAGTTCTTTCTGCGGCAATATTCAATATAAGCCGATTTAATAACAGCGCTAAAAACAACTCTAAATCTTCGGTATGCGTAAAAGCGTTAAATTAAATTAAATAACTTGAGGATTTTATTTCAATCAAAGCGTAAAAAAGACAAAATTCTCAAATGAAATTAGGAAAAAATGATTGACAAAAACAAGGTTTTAGAAAAAGCTGTTAAAAGCCTCAGAAAACAACACAACATAAAAACAATCAGTTGCACGAAACGTTATGACAACTAGTGTTGCAATCTCTTAATTGATAACTCTCCGTCTGCAACAGCGAGAAAAATTTCGACAATTTGTTCCGACTCCAGAAAGTTTGGTCAGTTTTTTTCATCACCGTTTTAATTAGATACCACCATTAATAAAAGATACATTAAAAACATTGATATATATAATATGGATATAGGCAGAAGCGTTATATATATATATATACATTGTTCTTTATATATAACATCTAAGTCAATCTAACCAATATGTTACATAGGATAGCTATATTTGTTGAAAAATGAATTTAAATTAAAGTAAACAATCAGTTTTTAGCGGGTTGTTTAGCTATTATCGTCCTAGTTTACTTTTTTTTGTTAATTTATTGACATTTAATTGAAAAATTTGTGTAAAGTTTAACAATAAAATACGATAATAAGACATTTGATCGTAAAAAATCAATAAGATGTCAATTACTACAAAAAAATGTTTAATGTTTACGCGATTAATTCCATAGAACTAAAAAAAATTATTAAGCAGGTAATTATTATGCTATATCCATTATATCCTTGATTAAAACACAATTTAAATTCGACAACGGAAATGTTTTCTTTAGTAAAACTATTCTATATTTAAGTTTTAAAATATACTGAAGGATCATATTATAAATTTTTCCTTATTATGCAATGTATATTACTCGTGGCCGCATAAAAATAGAGTTTTTTTTGAGCGTGGCAAAGCTATAAATTTTATGAGAAACATTTGTTAGAACATTTTTACATTGTCTGTATTTGTAAAAATTGTTGAATAGAATATAATATTCGTATACATTTATTTCAATTCAAGTTGTTTTGTGATTATAATAAAATAATTGAAGGAAAAAAGAAGAGGGCAGTTTTTTTATTCAGTTTTGTTAAAATCATACAAAGACAGTAAAAAATAAATTCAGTATTTTAGTATCCAAATTTAGAAAACAAATCGTGTTTTATTCAGTAAACTTTTATTATTTATTGTTTTGAGAGTCAATAACCATGCGTGTTGACTCAATTCATTTGTTTACCTTTGCTTTTAGTGAGTTACTTTTTGCACTGATCTGTCCGAGCCAGCGCGACTTGACGTTTTGCATAGTTGTTCTTGTCACGGAAAATATTGTGGTCATCAACAGACTTTGATTTTTGCCATTGCTTACATGCAGCTTTCTTTTCAGCTATTGCATTTTGTACAATTTCATTCCACCACTAAGTGTCCCGTTCATGCTGGCGTCTTGTACCAGTTTTTCCACAAACTGTAGTTGCAGCGTTTATCAAAACGGTTTTGTATGTACTCCAATTTGTTCTGGCTTGCGATTGGTAGTCTAACTTCGTGGCGACAATCTGTTAAAATTTTTCTCGATGAATATTGCTTTTCAGCTTCAACGTTTTGGTTCTCCGAGGCATTTGTTTAGACTTATGTTGTGAAAGTTTGACAACCAGGGGTCTGCCACAAGGAGTATATTTTGGGCAACACATGATTCGCCAGGTATATTTTTGACATTTTTGAAGAGCCTTCGGTGTTGTTGCCTGACAGCGAAGAAATCAATTTACGTTGCTGATGATCCAGTTTTGTATGTTAAGAAATGTTCCAACCTCTTTCTAAAATATGTGTACAGTAAACTCAAGAATGCGGTTGCCATCTTCATTCCGTTTTCCGTAGCCAAAACCGCCATGCACGTTGTCAAAACCATCTGTTTTCTCTCCAACGTGGCCATTGAGATTGCCTCAAATCGGGATTGTTTCAGATTTTGGTATTGTTGAGATGGCGTCAGAGAACGGAGCCCAGAAGTCATTTTTCATTCAAAATTATCTAATGGATGATTTAAAGAAATGTTCTGTGTTTAACATTTTGACTAATTCTGGTTGAAATGAAGAAAATACAAGTTGAAACAAAAAAAGTGATGAAGTTTTAGCTTGTACTGAGACACTGAAAGTTATCAAATTCAGTACATGAAAAACATATGAAGCATGAAAACAGTTTTATTAAACTAAACACTAAGGTTATTCAAGATGAAGCGAAAAAACAAACTATTAAATATTCAGACTTAGCAAAAACCAGGTATGTATACTAACGGGATAGGTAAAAGCTGTATAAAGCGTCAGTGATGGGTTAACTACAAAAAAGTAGTGAACTACTCTAGTTAACTACTTAAATAATCAATCAATCATTGCTTTGTGTCCAGAGACCCGGTTTCCCGAGGTAGGACGTTGTTTTCTTTGCCATCAACTTTTTGCGCCAAATTAGACGATCAGTTGTATCCATTTCATTTAAATTTAGAGCTTTCATGTCTTGCTCGATTGTTTGCGACCAGGACTTCTTTGGACGGCCTTTGGGACGTGTGCCAGGTACTTCAACATCTGCAAGAGAAGTTATGGCACTGTTTCCACTTCGTTTGACATGACCAAACCACCGCAGACGGTGTTGCCGGCATTCGTCCTTTATATTATCTAAACCAGCACGACGCAGGATTTCGGTAGATTTGATGTGGTCCTTCAGACTAATTCGTTGCATCCATCGGAGCATTTTCATGTCGGTTCGTTGAAGTTGTTGTTCCAGTTTGGTTGTCATTGGCCATGTTTCTGCACCATATAACAACACCGGACAATTTGCATGGCTGATGGTCCACTTTTGTATGTTATGAGTTCAGTGAACAAAACCCGTGACTTTCAGCAAATTCAAGGATGCGGTTGCCATCTTCATTTCGTTTTCCATAGCCAAAACCGCAATGTACATTGTCAAGACCATCTGTTTTCTCTCCAACGTGGCCATTGAGATCGCCTCCAATCAGGATTGTTTCAGATTTTGGTATTGTTGAGATGGTGTCAGAGAATGCAGTCCAGAAATCATTTTTGATCTCTTCTGATTCGCCTGTCTGTGGTGCGTATGCAGAAAAAATAATCTTTGTTTGCTTTTCTATGCGAAGCTTGATCCACATGAGACGTGAATTAATCCTATTAATATCCAGTACTTCTTGGGCTAGCGGTTCTCTGACAAAAATTCCAACACCATTTTTGGCCGTCTTTTGACCATTCCAGAATAGTTTATATTTTTCTCTGTCTGAGTTGACATGACAGACACCATTCGATTTCCATCGGGTTTCCTGAAGGCAGCAGATGTCAATCCTTCTACATTCGAGCACTTCTGCGATTTCCATGCTGCGGCCAGTCAGTGATCCAACATTGAGCGTTCCAAGTCTAAGTACCATAGAGGGGCCATTCTGAATTTTTCTGCAACATCCCTCCGCTATTGCATACTTCCCAGGGATTCTTGGCACCCCTTGACCACTTAAGGCCTGCTGGGGACTAGGGGCCGTTGTTTTTCTTTGTGATGGCATAAGAGTAATTTGGGAAAAGATTTTACATCCGGACACCCATCCTGACGTCAACCACCAGTTATAAGCGGTAGGCCTAGCCTTTCGCTCAAAAGCACGCAAGGCAGCGTGGATGCAGTTTCATGTCATACCCAGGACCATAATTAAATAAAAACATAGTAACTACTTTTTAACTACTTTTTTAACTCTTTTTAATTATTTTTATAAAAAAAACCCTTCTGAAAATTTTTTATAAATTTGTTAACCAACATGTATATTTTTTTTAATAAATGTTTTTTTTAATGTGTGTTTAAGATGATCTCTCGAAAAATCATTTTATTCGTATGATCATCAGACAATCTACAGCGTTTATCAATTAGAATTTGTCCAGCAACACTGAAAAGACGCTCAACCACTGCAAAGCTAGGTAATGTTGAATTTAGTTTAATGAAACTTGCACATACTGATGAATAGGAAAATAAACTTTCAATATTCTTAGATGGGTTAACCAAGTAACTGTTGAGTTTATCAGCCAACACATGATCCAATAAATTTTGATTATTTTCCAAGTAATTATTCAAATTGTCATTATTTATTTGCTACGGTTTGCTTTCTTTAGAAGACGAAGGTACAGGACTCACTGGTTTGCAATCTGCGTGTAATGTAAATAAATAAATAGCCATTTACCAAGAAAACATTTTCAAACAATGTGTTGTGGCTTCAAATCATTAATAAACAAAAGTTAATTTGAATATGTATTTATCAATTGCAATTAAAAAAACTATTACTTGATTGTTCAAATTCTTGGTGTATATTTTCTATATATGCCAATAATTTTTCTATAAGAGTATTTTTTTGTTTTCACAGGTTAGAAAATTTGTTTTAAATTTGTAGAATTAGCATAGAGGCAAACAGATACTCATCATTTTCTAAAAGTTGCCCAATCTTTTTTTATACCATCAGTCAGTGCTTGCAATATAGGTTGAACAGCATTATCTGTAAACAGTGAAATTTTTTTGTTAATTCCAGTGATTGTTGATACAATGTGACTTATGTTTTTATTTCATTTTAGTTTTTATTTTAGTTGTTTTTTCATATTATTTTATTTTAAAATTTTCCGTGGAAAGAACAACTATGAAAGACGTCAAATCTTGCACTGGCTCGGACAGATCAGTGCAGAGAGTGGCTGACAAAGGTGAACAAATGAAATCTCTCTATCGTATAGCAAAACAAGCAAAACGGAAAAAGACATAGTTGGTGCCTCATGTATCAAAAACGACAAAAATGAGATGGTTCTTGAACAAGATGAGATCAAGCTACAGTGGAAAGAATACATCAACCATCTGTTAAATAAAACAAATCCCATCAATGTTAACTTTGACGCTCCACCCATCGAAGGTCCGATTCCAGACATCACTGTAGAGGAGCTTACAGAAGCTCTTAAAACTATGAAGGATGGAAAGGCAGTAGAGCCCTCTGGACTCCCAAATGACATTATCAAAGCATCTGGTTACTACAACTTTGCCGTGAAATCTGGAGAAATTGCTCAATGCCGACTGAATGGAACTCTAGCATGACAGTTCCTCTATACAAAGGCAAAGGTGATCCATTGAATTGTTCATCATATCGGAGTATACGTCTGTTAGAACACTCCCTGAAAATTGTCGAGAAAATCATTGAGAGAAGATTAACGTCATGCATCACAATCGGAAATTATCAATTTGGTTTCCTAGCGGGGAAATCAACAATTGATGCAATTTACATCTTTCGGCAGCTGCAAGAAAAGTACTTTGCAAAGAAGCATCAACAACTATCACACATTTTTGTAGACCTTGAAAAAGCATTTGATCGAGTTCTCCGTGAAGCAATCAGGTGGAGTCTACGTCGACAACTCTTCTAGAATATCTTGTTCAACTTGTGATGGAAATGTATACGAATACTAAGACTCTTGTCAGAACAACGGTTGGAAACACAGATGCATTTAACATCGGATTTGGAGTTCACAAGGCTCGATTCTCAGTCCACTGTTATTTATAACTGTGATGGAAAAAATCACAAAGCCGATAAGCACTGGTGACATTTGGAATCTAATATATGCCGATGATATCGTTTTAACAGCCACGTCTGAGCAGAATGTAGCACAGATGTTTGAAGATTGGAACACCAGACTCGCCGTTCATGGATTCAAAGTCAATATCAGTAAAACCAAAGCAATGAACACTGTTGAACCCATCCAATCTACAGCTACTGGACGATGACCCTGTTCAATTTGTAAAGCTGGTGTAGGTAACAATTTAATCAAGTGTCAGCAGTGTAACCAGTGGTGTTACAAACGTTGTTCAACAAATTCGAAATAGCAATGTTTTTGAAGCCATTAAGGTAGAGAAAGTCACATCGTTTCAATATCTAGGGGATGTTCGTGATTGTACTGGAACAGCTAAAGCTGCCGTTCGAGCACGCATACGTGCAGCCTGGAATAAATGGCATCTCCTTGCCTCTATATTGATGCGGCGTGACATCCCACTACCACTACGATCAAGACTTTATAAATCTGTGATACGTCCGGTGTTGTTATATGGTGCAAAAACATGACCAATGACAATTAAACTGGAACAACAACTTCAACTAACCTGTCTGAAGGACCACACCAAATCTACCAAAATCCAGCGTCGTGCTGGTTTAGATAATATAAAGGACGAATGTCGGCAACACCGTCTGCGGTGGTTTGGTCATGTCAAACGAAGTGAAAACAATGCTATAACTTCTCTTGCAGATGTTGAAGTACACGGCACCCGTCCCAAAGGCCGTCCAAAGAAGTCCTGGTCGCAAACAATCGAGCAAGACATGAAAGCTCTAAATTTAAATGAAATGGATACAACTGATCGTCTAATTTGGCGCAAAAAATTGATGGCAAAAAAACAACGTCCTACCTCGGGAGAACTGGGTCTCTGGACGCTAAACAAAGATTGATTGACTGAATGAGTATGAATGAATGTATGAATGTATGAATTTTCACTCTAAATGATATCCACTGCACTTACTATCGGTTTCATGGCTTGGAGAACAAACTTCAAAAAACTAAGTTCATTTTCTGTAAATAATGATTGTCCTAAGCCTTTCTGACAACTACAAATTTTGTCGAATCCTATGTCAACAACTTTTCCTACTGCATAAAATTTTGAACACCACCTTGTAACATTTGGTTTAATAAATGTAGAACCAGTAATGTCTTATACTTTGATGTACAGAGTTTGACAGTGATTTCACCTTTGCTATGGTTCTATAATACAGTCTTTTTGTATTGCTGATTTTTATTGAATCTTCAGAAATGGCAAAGCAAAATGACAAAAAAATTTATCAATTTATCTGGTTGATGATTTTGATGAAAACGTGATAATCAGACTTGCAAGACTTGGACAAAAGAATGCCGGTGAAAAATTGAGCGGGCCATTACTATCAGTACTTAAATTCAAAAATGTAATGACCAAAAACTTAATCATGCAAAGTTTGAGTATTAGAAATGCTAATTCTGATTTAGGCCTATTGATTTTTTCTCATGATTTTCGTTTAAAGATAAATTAGTGACTGGTTTCCCAGTAAAATTTGATTAATTTGTTCATTAGAAAACTGTTTTCAACTTGATGTAATCTTTTCTCGTCACTTCCGTTAGAGCTAGTCATATCCATTAGAACATAACACCAAGTAAGTTCAATTTTCTTCAGTCATCAATCCTCAAACAGAAGTTTCACTTTCAACTATCGATCCAGTCACACTTTTCTACTGATTTTAATTGAACAGTCCGTGCTTCAATATTCATCACATTTTTCATCTTCTTCCTAATTTCTGAAATGTAGCTAATCTTTACAATTTATGCTATTCCTTACGAAGCTCCTACATCTCACCTATAACAGAACCTAGATTTCAAGATATAGGCTCGTTCAAACTAAATATAACCTAGTTAAATGTAGATGCAATGCTTAACAAGTTAAATGGAATCAGGTTATTGATCGACAGGGTTACGCTAAATAATGATATTTTAATTTTTACCGAAGTTAATCTAAAGCATATTGTTGGCGATATGAATGAAGATGATGTTGCAATTAAACGATACAAATCGGGGGTAGTTTATTTTATGAAGAAGGGTAGCCGAGACATTGCTTGTTATATTAAACGTGGTCTGTCTTCTAACAAAATAAGCCTGAAAACTTATTTCAATGATTACCTCAGTTTGCATATAAAAAGTTGCAAAACTAATGTCTTTTTTATGGTCATTTATAGAAGTCAGGAACAACAATGATTCTATAATTTCTTAATCAAAGAATTTTTAAATTTGAAGGGCACTAAAATTATTATTGGGGATTTTAATTTTCCAAAGATTAATTGGAACTCCATTTCATCTGGTGCACTGTGCAAAAGTGATCATTGTGTTCTTTGCTTTTCATTGAATTTCGATCATTCTAAGATTTATTCCACATTTGATCTACTCAAATTTACTTTCAAATGGGGAAATTCTGTATGATTTACGAATTCAAACTAAATAGACATTACAATACTACTTTGTTAGGCATGATTTATGATGCCTTCATGATGTAGTTTATGATTTATGATGTAGTTCATAAATTGCGTCTTGACTCATTTTGCTCCATTTCACTCAAGTTTTGAAGAAAGTAACTAACACCTATATCCTTTTTGTCAAAAGCAATATTATATAATCATACCAATATTTATTTTTATTATCTAAAAATCATGAAAAGAATCACAAAAAATAACGTCCAAGAGCACCAACGAAAACGATAGTTTCAATCAATCAATCAGTCGGTCAGTCAGTCAGTCAGTCAATCAATTAGCTTGTAAAGCGCTATTTCCGCGATGTTCAACAGCGCTCCTCAATTGATTTTGCAAACAGATGGGTCTTGAGATCCGCTCTGAACTTCGTAAGTGATGGAGAAGTAGTCAGAGAAGTAGGTAGAGGGCTTCAGAGAAAAGGGTCAGAAAAAGCAAAAGCAGATTCGGCAAAAGAGTGTTCAACACGAGTTAAGAAGAAGCGAAAACAAGAAAACGATCGTAAACCGGGATGTTTAGGTTCAATTAGTATATTTGATAAGTATTTAGGATATAATTTAGATTGAGGCTTATACATAAATGTGCAAATTTTAAAAATTATTCTATATTTTATAGGAAGCCAATGCAAGAGAACAAGATATGGGAATATATGAGGCTTTCTCCGGCCTTCTAACACTTTTCCCAGCCATTACACAAGCATAATCGAACAAAGGAGCCTTACGAGTATAGAGCCTATAAGTAAAAGATTTAAGAGGAATAAGCTTATTAAGGATAGAAGTAATGTAGATATTAAAAGCATAGACAAAATCATCAACATCAGAAAATAAGATAGTAAAAAAAATAGTTTCAGTAAGAGGTTGAAAAAAATCTTTATTAAGAGAAGACCAGCATCTTTTAGAAATAGACAAATGAATTAAAAGGAAGGAAATCTAAAGAAAATACAGATTCAATAAGGAGGTGATCAAAGTAAGGAAAAGAGCTAACAGAGATATTAATAGGCATAGAAAAAGATGAACCTATAATAAAATCAATAGTGTTGCCAGAAGTATGGGAAGGAAAAGAACAATATTGTGTTAAGTTAAAAAGAGACAAAATATCATTAAATCTACGAGTGTAAGAACATGATAAGTTATTGAAGTGCAAGTTGAAATCACAAAAGATGTAGAAAAAGAGTAGAGATTCAGCGAGTGAGTAAAATTCATCTAAAAATATAGTGAGAGGAGAAGGAGGTCGAGTAGATTACAGCAATATAAAAAGATAGATAAGAAGACTTAAGAGATACAACAAGACATTCAAAAGAAGAGAAATTAAAGGAAGTATTAATGGAAGCAGTAAATAAAGATTTATAAAATAGACAGACACCTTCGTAAGAAGAATGAGAAGATGATAGAAGTTCTTTTGGAGGTCTAAAGCATTTTTCATTTGATTCACAACCTTAACAACTTCGACCCGAGCAGCATTTCCTGCGTGGTTATGTTCACCGACTCTCTTTACAATTTTGTCATGACGAGTATGCAAACGTGCCCGACATACAAGATTTTGATATTGATCACATTTCCAGAAAGTTTTTTCTTTTGTAGCTGCATCTTTTACGAACAAGTGACCTGAGTCAATTAATTTTCTTTTTCCTTTTTCACTGTACACGAATTCTAGTGACATTTTCACACAAAGATTAGCGAATCGTGATGCAAAAACTACTTCCTCATTTCTGACACACTTCACATAGAGTATTTTATTATAGACTTTTACTTAACTTACTCAGACACGTCCGACGTCCGCGGTCCACCTTTGTATATATTTTCTATTTTATATACCATACTAAGGGTATACAAATGATAGTATTAATAAGCATGGATGCTATACGTTGCCTATTGATATAACCTCCAATACAGTATAATTTGTATATTATACGTATATATTATATACGTTATATGTTATATACGATATATACGATGAATTTCACTCCATGGTGAATTTTACCCCACCACGATGAATTTTTCCACGATGAATTTTACCCCACGATGAATTTTTCCACGATGAATTTTCCACGATGAATTTTACCCAACGATGAATTTTACCCCACGATGAATTTTCCCGCGATGAATTTTCCACGATAAATTTTCCCACGATGAATTTTCCACGATGAATTTTCCGTAAACCTCGTAGTCTGTTTCACAAATTATTGAAACTGGAGATCTTATTGAAACAATTTGATTTTATCATCAAAATTATTGTAATATCTGAGAGTTGGTTAAACGATGAAACGGCTGACTTAATTAAATTAAATAATTACAATTTCGTATACAAGAATAGAAGAAATAGATGTGGAGGCGGTGTTGGAATGTTTATAAAAGATGATGTAAAATATGTTGTAAATGAAAGCAACATATTCGATGATGACAACGTTGACATACTTTGCGTGGAATTTGAATTGCATCAAGCCTCACTACATAACATGATCAAGATAATTGCCATCTATCGACCACATAGTTATAAATATGAGTCTTTTTTAGAAAAAATTGAATCAATGCTAAATAGTTTAAATCCACTTGATAAAATTTTCATGGTCGGAGATTTGATAATTGATAAAACCTCCAAAGATTTTCAAAATTTACTTTTGTCGCATTACTTCTTACCTTTGATTGATTTACCAACTAGGATAACTAATAACTCAATTTCACTAATAGATAATATATTTTTTAACTCAAATAAACAATGTTATAATGGAAAAATAATATCAGACTTTTCAGATCATTATCCAATTTATACAGTTGTAGAAAATACAGGATTTGTCACTACATATACTCTGACTTTGAAAAAGAACATAAATAAGAGAAACATTTCCCTAATTAAGGAAGCTCTATCTTCTGAAAAATGGGATTCAATAACGGATGAGGGTAACATTGGCACCTGTTGCATAAATATTTATAATTAATTAAATAAAATTCTTGATACTTATGCCCCATTGCAACCGATGAAACGGAAAAATAAAAAGCCATGGGTAAGTGATGAAATGGATTGCAAATATATTGGTCTTGACATTCAAGATGATTTAGGAAGACATGAAGTTGGTTTCATAGAGAACACAGATAAGCTGCCAACTGAAAATGAAGGATGCTGGTCCTGGGCATGACATAAAACTGCATCCACGCTGCTTTGCGTGCTTTTGAGCAAAAGGTTTGGCCTACCGCTTATAACTGGTGGTTGTCGTCAGGATGGGTGTTCGGATGTAAAAACTTTTCCCAAATTACTCTCATGCCATCACAAAAAAAACGGCTCCTAGTCCCCAGCAGGCCTTTAATAGTCAAGGAGTGACAAAAATCCCTGGGATGTTGCAGAAAAATTCAGAATGGCCCCTCCATAGTACTTAGACTTGGAACGCTCAATGTTGGATCACTGACTGGCCGCAGCATGGAAATCGCAGAAATGCTCGAGCGTAGAAGAATTGACATCTGCTGCCTTCAGGAAACCCGATGGAAATCGAATGGTGTCTGTCATGTCAACTCAGACAAAGAAAAATATAAACTATTCTGGAATGGACAAAAGACGGACAAAAATGGTGTTGGAATTTTTGTCAGACAGAGAACCGCTAGCCCAAGAAATGATGAATATTAAAAGGATTAATTCACGTCTCATGTGGATCAAGCTTCGCATAGAAAATGCAAACAATGATTATTTTTTCTGCATATGCACCACAGACAGGCGAATCAGAAGAGATAAAAAATGATTTCTGGGCTGCATTCTCTGACACCATCTCAACAATACCAAAATCTGAAACAATCCTGACAGTGTACAAAATGCAATAGCTAAAAAGAAAGTTGCATACAAGCAATGGCAAAATCAAAGTCTGTTGATGACCACAAAATTTTCCGTGAGAAGAACAACTATGCAAGACGTCAAGTTGCACTGGCTCGGACAGATCAGTGCAGAGAGTGGCTCACTAAAAGCAAAGATGAACAAATGAAATCTCTGTATCGTATAGCAAAACAAGCAAAACGGAAAAAGACATAGTTGGTGCCTCATGTATCAAAAACGACAAAAATGAGATGGTTTTTGAACAAGATGAGATCAAGCTACAATAGAGAGAATACTTCAACCGTCTGTTAAATAAAACAAATTCCATCAATGTTAACTTTGACGCTCCATCCATCTAAGGTCCGATTTCAGTCATCACTGTAGAGGAGCTTACAGAAGCTCTGAAAGCTATGAAGGATGGAAAGGCAGCAGGGCCCTCGGGACTCCCAAATGACATTATCAAAGCATCTGGTTACTACAACTTTGCCGTGAAATCTGGGGAAATTGCTCAATGCCGACTGAATGGAACTCTAGCATGACAGTTCCTCTATACAAAGGCAAAGGTGATCCATTGAATTGTTCATCATATCGGAGTATACGTCTGTTAGAACACTCCCTGAAAATTGTCGAGAAAATCATTGAGAGAAGATTAACAATCGGAAATTATCAATTTGGTTTCCTAGCGGGGAAATCAACAATTGATGCAATTCACATTTTTCGGCAACTGCAAGGGAAGTACCTCGCAAAGCATCAGCAACTATCAGACATTTTTGTAGACCTTGAAAAAGCTTTTGATCGAGTTCCCCGTGAAGCAATAAGGTGGAGTCTACGTCGACAACTCATTCCAGAATATCTTGTTCGACTTGTGATGGCAATGTATACGAATACTAAGACTCTTGTCAGCACAACAGTTGGAAACACAGATGCATTTAACATCGGCGTTGGAGTTCACCAAGGCTCGATTCTCAGTCCACTGTTATTTATAACTGTGATGGAAGAAATCACAAAATTGATACGCACTGTTGACATTTGGAATCTAATATATGCCGATGATATCGTTTTAACAGCCACGTCTGAGCAGAATGTAACACAAATGTTGAAGTACCTGGCACACGTCCCAAAGGCCGTCCAAAGAAGTCCTGGTCGCAAACAATCGAGCAAGACATGAAAGCTCTAAATTTAAATGAAATGGATACAACTGATCGTCTAATTTGGCGCAAAAAGTTGATGGCAAAGAAAACAACGTCCTACCTCGGGGAAATGGGTCTCTGGACGCAAAACGAAGATTGATTGATTGATTGAAGTGATGAAATAATTAAATTATTAAAGAAGCAGAATAAACTCTATAAAAAAACAATTTCAACACCTACTACAGAGAATATAAATAAATATACGCGAATCATATAAATCAAACAATTAATGAATCTTCAAAAATAAACAAGTACATTTGTAAATCCTTATACATTAACTCCACTGATGAACTTGAGGTATTAACAGTCGTCAAGAATCTTAGCAATAAAAAAAGCACCTCTGATGACTCATTAAGTAATTATCTCTTAAAACAAATCATCTCAGAAATTGTACATCCAATAACACATATATTCAATTTGTCCATCAATCAAGGAATAATCCCAAAATGCTTCAAAACATCCAAGATAATACCTATTCATAAAAAAAGATCCAAGATGGAAATGAGCAATTACAGGCCAATATTCTACCTATTTCTAAAGTACTGGAAGAAATTATATTTATTAGAATAACTTCATTCTTGAATATTAATAATTTATTAAAGAAAAATCAATATGGATATAGAGCACAACATTCAACTGAACTAGCAGTACTGCATTTAGTACAAAAAATATTAAATAATCTGAATAAAAAATCCTAACCATAGGTGTTTTCATAGACTTGTCCAAGGCATTTGATGTTATAAATCATGAGATATTAATAAAGAAATTATACTCCTATTAAATAAGAGGAATAGCACATACATGGTTCAAAAGCTATCTGCAAAACAGAAATCAGTATGTGTTGATAAAATATAAATCTTCAAATAAATTAAATATTACTTCAGGAGTCCCGCAAGGATCAATTTTAGGCCCACTTCTATTTATAATTTTTATGAATGATTTTCATCTGGCTACTGACGTACATCATTTTCTGTATGCAGATGATACTAACATTTTCTTCCCAAATAGCAATCCATCAAACGATGTAGAGATAATTAATAAAAGTTTAGATGATGTTTCAAATTGTTTCATCAATAATAAACTAATTGTAAATTTTGTGTTGATAAAATATAAATCTTCAAATAAATTAAATATAACTTCAGGTGTCCCGCAAGGATCAATCTTAGGCCCACTCTATTTATAATTTTTATGAATGATTTTCATCTGGCTACTGACGTACATCATCTTCTGTATGCAGATGATACTAACATTTTCTTCCCAAATAGCAATCCATCAAACGATGTAGAGATAATTAATAAAAGTTTAGATGATGTTTCAAATTGTTTCATCAATAATAAACTAATTGTAAATTTTTTTAAATGCAACTACATTCTATTCGGTCCAAAAATATTGACTAACACAATACCTAATTTAGATATAAAAATGAATAACCATAGCATCCCACGCACATCCAGCACAAAATTTTTCGGAGTGATAATCAAGGACAACCTCTCGTGGCATATGCATATAGACTCGTTATCAAAAAAATTAATAAAACCATAGGTGCAATTAATAAAATTAAAGTAAGATTGAATAAACCAATAATTGTAGATTTGTATTATTCATTAATCTATATCTATCCACATCTAATATACCGCAACATCATCTGGGGAAAGAGCCCTGAAGTTCACTTGAAGCAAATTACCAGATGTCAAAATCGTTTCATCAGAATTTTATTAAATCTACATTCATATGGTCACGTCAGCTGTTATTATCCTGAAATGAAAATTCTAAACATAAAAAATTTGTATAATTATCATGTTTCTATCTCTGTGTTCAAGTTCCTACATTATCAATTACCAACATCTTTTAATTTCTTCGAATTAGGAAATGCTGTGCAGTCAAAGTTCACTCGACATTCTTCTCTGCTCTATACACCACCAGCAAGAATAATACTGCTTGGTTAAAGTTTAAAACATACCGGTCCCGGAATCTTGGAGAAACTTCCTGTTGATATAAAGACTACAAATTCCTTGCATTTGTTTAAAAACAAAATAAAGAAATATTTATTGAAAAAAAGTTCAATTTTTATTTAATTAGAATCATGTGAATTGTGCATTATGTTAATTTTGTCATGAATTATAAATATACCTAAAATATCGTGATAGAATGAACAATTTGTGAACGATGGCCTGCGACATAAGAATCTTGTTTTTTTTTAGCTTTGGTCTCCTAATCATTACCTAATTATTATTAATTTGGATTGATTGAATAAAATTTAATTTGATTATATATATATATATATATATATATATATATTAACCAGCTCATAAAGAATTCGGGGTCTTATTTTATAGTGAGGCTTGTAAACCCATTATGCGCAAAATTGATGGTGTTGCAATGGGATCTCCGTTGGGACCGCTGTTCGCAGAATTCTATATGGCCGATCTCGAATCAAGGATATTTGCTGACCCTACCAACAGACCTCCAATATATGCACGCTACGTCGATGACATTTTCATCATTTGCGAAAAGGTCACCGATGTTTACAACTTACAGAATATATTTCAGAACAACTCCCATCTCAAATTCACCATCGAATTTAGCACCGAAAAACAATTGGCCTTTCTCGATTGCTTAATTGAAGAAAAAGAAGAACAGCTAACTTCGAGGGTTTATGTTAAACCGACTAATTCTGGTCAGGTCTTAAATAATCATTCGGACTGCCCCGACCGCTATAAAAACAACGTCATCTATAACTTCATTCATCGGGCATACAAAATCTCTTCCGATATCAATATTTTCAATACAGAACTGATTCGCATAAAGCAGTTTCTCATCAACAACAACTATTCCAACCAATTAATAGATAATACCATAAAACATTATATCAACAAAACAAATAATCCTATAACTCCAACCTCGACAAAAACAATTATACCTCTATATTATCTCAATCAAATGCATGTCAACTACAAAGTTGATGAATCAATGCTCAAACGTATCATCAAATCCAATGTCTCCGTTCCCAAAGAAAGCTACCGACTGAAGTTCATAATTTATTACAACACCAACCGAACATCCAGCTTTATCGTTAAAAATAACAACACACGTCCCCCCAACAAACTAGAGAGAACCAATCTCGTATACCGATTTTCTTGTCCCGTGCCACACTGTGTTGTGGAGAGTTATATCGGCCATACGAGAACTACTCTCTCTAGAAGACTCACCATGCATACACAGAATGGTGCCATTAAGGACCATATGGAACGGGTACATCATCAACCGCTTA
>NW_008703839.1:1076119-1102089 GCF_000326865.2 Helobdella robusta
TTATTTCTTTTCAAACATGAACATCCAGTGTTTTATGTTAGAGATGGACATAAAGAGATGTATTTTCTGCGCCCAAAGTTCAATACATAAATAAAATAAATATGAATTTTTAATCTGTACAAAGAATGAACAAACGTTGATAAATCTAAAATCGTTAATAAATGCAAGTAGTTATTGAGTCCATTCCAGGAACATACGTTTCTTTGCACATTGCAAATGAACCACATATCTAGATGAAATATGACGAATTTTATTTTTTATTTTTTTTTATTAAAACATCAACAAATGTAAAACAAAACTGTAAAATATTCAATTTCAACAATGATAAAAACCTCCAGACAAGGATTTTTGCACAAGCAAGTTATACATCCATTTTTGTCGTAAAAAAACCCACTCCGTTCACATCTGGTAATGCAAATTACAGGCTTACATTCTGTAACTGTTTGTTAAAAAATTCATAATATTTGCAAATATTATTTAATATTATTTTTAAGATCCATAATTAAAAAAGTAAGATAAATAAGAAATCAATAAATAAAATGTAATTATAACTTGAAAGGCAGCCTCATATGAATTTTTGATGGCCGTGTTTTACCCGTAACAAATCTAGCCAATATTTGATCACCGTATTAGCTCAGCGGTAGAAGTGCCGAGTCTCTCGATACTGATCGAGGCAACATGAAAACTGACTTTCAAAAAGAAATTCAACAAATCCACTTCAACATTTTGTCAGATTCAACAAACCGTTATAAATTACTTAATGTTATATCAGCCGCAATAGTCGAAATGCTGTTTTTGCAAAGTGCGCCATATAATTAATTTCAAGTAATTATTAGTATCTAGATTTTATAATTTTATGTTTCCATTACTAGAAATTTGTTAGAATCAGATATCTTTGTAGCACACGATTGTAAATTTGTTGTAAAAAGCACACGAGTTGTTGAGAGAGGGTTGAGCTGTGAAACTTCTGACAGCGAGATATCTAGTACGTTGGAAAAGTTTCGATAAAACCGGTATATAAAGACGTGTCGATAGCGAGTGTCGAAAGCGATATTTGACTTTGCGTTGTATTTTCGATATACGATAGCTAGTTCAACGCAAAGATTATTTTCAAAAACTAAAAAAAAATTTCCACACTAGGAGACAGAGGAAATTTGAAAGCACGCCTAACGGAAGCCATTATAAATGAAAAATCTAGGTAAATTGGAGTTTGGCGATCAGGATGTCGAATCAAATGCAATTGTAAACTTTGGGGCAAACACAGAAATGATGGGGCTACTTCTAATGATTAATATCAGCAAAAATAAAACAAAAATCTATAAAAATTGAACAAAAGTCAACAGAAAAAAAACAGACGAGAGACAAAATTGATGTAAAAATGGAAGTCAACAAATAAAACATACGAAAGTCAATAAAAATAAAACAAACGAGAGAAAAAAATTTTTCGAAAGAAGTGAATTACTTAGGACATGTCATATTTTTCGATGAAGTGAAAACAGGTTCTAGTACAGTAAAAATAGAAGAAATTGGCCAACTTCAAAAAATAAAAATGATTTGCCCGGTTTATACCGATTATTACATACTACCGACGTTTCGTAACGTATTTTGCAAAAGTTGTCCGACCATCAACTCCCGAAAAATGATCAAACGTTTAATTAAAATTAGTTATGTAGAGCAGCTTTTGGACGACTAAAAAGAGAATAATGTGGAGCACCCTCTGAGGTAAACCATTTGTGCTAGATACGGGTGCGGTGACTTGGAATTGGAGCGGTTTTGTCACAACATGTTAACGGAGAAAAAAAGAAAGGTTTTGGAATATTACAGCAAAATTTTGCAAAGCCTGAATTGCGTAACCAGTAAAGAGTTGTTAGCAGTTGTCATGGCAACATAAAATTTTCACAAGTGCCTATATAGGCCAACATTTTTTTCCAACAGATCATGCAGTGTTAAAGTGGTTGCTCAATTTCAAACTTGGAGTTAATAAGACGCTTGACAGAATACGGGAAAGATTTTACTGGGCTAAACGCTCGAAAAGATGTAAAAAGTTGGTGTTGAAAACGCGATGGCTGGAACGTACCGTAAAGGAACCTTCCACAACAAAGCCGATGCTTTTTCTCGTCAACCTTGTTTTCCATGTTGCAAATACTGTTCTCGACCGGGAAAGATAGTACAAACAGCAAATGTAAAAAAAATTACGATGATGGCAAATATAAGCACCGAAAGAACTGGCTAACTGTCTGCAGACGAAGACTTACAATATGTCATTGCATGGACCTGCGACCTAAATGGCAAGATATATCCGAGTTTGTTTCGTCGTTGAAAAAAGTCATCACTGGGTTCAGTGGAAATCCTTGCATTGGAAGATGGGTTGTTTAATTGAAAAGAGGAATCAATAGAAGAATCAAAACATCGCATTCCGATTGTGGTACCAGGAGTAAAATCTGAAATTTTTAAAGAAATGCATGGTGGTTCCTCATGAGATCAGGTGGACATCTTGGAGTTTATAAGACGTTTAACAGAAAATGCGAAACGTTTTACTGGGTTAATGCTCAAGAAGATTTGGAAAGTCGATGTCGAGTAAATGATGTGCTGCAGTGAAAGGCCCCAAAAAGAAGTTACGGGAAAAAACGAAAATTTATAATGTTGGTTTGTCTTTTGAAAAAATTGCTATCGACATTGCCAAACTATTTCCTGAATCAAATGATGAAAACCATTACATTCTGGTTGTAGCGGACATTTTAGCAAGTGGTCAAAAGTCGGTATGGTGCTCCAATGGAGCTGCATTCAGACCAGGGTCAAAACTTTGAACTGTTTAGTGAGCTGTGTTAATTATTGTATATAAAAAAGACAAGAACAACTGAGTCAGATGGGATGGTGGAACGTTTTATCTAAACATAAATTAGTTGACAATAACTAAAAAACTGGGATTGACGAATACAACTGTTTCTCATGGCAACTAATGAGAAAATTTCTTTAAAGATCCTTTTTGGAAGTACTATAAGAACACCAGCTGATATGAAAATGTGACGTACCAACCGAGGTTCCAAAATTAATGTCAGATTATGTGGACAATCTCCGTCACGGTTAAACAGCCTCCACCAATACACGCGCTTGAAGTTGAAAATGAACTGCGAAGCAGCCAAGATCCAATACGATACTGCTAGATTTAACGCCAATGATTTAATGTGGCCGTATAATCCACATCAAAAAAAGGATGTTTTCCAAAGCTTCAACGAAATTGGAAAGGGCCTTATCAGATCATAACCCGATTTAACGACATTGTCTACAAAATACTAGAACATTTGAAAAAACTTACTCCATTCTATGCAGACGTTACAACAAACTCTGCTTGGGGCGAACAGAATTGAAAGGGAGTTAGTGTTATAAGCGTCAGAAGTATATTCGCTAGAGGCGCTAGTGTTGCTACAAATGCACCGAGTTTGAGAAGGAACTGGAACCTTCTGACAGCAAGATATCTAGTATGTTCAAGAAGCGTCATTGTAAAGACGTACAGGATATCGAATAGCGATTGTTAGTGACGAAAGCGATATTTGATATTTGACTCTGCGTTGTATTTGCGATATACGTTAGTGAATTGTAATTCGGAAAGCGATAGATTCTGAACATGCGTTTATGATAACAGCTTGTTTCCTCTTTATGACATGTGAGCAATGTGAATATTCGATATGTCCATGAGAAGACTATATTTCCTTTTACTAGCATTTGAGGCTCCACCATGGAATTTGTCCCCAATCGTCACGCTTCTAAATTTTGCACTCATACATATACCATTTCCTAAGCGGCTTCAAGTCAGTAATCGATAGTTAGTACGGTGACTTCAAGTTCAGCTGGCGATCTAGTTTCTAATTTTTGCTTGTTTGGTGTGCTTATACATTTGCTTGTTGAATTAAAATTAGGTTCGTTCGACATTTATCAATTTATTTTTTATCACTTTGGTTTAACCGGACTTTTTTTATTATTACATGTTTATATTCAGTTCAATTCTGTTGACACTGTTTTTTATAATTCCATCTTATATATTTTTTGTTATTTGATTTTTCTTTATCTGTTTGGCAAGGAGCTATGCCAGTGCTATTTGAAATAATAATAATAATAGATAGACTATATAAAGACATTCGACAGTGTATCACATGACTGGACGAGATTAATGTAAAGGCTGTATAGAATAAACGACACTATTATACAATGTTTAGGAAGTGTTATGCCAAAGAGGAAGACGATCATAATATTAAACACTAAACAGCAAACAATAAAGTCTGATGTGGTCTATATTAAAAAAGGAATTTTTCAGGAAGATTTCTTATCCCCGTTGTTATTCTGCCTGGCGCTGGTTCCACTGTCTAATGTTTAAAATTAAGAAAATTCAGATTATAAAATTAATAAAACCAAATTAAGCCATTTTCTTTACATGGACGGTCTAAAACTATTTTTTCAATCTTTGGAGGAACTACACCAAAGCTTAAACATTGCCATACAATTTAGTAGGATTCAAATAAAACTTGTTCTGGAGGATTGTGTTATCATTTCTGTACTAAGTAATAAAATGGTAATTGGAAATGATGTCAACCTAGACGATGATGTTATAATTAACTCACTTTAGTTGGATGAATCATATAGGTATCTCGGAATGGAGGAAAGTGTTGGAATCCATAACAATATGATGAAAGAAAAAATTCAAAAAAAATTATTTCTCAAGAATAAGAAAAATTTTAAAAACACAACCAATATTCAAAACTAACATAATGGCAATATACAGTTTTGTTGTCTGACGTATAGTTTTGGTATAATATACTGGACAAAAGCGGAACTAAATAAATTAGATAAAAAAACTAGAAAAATGTGCATCCTAAAGCTAATGTAGATAGGCTATACGTGAAACGGATAAATCGTGGAAGAAGACTTTTGGAAGTACAGTCAATTTACAAAAAAATAATGATTGTTGGACGTTTAGGCTATGTTGAAAATGTTCCAAACAAATTCATGAAAGTATTCCAACTCCATGATCAAAAAACACACATTCGATACCGATGCAACCGCAGGAGATCAAAGACACATATTTAAAAAGTGAAGCTGATAATAATATCTCAAATAATTTAAAAAAATTTTAGAAAAATTTTAAAAGATTAAAAAAAGAACAAATTTATAATAAACCGTTACATGGAAAATACTTTATGGAATTAAAAAAACCGGGTATAATTACAATGGCTGGTGTTGGCTGGTTGAATTGCAGCGGATTAAAAAATAAAAAAGTCTAATAATTGCACCCCAAAATTAAGCCTTTAACACAAAATATTATCAGAGAAACCGATTTTAAAGAAACCGATAGACAAAAAATGCAGACTCCTAAAACTTTGACGGACAAATAATGTGGGACTTGCAAATAATTGCAGATAGAAAGATTAATGCCAACTGACCAAATATTACCGTCTTGAATAAGATTGAAAATGTATACCTTTTGATAGAATTATCGATACCGACTTACTCAAATATTATTTTGAAAGAAGCAGAAAAAAGATGGAAGTATAAAGCTCTAGAAATTGAAATTTCACGAATGTAGAACGTTAAATGCCGAGTAATACCAGTAATTGTAGGAGCTTTAGGAATTATTGGTGTAGTGACAATAAAAAATCTTTAAATGATCCCTGAGAAGCCGAAAAGAAAGAAATTCAGAAGATTGCTCTGCTTGGAACAGCGCATATGTTTAGAAAGTTTTTTGAATGATATCCTTTGAAATCAGATGGGCATTGGAGTCATTTGTAAACGGCTTAGACCGTGATTAACGAACAAATAATAATAACAATAATCCATATAAAATTATTATACATACATGTGCAGGTGCAGAATTTGATCAACGAAGGTAATGGATTCTAATGATTTCGACTTTCCGGACTCTATAGAAGAACTTAATAACAGATTTGACAAACAGGCAGTCGAATCAAAAGAAAAGAATAGAAAACTTGATCGACAGTCAGCTGAATAAAAAAAGGCAACCGAATTGTCAGCCGATCTGATTCTGTTCCACACAACCTACATCTGCTGAAGTTAGTTAACAACAAAAATTATTATGCTTCGATAAATAGTTGCTATTTCGATATTTGTGTAGTCAAAAGACGTGTACCCCAAAAGAGCATTTTAGGACCGAAATTATTTAACCTTTTTATTAATGACATTATTAACGCACATTATTAACGCAACCAGGTTATCCAAATTCATCATTTATACTGATGACACGACTTTGATTACCATTTCTAAAAATATTAGAGATTTAAATAGCTACATGAATTACGTTCAAACAAATTACGTACATTGTCAATTCACAATAAAATTGACATAAATATAATGAATAAATATATGATTTTTAATAGATCACTTTATAAGGATGATGAATTTGTTTTGAAACTAGGTAATTCTGTAATTGAAAAAATTGATTGATTTAAATTATTAGGTGTTTTAATAAATCGAAAATTAAATTTAAAAAAAAACGTCAATTTTATCATACAAAAAATTAATAGAAATCTTGAAAGCCAAGCAACATTTTATTTTTACGTGTTATGCTTTCACTAACCCACATTTTTTTATGCAAAGCTGATATGGGGCAACACTTTTAAAACACATTTAGGACTTTTATTGTTTTGAAAATTACAAATTTTAGTTACAACGTTGATAATAAAAAACTTTTTAAACAGTTCAAAATCTTATCAATTTTTGAAACTAATGATCCAAAAGCTATTGTTATACATATTTAATTTGTTGAAAACGTCAGACACATATTTGAAGGATTCTTTCAAACATGATAGGGTAACGTGGGGCAAAACGCCGCATGGGGTAAAAAGCCTAAATCCAGTTTGCATTAAATTTGTTTAAGATCGAAAGTTGTTCAATTAATTTTTAAAAATTGGAACGTACCCTTATTATTTTGAATATAAAACCACGCCGTTTTTCCATTTGTTTTTTCTGTTTCAAAGTTTTATATAATTTGCGAGTGAAAAATTGGTCGTGTTATAAATTATGTGTTCGGGTTTTTAATTAATTTCTTGATAATAAGATCGTTATTTGTGAAGAAAAGAGGTTTTTTATGAAGAAAAATCATTTTTACATATACAAAAGTAACTTCTAATCGGTTGGAACAATTTTTTTGTATATTTAAATTAAATTTATTCTTAACATTGTCTATGGGGGTAAAACGTCTCTGTAACTTAGGGGCAAGAAGCCCAATTTACATTTATTGAACTATTTAAAAAATTTCAGATATTTGTATGTAGGCAGCTATCCTTGTAGTTAATTGTTAAAATGTATTGAAATTTATGTTTTATTTGTAAATTAATTTCATGTATTTTAATTTTTAAAGGTATAAAATGGTCAGAAATTATGTAAGAAAATCTACAAGATACTCAACTTATGATGGTGAAAGTTTGAAAAAAGCATTGGATGTTCTAACCAATGGCCAGTTACCTATAAAAAATAAGAAATACGAGATCTAACTGCGAAAATAAACTAAAACGTTTTGTTTGAAAAAAGCTAATCTTTGATAGAAATAAATTGGTGTAACTTGCACTATCTATGGTCATGTTATTCAATCTACAGTAGGCTCACTGATTTCTGATAAACACAACTGCTTCAAACAAACTTGATTAAACGTTTTTTTACAACCCCAGCAATAACAACAGAACCACTGAATTATTCGCGAATCACATAAATACGCTAGATGTCGCACAATCGCCAAATATTTCAAAACTGTACTTTGTCCATAATTTTGCAGTTGAACAGGACAAGGTCAAAATTTTAACGCCCAAACAGAAATTGCAAATTATGCACATTGTATTTTATTTTAAACTAATTAAAAAAGTTGCAAATAATGGAAGGATTTTGTAGAGTAAATTTTTAATCATTAAAATTTTCAATTTAAAAAAATATAATTTTCTTCAAGTACCATGCTTCGCGTTGCTGTTACGCAATGTTCTAATTTAAATTTCATGTTCTAAACTTTTATTTTTGCGTGTATGATGAGATTCTTTGCATAGGTATCATTTATGTACTTCATGTGAAATGGATGCACGACTACATGTTTAACTTAAAAAAGTGAGTGTAGAGAGTGGCGGATTTGGACAATTTTGACTGGGGTGAGCAAAATTTTAAAAATGCTTAAATTTTGATAAGGGGGTCAAAATTTTGACGGGTGGGCCAACATTTGTGGTAGTATAACTAAAATTAAGCTAACTACTTTTTTTTGTTTATCTCGTCAATTTTTTGGCTGATTTTCGACATAAAACGGTGCTTTTTCCCAGCCGCCACTGAGTACAGAACGATATGCAACTTATTACCTTTTTCAAAGCTGAATTAACAATGCAAAAAGACTACCAACATCTTTCACAGTAAGCAGATTTGCCCAAATGATATTCGTTGTAAAAGATATTCTTCATAATGCAATGTGTTCCTTTTGGACATGGATCAAACTATTAGTTAATATATAAAAATATGATTAAAGCATAAATGTAAATTTATATAAATAGCAATTTTTAACCCATTCTAAAATATGTACAAAGAACGTGGTAATTTTTATTGAAATTAAATTGATTCTAGTGATTGAAATTTTTCGATTAAAATTTGCTATCTAGCTAACATTCATTTTTTTTCATTGTTATCGTTCAACATCATTATTTTGTAAAAAATTAAGTGAATGTTTTTAATATTTTTCAAGTTCTATAAAATTTTAGAAAAATATAAATAATATAATATTTATCATTTGTATATATTGAATAATAAATAACAAAAACTGTAGTTGAAATTTCATTTCAGTTATAACTTTTTTATGAGGGCCCGGATTTGGTATTTTGTATAGGGCCCGGTGAAAGCTTAATCCGGCTCTGCATGCATCTTTTTTTGCAGAAGTCCTCTGTTGCTTGGTTTTACAACAGATTTTTATGACGACGTCAGTGTTAGTTTCGAATCGTTAATAATTGAAGATCAAATCACATCAGCATAGGCTGAGCCGGTTGTTAGCGGTTGTTTGGGTGTGGTTTGAACCAGGACGGTTAGCCCGCATATACTCGAAAACTTGGTTAGCTAGATTGTGGCTTTGCTTTATTGCTTCTGCCCAGTAATGACGTTGGATAGCTGTCAGATTAGGTATTTTTGCCGTTACGTCATAACTCGAATCGATTGGAATTGAGTCTGTTATTGTTGAACTGTAGTTAGATTTTGCCAAGTTTTTTTAACGTTTATCTCGTTCGGCGATTGAATCAATGATCCACATCTCCATTTTATCTAGTTTTCTGTTGACGTAATCGAGAAAACATTCGAAGCTGGCATCGGGTATTTTGCTCAGATATTCTGCAACGTATGTCGTTTTGTTCATAGAATTTAATGACTCGAACAGATTTACAAGATTAACTTAATCAAGAAACATTTCATGCTTGTTTGCGATGTTTTCGTGCTAAGAATTTATGTTTTTATATCAACAGATCCAAATTTAATATTTTTTGCCGATTTTAGATTGCAGAAATTTCCTGTATCTTTTAAAAATTTTGCGTTATCTAATTTGTTGATCTGTTGATTAATTAACATATAACAAATAATCTTACAAAATTTCAGTGAACCAGTTTGGCCATCGCGTAAGAGTATTCAACCGCCGGCGATTGAATCAATGATCCGCATCTCCATTTTATCTAGTTTTCTGTTGACGTAATCGAGAAAACATTCGAAGCTGGCATCGGGTATTTTGCTCAGATATTCTGCAACGTATGTCGTTTTGTTCATAGAATTTAATGACTCGAACAGATTTACAAGATTAACTTAATCAAGAAACATTTCATGCTTGTTTGCGATGTTTTCGTGCTAAGAATTTATGTTTTTATATCAACAGATCCAAATTTAATATTTTTTGCCGATTTTAGATTGCAGAAATTTCCTGTATCTTTTAAAAATTTTGCGTTATCTAATTTGTTGATCTGTTGATTAATTAACATATAACAAATAATCTTGCAAAATTTCAGTGAACCAGTTTGGCCATCGCGTAAGAGGAAATTACAAATATTATATATATATATATATATATATATATATATATATATATATATATATATATATATATATATATATATATATATATATTGGTAACAGACTGTTGTTAACGCAACATTTCAAAAATTCAACACTACTTTCAACATTGTTCAATTTTTTATATTTCTTTTTAATTTATTAATGTCAGAAAAATTAGACATTTTATTGTTTTAAAAATTTTATTATATAAATTTGCAGATAGCTATTTCGGGTTATAGATAACTCATCTTCAGTGCATTATATATAATGTATGTAAGATATTATAAGAAGTAATTATTAATTTATATAAATTATTTAAAACAGAAAACGAATAAAACAAATTTAATAACATTAAACAATATAAAACGCGATTTTCAAAATTTTTAACGGCAAGATTGTTTATATTATGGTTGTTAAGGTAAATATCAACGCTCAGCCGAGAAGAAGCGCAAATTAATTTATTTAATTAACTACATATTATTAATATTATTTTTACAATATTTAAAAACGTTATTATTATTATTATTGTTAACGTTATTATTATTATTATCATCGCTGTGGTTCTTCTTGCTTCTTGTGATGATGTTCCAATTGCAAGTGATATTTGCGCTGTGGGTTGTGGCGTTGGTATCTACAGTGTTGGCACTGTTGTTGTTGTTGATGTTGTTGTTGTTGGTTTTGAAATATATATATATATATATATATATATTAACGCACTAAAATAAAAACATCCTTCGACCAATCCTCAGCCAAATTCCATCATATTGTCAAATATCTAAACAGAACACCGTCAATTTGCAGATGCTTTGGTGGTGCAGATTTGGAGAAGAGATTTGAGATCTGTTTTCGGTATTTTTAAAAGGACCATGTTTGAGTGATAAACACTATTGATGATAATATCGATTGTGTCATGGATAAGAATATTTGTAAACAAAGATTCAACATCCAAAAAAGCAACATGACTTGAAGGTCTGTTAGTGTTTAATAGATTAATTAATTCCCGTGAGGATTTGAGATTATAGTTATTAGAAATATATGGGTCAGAATTTTGTTTAGATAATTGACGGTGTAGCCATGGGCTCACCACTTGGTGTGTATCCTGTTCGCAAATTTCTCTTAAGGACATCTTGAAAGCAAAACGTTTAGAGGCAATTTGGAATTAAAAACAAACATTTATGCCAGATATGTTGACGATATTTTTGTCGCTAACGATGATCCGTAACATGTCAACACGGTACTAGCAACCCTGAACCCCTGAACCGATCAAAATTGAACTTCACCATCCAGCACGAAAGTGAAAAATCATTGCCATTTTTGGATGTTTTAGTAATGCATGACGAACAAAGATATACAACTGCCGTATACGTCATAACAACAAATTAAGATATTTGTTTTAATGCGTTAAGCAAATGCACGGAACAATTTAAAATAAGTACAATAAAATCTTTTGTGAACCGTGCATTCATGTATTCATCCTCAACTGATCGCAATACGGAACTGAAAAGAATTACGAATCTATTAGTAAGCAATGGTTACAAAGCATCATCAATTGAAAGCACCATTCAACAAAGACTACAGCAATATATTCAATAACAACAATGACGAAGACATTATCCTATATTACAGACCAAGTCGCCCTCGTAAAAAGAAATGTTACACCAATCAATGATACAAATAAAATAAAACTCAAGAAATACTACAGTAATTGTAAGACATCACAATTGGTCTTAAAAAACAACTGCACTCTTAGTGACGATTCTACTTTAAAGCTAAATCATGTAATATATGAATTTAAATGTCCTATTGCAATTGCAAAAAACATTGAGAAGCGCTGTTGAACAACGCGGAAATAGCTCTTTATAACTAATTAACTGATTGATTGAGGAATAGATAGATGGATAGATGTATGGATGGATGAAGAAATGGATGGATGGATGGATTGGATTGATTGACTGACTGACTGACTGTGACTGATTGATTGATTGATAAATTGACTCTGTTCAAAAGCGGTTGACATATGGTTTTTATAATATATAACTATGTTACTAGTCATTCTTTTCAGTTCCGTATTGCGATCCTAGTTGATAATGAATGCGTGAATGCGCGGTTCACAAAGGATTTTATTGTACTTATTTTGAATTTTTCTGTGCATTCGCTTAGCCCATTTAAACAAATACCTTTATTTTTGCTTTGACGTATACGGCAGTTGTTATGCGTTTTCAAAACATCCAGAAATGGCAATGAATTATTACTTTCCGGCTGATATATGCTGATCTTTATTTTGTTTTGCCTCTAACTCTCGGTTCCACCAATTTATTAGTTTTTATCAACTTATATTCGAATTTGTTAACAAAATTAAGTCCGTTCAAAATTTAAACTTTATTTCTATCAACAAATATTTTATTAAAATGATTGCAGATAAATCTATTTCGACGTTATACCATCATTGTCAATGCATTATTAATTTAAATAGAATAATTATAGCTTTAATATAATTTAAAATATATACAAATAAATTCAAAAAAAATATGAAATTCTAATGAAAAATTTAATAACGGAAAACTTGAAGAAATTAAAAAAATTGTGTGGCGCGAAATTAATACAAATTATTATTATTGTTATTATAATATCAATAATGTTATAATGTTAAAAAATTAATTCAACATGAAACCACTTTTAAAACTGCCTAGATCCATGGATAAATGTTGGGAGGCCGATGAATATTTTCAATCAACATTTGAGTTCTCAATTCCGATAACAGATTTGAACAATTATGTCGTTCAAGCACAAAATAAAATTTACAATTATTTTGCTGAAAATTTTGGCGTTTCAATCAAAAACCGACTCAATTGTGGCAAATTAGATAAGAAATATGCAAATGCTTCACCGAAATCATTGAAATAGATACTAAATAGTTTGAAACTCCATCAAACAAATGTTGACAAAATGATTTGTTTCAAAAAAAACATTAAAAAGACATACAATTAGAGTAAATAAAACAGAAATGAAATTTAAAAAAAAATTTTGGCAGACCTAAAAAAACATATTCAACAAAGATAACAAAGATCACCTTTCCATTCGAAATCATGCGAAGCATACTTTTCAAAAACTATGAAATATACACCTTTACACAGTTTTTCAATTCTTTTATAGATTTTTTGATTGCCAAAACCACAACTAGATATATATGTAACATGCCCAACGTATGAAGATGTAACAAGAGCAGTTAATAAAGTCAATGCCCAATTGACTAAATATAAATAATAATTGCAAACGTAAAGCTGATAACGAAAATGTTGGCGGACCGCTTAAAAATGGACTGAAGGGCGCAGTTTGCCAAATTTTGGTCTAGATTATAATTGTAACTGGTCGATTATTTTAAGGATCTTTTAGAAGGTCTCTGCATAATCTAGATTCTGAAGTTATAGTGTAGGTATGTATATATATAGGCAATATTTTCAAATTTTCATTATAAAATCGTCATATAAAAACTATATTTTCAACTGTAGACCACTGATAACAACAAAATATTGAAAAAAGTTTGACAATAAAGTAAGGGCATTGAATAACAATGATAACATCTCTTCTATAAAAAATATAAAAATCTTAAAAACATCAACATATATTTACCCCAAAAACAATAATTGAAATGTTAGAATCTGAGCTAGCTTAAATTTTAAATTTGAGCGATTAAATTAGAAAGAAAACATTTTATGTTATACTTACTTGAATGATCTGTGAAACATTAAAATACAATAATAATTTAAAATAAAATAAAAATACATTTAATAATTGTATGGCCAACCAAAATTAGACAGTTGGTTGTGCAATAAGTGCATTTACAAAGATCCGATCCAGCAAACGTTTTTATAGGTGTGTGACATGGTAAACGTTGATAATTGAGGTTGCAGGGAGAGCATACTAAGTTTGAATTTGATTCTCGACTTGCATCTGCAGTGTAGTTTATCATTAAATTTAATTTTCAAATGTTTTATTGAATTTTTATTACAAAAGTTTTAAGTTTAAAGCAAAATTAAATAATAGGCAAAAGCTGTTTGTTTGAATTTTTGAAGATGCCGTTCGGGCTGAGAAATGCCGCACAGACTTTTCAAAGGTTCATCGATAGTGTTTTGAGAGGGCTACCTTTTGTCCACGCATACATTGACGACATACTAATAGCCAGCAAAACCCTCGAAGAACACAGAAACCATGTAGAACAAGTCCTTCAACGACTGCAAGACAACGGACTAACCATCAACCCATCCAAATGCGAATGGGCCAAATCATCTACAACATTCCTGGGGCACCAACTCGACAGTGAAGGCATTAGACCCCTCGACAACAAAGTACAGCCAATCATCAATTTTGCTGAACCAACGACTGACAAGCAACTACGCCGATTCATCGGAATGATCAATTTTTACCGTCGATTCATCCCTAAATGCTCAACTATATTGTCACCTCTCACTGACATTTTAACTGACAAATTGAAAACCATAAAATTTAACGAAGGGCAGCAACAAAGTTTTAGAGAGGCCAAACAGGCATTACTAGCGGCAACCAAGTTATGGTACGTTCAAGAGAAAGGCACCTTTCAACTTTTCACAGACGCTTCAGACGTTGCTGCGGGAGCAGTACTAGAATAAAAAAGTCAGGGGATTGCAAGACCTATAGCCTTTTTTTCGCAAAAATTTAACCCAGCGCAGACCCGCCACAGTACATTTGGTCGAGAACTGCTGGCAGTGTATTCAGCTGTCCGCCATTTTCAACACTTCCTCGAAGGTCGAGAGTTCACAATATTCACTGATCATAAACCATTGACGTTTGCCTTACGTTCAGATTCAAGTCGTTTAACACCAAGAGAGATCAGACACCTGGATTACATCTCACAATTCACAACAGACATTCGACACGTGAAAGGAGAAAACAACGTTGTAGCTGATGCGCTATCACGTACAGAGGTAGCCACGATAACGCCAAAAGCAATTAACCTGGAGGAGATGTCGAAAGAACAGAAGGATGATGCAACACATCTTGACAACACAGACTCACTAAAAATCAGCATAATTCCAGTCAACAACTCAGAAAACAATATCGTCGTCGACACCTCGTTAGGCACCCCTCGTCCTCTAGTTCCAACAAGCATGCGGGAATCAGTTTTTCTGAATTTCCATTCCCTGTCACATCCAGGAGCAAAAGCAACATCGAAAATAATTAGAGCCAGGTATGTTTGGCCCCACATTGATAAAGACATCCGTAATTGGTGCAGAGAGTGTCTGCAATGTCAACGCAGTAAAGTACATCGACATACAGCTTCACGTCCAGCAGAATTCCCTCCAACAAGCAGCAGGTTTCAGCATGTACACATCGATTTAGTCGGACCAATGTCTCCATCAGATGGACACACACACATTTTAACGTGTGTCGATCGTTTCACCAGATGGCCAGTAGCAATTCCCATCAAAAATACTCTAACGGAAACAATAGTAGATAAATTATTTTCAAACTGGATTTCGTTGTATGGAGTCCCAGAAACCATTACAACAGACAGAGGCAGCCAGTTCACATCTTTATCTTTCAAGAGATTCACCCAGTTACTAAACATTAAACATATTCACACCACCGCCTACCACCCAGCAGCTAACGGTATGGTGGAACGATTGCATAGACAGCTTAAGGCCTCACTTATGGCTCATGGTTCAGACAAATGGACGAATGTATTACCAGTGACACTATTCGGCATTCGTGTAACGGAGAAGGAAGACCTAAAGTTGTCACCAGCAGAACTTGTTTACGGTACAACACTCCGCCTTCCCGGAGATTTTCCAAACCCACGGCCAGAGACAACCGATGTACACACCTATGCATTAAAACTCAAATGCTGGGCGGAGACCCTAAAAGCAACACAACCAAGAACAAGTACAAATGTGAGTTACATTCCAAAAGACCTTTTCACTACAGAACAGGTTTTTATTCGTACGGATGCTCACCACTCACCACGACAACCTCCATACGAGGGACCCTACACAGTGGTAGAACGACACCCAAAATATTTCGTCATTGACAAAAAGGGGCATAGGGACACGGTGGCAATAGACCGCCTCAAACCCGCATACTCACCGGCACCATCAATACCGTCACCCATGCCAACGACCACAGCGCTGACACCACCTTCTACAACGCCTTCAACAAAATTAATTCCGTCGTCGAACGACACATCAGCATCAACAAAAACGTCAACGCTATCTCCATCAACGGACGAGGACATGTCAACAACAGAAACATCTACGTCGACACAAGCACACCCAAATCGATCCATCGACACCAACATTCCATCACCCCGGAGAACCACAAGATCGGGAAGAACAGTTCATCTCCCATCTCGATATCTTGATTAGCATCGATCAACAGCTTGCGCTGATGATCTGGTAGGGGAATATTGTTGAACCGCACATCCATAATCTAGGCATGTGACGACTTACTATATATAGGTTCAACATAAAGACTACACCCCTTCTTCTTGCGACATTTTACGATCGAACTTCTCTTTGTCTAATTGCATTGCCGAACACGTTTTTCATTTATTTTGTATTGCGCAAATAAATACGTTATAAACATCCTTACTCGTTGTTTCGTATATCTAAAGAAACCCCCAACAATACTCAACAGTTAGGAAGGACAGAGAGATAAATAAAAGGTTGCAGCGACACACCAGAAGAGAAGGACTAATGACACTGGTACAAAAAAATATTAACTTCTATGTATCAAAAACTGACTACACAATTGACAGTATCAAAGAAATTTTTAGTATCAACGTGGTTCACAGTGAGGGTACAATCAGGATAACAAACGTGTATATCCTACCCATAAGCACATCAGCTGAAGATGATAAGCCAAAAAAGTCAATCTGTTACGCATCCCAATCAAAGAATCATGTATGGTTGCTGGCGTCTTCACTACCCATAATGGCATGTAGGACAACTATCAACCTCTGACGAGAGAACCAGGTAGCAAAATGAGTAGATGCAGCTGAGATGGAATGCCTTGACAAGGAACAAACAAGATGTTTGAGAAATAAAAATACGGTGTCCACACTTGATGTAAAATTTGTCAGCCTGGACTTAAATAGAGAGTATGACTGGAAAACTGTACAAGATTTATTCTCGGATCATCTGCCAATCATTATAACATGGGAAACAAGCCCACCATTCAGGACGCATTCACCTATCAGGCAAAGTTCAAATATAGGAAAGCGAAATGGGAGGAATCCCGTAAGTTGATTATACATAGTATCAGAGAAGAGCATAACGATGGAGAAAAGATTCATAAAAAAAATAAAAAAATAACGGAATTCATTATGAAGACAATTAAAAGAAATAAAAGAAAGAAACAAAGCCAAGTATGGTTACAAGCCTACGACAGCGTGAAAACCATGATCAAAGATGTGAAAGAAAGAATATGGAAAGAAAAAGACTATGTACAACGGAGAGGCGAAAAGCAAACGCATTTGTACAGAAATTTGCAATCGGATGAACTAGTGACAAAGACATTCGCAGAATTAAAGTTTAAACAACCACGAAACTGCAAAGTTTGAAACATCAACAGATAACAGAAGTATTTCTACTTAGTATCGGCAAATACTAGAGAGTCATATATAAAATGAGACTAGACAAGGCAGCTGGCAATGATGGAATATTGGTGAAAATGTTACAAGTTACCAGAAATACCACATACGAAGCTACTGCGAATATATAATGAATGTTGGATAAAAAGAGAATGTCCGCAGTTATGAAAGACTGCTAAAATAATTCCTCTGTTGAAAAAAGACAAAGAACCACAAAAAATATCTAGCTACAAACCAATCAGCCTGACATCCCATTTTGGAAAGACTATGGAAAAGGTAACTAAAAATAGACTGAGCTGGTGGTTAGAAGAAAATAGATTAATATATAATAACCAAGCCTGATTTAGACTGATTAGGAACACTCTCACATTCTCAATTATTTTAATTTACAGTAATGAATTTCATCAAAGTGGTAGTCAAAAAACAATTTTAATTCAATTCGACTTCTAGAAAGCCTACGACACGGTTTGGAGGAATAGACTCTTACAAAAAACAATAGATGGTGCTTAACAGATCAAGACATGGTTACAACAAAAACAGCATTATCAAAGATGTCACACATTCACTTGCTAAACAGCCGTTTCAGTATAATGATATTGCTTGAAACTAGACTGATAAACTGGCAATAAACAATTATTTTTCAAATATGCAAGTTTGGCAACTGCACGTTTGATGATTCGAAAGCGCATGAAAGGTTTGAATTTGGTCTATAGTTTCCGATGTCTTTTTCATCTAAATTTTGTTTTTTCAATAGTAGAATTATAATTGCATGCTTGCTATTAAAAAAATTTGCCCCGATTTTGATAAATTTATTAGGCTTGTCGAAAAAGGTGCAAACAGATTTTTATATATTTTAAGTATATGTGTTAAAATAATATCTTGTTGACAGGTTTTTGCAGACGAATTCTGCACGGTTTTTATGGTTTTCTTTTTCAAAAATTGTAGAAAATTTGGGAAACAATTTTGGAAAAATTAATCTGCATACAGTAGAATTTAATTTTATTTTGCATTCGTGCTACATCTCATTTTATTCAATTCATTGCTTGAAAAGTTTATAAATTGATCGGCCGTAAACTCATTCATGTTGACGCAAGATTTTTCATTACGACTATTACAAAAAATATTGTTAACAATTCTCCAGAGATTTTTTGGTTTTGATTTGTTATTTCCGACAAATTTAAATTTGTTCTTGATTTCTTGATCTCAAAACCGTGTTCAAGTATACAAATATATTGATGAAGATGAAGAGATTTAGTTGTTCATTAATGAAATAAAGTATCATATATTACCGATGAAATTTTGTCAGTTCACATGATAGCCATTAGGCGTTTTGGTTTGATGATGAATGCAAACGTATCAAGCGCATTTTCCGAAAAAAAAGAGTTTATAAGAACAGAATGTTGTCAAATCATTGTGATGAATAGAAATGTGCATTGAACTTTTATAGAATAGAAATGTGCGTTGAACTTTTATAGTAATATATTTTCCTATTAATAGAAGAATCATGAAAAAATTCAACAAAATCATTATAATTTATACGATTCCATAATTTGACAACTTTTTAATCCGCCAAAAATTGAGTCATTAACAGACTGATAAATAAAACCGTGGTCCTAGTAAATTCTACTTGAATAAACCTTACAGTCTTGAATAAGAAAACCCAAAAAGTTAACTATCAAATCTAGAATTCTTTCAAATGTTTTTACTACTTTTTAGGATTAAAATTTTCAAAAAACATCAAATGTGTTTGTTATTGTTAACAACATTTTTTGTATTTCAAACAAGAACAGAAAAATGTATTATTCTACTATGATAAAAGTCATGTTTCTCATGCAATCAGCAAAGTTAAATCAAGACAGCATATACATTTTATTGAAAGATTATCAGACCCAGGCCACGTTTCAGTTACCACAAAATATTTAAGCCATCACAAATCAAACCATTGATAATTTTGTTACAATAAATCTGATATTTAGCAGACCAAAATTTGATTTAACCTCGTTATAACTGATAAAAAATTAAAACAATTTGAACCACTATCTTTACTATCTATCAAAATTTTTAAGCCAGATCGGCTGCGACAAAATTTACTAACTGCTTTTTTTCCAACTGGATATTCAAAAAACAATGTACTCGGAAGGGCCATTTTAAGGTCATTGTAGGCCTCCCCGACTTCATTATTAATATTTTTCGCAAATACGCGCCCACTTCTTTACGATTTAAAATCTAACTTAACATTCCACATCGTTAATTATTCTATGCAGACCAAAGTCTATATGCACGAACCGGAATTACATCAAGCACTTTGCATTTGTTGTTTATCGTTGATCTTGTGCTTTTTCTTCTTAAAATTTGATATTTTTCTGGCTTCCGTACGTTCGTCTAGTCACATAAAATTACAAAATATCAGTTTTCTATTTAAATTCAAAATTAATATTCACAAAAAAAGACATCAAAGTAATTTAATTTTTTTGTAAAAAAAAAAAATCTGCACTTGTTGATCCTTGGCTTTAGATTTGCTTCTCAAAATTTCATGAATATTTGTTATAAGTTTTTAACGTGTTGATTCAATCTTGTCTAAATTGATTAAATCATTTGTCAGATAAAATATGTCTTTAACTTCTTGCAATACACATTCCATTAACCATTTGAATGTGGCTGGAAAATTGCATAACGGTAAAACGCTATAGGTACGGTCCTATCGAAAAAATCGGAAGTTATTAAATTTTGTAAAAAGCCTTTGAAAATTTACTGAAAAACGTTATTAAAATGCTAATAATAATAATAATAATAATAATAATTGAAAAAGTGGCGGAAACCGAAATACAGAGGGTATCATAAAAAATGATAATTAAGCTTGATTTTAGAAACGTAATCAAAAATTATATAAGAACAAAGTAACGCGAAAAGTATAAGAAAACCTAAGGCTGGGTAAATGAAATAAGACTACATAATTAACAGAAAAACTGATTTTTAGAAGAATCTAATGATTTTTAAAAATGTTTTCAAATTATTATTTCAATTAGCAACAACCTTGCTTTTTTGCATTTTATCGCCACTTTTTAGTGTGCAATGCGCCACTGTTGGCTCATGCACCACATGTGACCACTTATGTCTAAACAACACTTACACATTGCTATTTGTACTAATGCTGGTTTGGCATTATTTTTTTTTATCCTGATAACAAGATTAACGACATTTATTAAATAATAATTTACATTTTTTAAATTTTAGTTTAAATAATTGATATCAGTCATCACATAAATTTTGGCGCCATCACAAAAATTGTTGTAAAGTAACTCACCCCAAAAGTCCCAGTCGTTAAAATTTTGATCAAGAACAATCGGCGTTAAAACAAATGAAAGGAAAAAATAAAACAATTTGAATACAAGGCTAAACAAATTATAACGAGACATAGTTTTTTAACGCATTAATAAGATGTCGAGCTCGAAAATGCACGTTGTACTATGTTCTTACTACTTGTAATAAATTTTTAGTTTCTTCACTCAGAGATTTTTATTCTATTGTTATAACCCTTGGAATGATAAAATTGCGCTATATTATTTGTTATCTTAAGTATTGTTATTTTTGCTATATTTGTAATCGTAAAAAGAAGCCTATATATGATCCTGCAGAGACACAGGTTTCCAGTCAGGTTTGAAGCGAAATCGTAAATGTGATTTATGTTGTTACGTGGATTGGTTTAATGTTTCTATTACTGTTGGCATTCAAATAAACGTTCAGCAAAGCATGCGTTTGAAGCAGTTGTATTCATCTATCGGAAATTTTGAATCTTCAGAATAACGAACACTTGACGATCGTTGGGACCTATAACACTGGTGTTGGAAATATAGAGATCATTTATATAACATTACTGTTAGTAGTTATGAAAGTTAAAGGTTACAACGTTAGTGTCAAAGAAAAATTTTTGATAGATCGAAATTTTTTGCAATAAAAAAGGCCGGCTCGATACTACTAGGAAGGAACTACGAAAACGTAAACTCGACTCGAAAGTGGTTAAAACAGTTTTGATGAACCGTCTAAAAAACGCTCAGATAAATAAAGGTAACAATTCCGATGAGTTCGAATTTCCGGAATCTATGTAAGAAACTGATTGATAAAATCGACCAACAAGTTGACAAATTAAGCCTGCACGTTCTTGATGGCAAACATAACATGATGATAAAGGTATCCACCTAGAATAGGAAAACCGTGTTTTAAGATGTAAAAACGCGAAAGTGGTCATGGGAAACAGACAGCTAAAATGCACCCAGGTAACGGTCGATGGTAATATGGTAATACAGGTCTGTCAGAAAACCTCATTGGGGCAAAACTGAAAAACGGTGAATGCAAGAGCCAACAAATTGTCCTGGTGGAACCTACGTCGACGTCCAAAATACCGAATATCATGGTTGGAAAATGCCTGGTAGAGGTCAACAAGGATGGCAGAATTTCGATCTAGATAATAAATGTGTCAATTAGAATGAAGGAGTGATTGACAATCTCAAACCAGCGACGAAATCCGTTAAAGAACTGTTTGGTTCCGGTTGGATGTAAACAAATTTTTGCTTAATAATTCAATTTTAAAACATTTTTTAGGATTACATTTTTTACAACTTAAAGAAAGGTTAGAATAAAATTATCCCGTTTCAAGTAAAGTATTATTGGCACGAAAAATTTTTGAAACAAATTCGATGAAAAACTGATTATCGTTCACCAACATGGATCTCGATTTTTGGAAAAAAGAAAAGTGGCCAAAATTAAGAATTGCAGCAGGCGAACCAACCAACCAAAAAAATACACGAATGGTGTGGGAAAATTTTTCAGTTTCTATTATCGTTAATGACTAGTGTAAATCAGCTGGAAACGAGTAAGAAAAAATATTTAGTTGAAATTGAAAAAACTAAAAAGTCAGTTACTAACGAGTGTAAAAAAAACTAAAACAATAGCAGAAGACGAAACACAAGCTACACAAATGAAGTTGCATGGACAACAATTGTCAACAAATAATTGACAAAGAATTAAATGATAAAATGAAAAAAATTGAAAAAATAATGAAAATCCGCCACAAACAAGAGAAACAGAAAGATCTGAAAAAGAACAACATAATAATATATATTACATAGAATTGCCGAGTCGCCTTTAAAAAAAGGCGAAAAAGAAAAGCGGATACAGAAATGAAACGGCCGTTGGAAATAGAGACAGGGCAAAAAAGTTACAGACGACCTATTCTTGAGATGCAGACAAAAAACTTATTCACACAAATGTGATATAACCAACGAGGGAGGGGAATGTACTTGACCTAGTCATCTTTACAGAAGAAAATATGATCGAAGATGTGCATGTTTGAGAAAGATTTGGTTCCAGTGATCATCAGATAATAAGATTCAACATAGTTGTGAAACATGAAACCAAAATGGCTGCATATAAAAAGCGATAAAACTACTACGGAGCAGATTATGACAGTCAGTAGCCAAATCAGAGGAAAGAAATAAACACACAAATTGGCAGGACTTGGAGTACAAGAGAAATGGAAGCAGTTTATGTCATGCACGAAGTTGTGAAAGAAACAATACCAGCCTACAGAAAAAATAACAAGAAATGTTCTTGGATAAGTAAAGAAGTTCAAAAAACCAGAAGAACAAAATATAAAGCATGGAAAAAATTGCAGAATATATGCTAAAGTGACCAAAGTTTTCTGGGAACAAAGAATGAAAGTCAGCTAGAAAGCAAGAAAAAATATGTTGAAAAGAGGAACTTAGCAAAAAAATAGCCGAAAGGCAACAAAGGACTACGAGATAAAGCTGAGTCAAAACATAAAAATGACAGTAAAAGCTTTAACAGTTACATGAGAATCAAATAAAAAAAAACACAAAGGTTAGACCACTAAAGGACAACCAAGGCAATACTGTCACAGATTATGAAAAAAACTGCGAAAATTCTCAGCAACTGACGCAAGAAGATGTGGAATGCATCTCAGAGCCTGAGATACTGTTTAAAGGAAAACAAGAACAGATACTCATCAACATAGATATAACAGAAAAAACGGTAGTGAAGATGTTAGAATCTCTTAAAAGAGATAAAACTCCAGGAAAAGACAAACTGCTTTCCAAGTTTTTAAAAAAGGTAAGAAACGAAATAGGAGCCACTTTAACTGAAATATCTACTGAATACATCAAGACGGGTAAAATAGCAAGAAACTGAAGTGATGCCATTGTCACGCCACTATTCAAAAAATGAAGCAGGAGTGTTACCCATGGATGTATATAATGGATATGGCAAGTCTCATATGTATATATATATATTCATACATCGGTCAAAATAAATTTTTGCAAAAAATCTTGATTCATAGAACCAAAAACGTCAAGGAAAAATTAATTTTAAAAAACATTTAGCTTTTTATCTATGTTTAGAATATCGTCTAGTTTTAGATTATCGTCATAGCTTCCGTAGTTGAGTTTTTACCAAATAAGAATTTCGCTTTGAAAAACTAGCAACATAAGTTGGTAATGTTTGATTGCTAACGTTGCTGGTGTGTTTCAGTTGCGTTGGGCTTTTTTGATACTAATTTCCAAAATTACAAGTTGCACTGTTATCCCTCACTCTGCCCTGCAATGGATATTCTGATAATCAATCACAATCATTCATTCATATTAATTTGTCTACGTTTTATTTTATTATTATTATAAACGGAATATGTAAATTCATGAGAATGTATACCAAATGTATGACTGCTCATAATTACTGTAATAACAATAGCTGACAATCATACATTTGAGTGCCTTTTTTTTGAAATCATCTGAAGCTGAACCAAATTTTATAAACTTTCATGTTGTCTCTTGAATTTGCATTGTATATATAAAACATGGCAAAATGTCTGCTTTCAATTTTAATAATTTCTAGTTATTGATAAAAGCCAGAGTAAATTAATGACTAATCTGCCTTATATATTGTATACCATGAATATGAAATGGACTGGTTTTAGCATTAATCAGTGATAAATTAAGTAATATTTAAATAAATTTTTTTTAAAGTGTATTTTCAATAATTTATTTTTAGCGATTAAAATAAGGATAGTCTTATATTTAAGTGCAAATCATTGGCAATGGCAACTAATTTGACGACAAAGAGACAAATGTTTAAAAATATTTTATTAAAAATTGTAAATGAAATGAAATGATATCTCTTTTCCATAGAAATTTCCAATTGATATAACATTATCTCAGAGGTGGACATGGGTCCATTTTTACTGACCCAACCCATCACTTAACTCAACCCATCCCAACCCAACCCGCCTGAAAATGCAACTTTTCAACCCAACCCAACCCAAACCACTACCCATCTGCACGAGTCGCAATTTTACCACACAGGCAAATTTTTACAAATGATATTTAAAAAGCAGAACTCAAAAATACAAGATCATATGTGTAATAAAACACACTGGTGAAGTAATCACACTGCAAGTGTAATAAAATAACATGAAAATTAATTAAAAATTAAATGTTACTAATATTTTCCCACAACAACATCAGAAACATCAAACTTTCCATATTTGGCGCCTAACTCAACACAACTCTGCATCAAATTGAGAAGCCCTTTATTTTCAACAGATTTGAATGAGTGGTAACCATCAACACAGAAAAAGATCTGTCTATGCTTCAACATCGTTAATTCTTGAGGAGACAGTTGAATTTTTCGTTTCAAGCATTGCTGGATTTTCAACTGTGACTTTGGCAAGACTACAGCACAATGTTTAATATGTTCTTGCTGATTTTTAGTGCCAAAGTTTTTACCTGATGAATCTTTAAACTGATATACCTTATTGCACTTAATACAAGCACAATAGTAACTCACAGGAATTTCGCTTTCATCATTTTCATTTTTTTGAAAAACCATGTGAAATTTCTGCCAGATTTCTGATTTTAAATTTGTGGGTGCTTTTAATATATACCACCCTGTTTTTTCTGGAAAGAATAAATACTTAAATACTTAAGTATGTTCAATCAATCAATTAAATTTATCTAATGAATGTGATTTCTAAACTTCAACAGCGACCAACTAAAATTTGAAAAATAAACCATTTCTAGGTAGAAAAAAGAAAGAAAATGAAACATGAATATCAGGTAAATAAGTAAAATGAGCAATTGAGAAAAAATTCTGATATCTGTAAAGTGTAACTGTAAAGACTGGAGATTTGAAATGGTGAAAAATAACAATTAAATCTTTAAAGGAATTAAAACATAAAAAATGGAAAAATGTTAATGTGAAATTTATTAGATTTTTTTTT
>NW_008703839.1:1103150-1104587 GCF_000326865.2 Helobdella robusta
ATTCTACACTAATTGAACTATAGACAAATTGAAATTTGAATTTATAGTAAAATCGAACGAAGATCCAAAAACAAATGTAATATGCATAACCTCAATTACGAATATGAACAACCGCATATTTGCAATTCCGGATAAATTTCGGCCGGTAAAATTTCATGAGACAATTATGAAGACTGAAACTTTTCTGAAAGTAAAATCTACATTACAAAGAAGACATGAAAAAAGACAAGTATGGATTTCATTAACACCAGAAATAAGAAATGTTTATATAGATGAAAATGGAAATATTTAGTTTGATGGGTATTTACTACAGGAAATTACTGCGGAAACACCGAAACTGACAGCTACGACTGGAATTTCTGAAGAAACACTGTCAAAAATATTGGAGAATTTTACAGAAATGACCAAGGAAATAAATAAACCTCAACATATAGGAAATCTAACGAGAACATTTGTAATAGATAAATTTTCAAGAAAAACATCAAATGTTTCTCAATGGATGAATATTTTTGAAACAGAATGTGCTCGTTTAGGAAAAGATGAAGATACAAAAAAAATTGAGGCTCTGAGGTTATTTTTAGAGGAAACGTGCATGGACTGGTACAGTTCTATACTAATAAAGTATAGTATAAATTCAGATTGGTGGATGTGGAAAAAAAAACTTTTGTGAAACCTATGCTGACAAAGGTTGGTCGCCAGTCCGGTAAGCAATTTTATTTAAACACAAACAAGACTCATCATTATTAGCATATGCACAAAAAAAAAGAAAGATTATTATTAGAATTAAATAAATCAATGGATAAACAAACCCTCATTGATTTAATCGTTACAGGGCTACCATATTTAAAAGAAACTGAAGATTTATTTAATAATATTCGAGGTTTAGAGCATTTAGTAAAAAAAGAAGTTTTGAAAAAAAGATTATCAGTTTTTGAAAGCAACATTAAGGAGAATTTGTGAAAAAGAAGAAAAAGGAACTCGCTATCATCCAGAATCACGGTGTTGGTTCAAAAACAAAAACAGTGATCGACCACGAAGAGACCACATTAAAAGCATTAACAATTCTGAATTAGAAATCCAGTTAAATGAAACTAGTTCAAAAAAACTTGTAATTCCACCATTAATCAAAATAAAATTGACAATAAATGATACTTTAGAAACTTTAGGAATTTATGACTCAGGATCAAATGTATCTTTAATAAATTCAAAATTATTGTCAATAAATTCAAAATTAACGAATAATAAATACGAAAATTTAAAAACGATTAATGGTGTGAAAAAATCTATTGGAATAATGACTTTAAAGATGAACATTTTTAAAATTGAAAAATATATTAATGTTTTTGTTATAGATAAAGAAAATTTTGATTACGATTTTTTAATTGGATTAGATTGTATAAGAGCATTTCAATTATGTCAAAATGAAAAATAGAATCA
>NW_008703839.1:1104637-1106099 GCF_000326865.2 Helobdella robusta
ATCTTTCATCTCAAAATTAGTGTTGTCCATGTATCGGGCAGTAAACAGACTGTCAGCATTGTATTTATCAACAGATTTCTCATTTGCAGGGCGACACAGTCTGCGATTTTCAATGCTTGAATAACTCTGCTCAATTCATGCTTGGACACAAATGATAATATCTCTCTGTACCGGTCAGGATTTCTGTAATGCAATGCTGACTGTGGTGGATTAAACGCCACAAAGTCACGATCAAGACCGTGATCAATGTATTGCTTAACTTGGTTTTCTGCATGCATTTGTGCTAGTGAACGACTTGGCCAAGACCAAGCTGACAGCGTTTTGGTTACTGAATCATTGTGTACATCAACTGTAAGGTGAATAAGAGTTGATATCAGTTCAATATTGTGTTGTTTCAAAATTTTTACCCATGGATGTTTGTTAGATTGTGCGGTTCATAGCTTTCGTGCAAGATCGGCCCGTTGTGCAGCACTATGAGCACCACCTTTCAAGTGATCAATAATTCTTTGAAGCTGTTGCATGCCGTCACACCGAACACCATCAGCTATTGGGACAGTACCATTTCGAGCATACTTTTTAGCTTCAGAAATGTTATCGTAGCACAGTTTGCATTTTAGACTTTTACGAGAACCCAGTTTTATTGCTTTCAGTTCTGAATGGTGTTTCTGCAACCAAGCAGCATCAAGTTTGAAGCCTTTGTACCACTGTCCAAAAGGTGCAAAATCTTTGGAGATGATCTGATCAAAAGGTAACGAGAAAGTTAAAAAATCGCCAAAAATCCATTTATGTGTGCATCTGGAAAATATTTGCATCTTCTAATAGACAATTTCATTCCCAAAAATAACATATATAACAAAGCTATCTCCCGTTTTGTGCACATTCTCAAAAAATTTGATTGAACGCGTTAACCCTACATTTCCAAATTTGCGTCATCGATAACGAGAAAGTTAAAAAATCGCCAAAAATCCATTTATGTGTGCATCTGGAAAATATTTGCATATTCTAATAGACAATTTTATTCCCAAAAATACCATATATAACAAAACTATCTCCCGTTTCGTGCACATTCTCAAAAATTCGATTGAACGCGTTAACCATACTTTTCCAAATTTGCGTCATCGGTAACGAGAAAGTTAAAAAATCGCCAAAAATCCATTTATGTGTGCATCTGGAAAATATTTGCGTATTCTAATAGACAATTTTATTTCCAAAAATAACATATATAACAAAGCTATCTCCCGTTTCGTGCACATTTTCAAAAATTTGATTGAACGCGTTAACCCTACATTTCCAAATTTGCGTCATCGGTAACGAGAAAGTTAAAAAATCGCCAAAAATCCATTTATGTGTACATCTGGAAAATATTTGCATATTCCAATAGACAATTTTATTCCCAAAAATAACATATATAACAAAGCTATCTCCCGTATCGTGCACATCCCCAAATATTGGTCTGAATCGC
>NW_008703839.1:1106149-1107002 GCF_000326865.2 Helobdella robusta
AACATTACAATTACTTGTTTTATTTTTATTTTATTTTATTTCATTTTATTTTTTCATTTTATTTCATTTATTTTATCTTATTCCATTATATTTTTCATAAATAGTCTATATTCCAATTTAATCTAATTTAGTTGTTTCATTTACGGATTCGTTTATTAAAATTTCTTTATATCATTATAAACTTAATAATTAATTTTGACAATTTTCCATATTCTTTCCACACATGTCTTCTTTTCACATTCAACTAACTTATTTACGTTTTATTTATATCATCCGATTTTAACAAATTTTCACCGAACTAAACTTCAGTATTAATTTATTTGTTTTAATATTTAATTTAATACTATTTTACTATTTTACTAACTTTTTATATACATTTATATTTTTAACCATAAATTTAATTTGTACATGTTTTGCATTGTTTTCACTAACAAAGGTTTCTCGACGAAGGTAATGTTCGCGACGGTTTTAACTCAGCGACGATTAAGCATATGTAAAAGGCGGATTATGAAAAAACCGATTAAATAATGAATATTTAAAGGTTTAATGAAATGAAAAAAGATTTATTATTGTTTTTTATTTGTTATTTATAACATTTTAACTTTATTCAGATTAAAAATTGCATAAAACAATAAAAAAAACTTCATCATAAAATCGCTATATAATATATATTAAGATACCATCGATAAGGAGAAAGTAAAAAAATCGCCAAAAATTTATTTATGTATGCATCTGAAATATATTTTCATTTTTTGATAGACAATTTTATTTATAAAAATACCATATATAACAAAACTATCTCCCGTTTTGTGCACATTCTCAAAAATTCGATTGAACGCGTTGACCATACTTT
>NW_008703839.1:1107052-1110982 GCF_000326865.2 Helobdella robusta
TTCTTCAACTAGACTGTAATTTAATAAAAATGTTATTTCGTATAAAGAATAATATGCATTGCACAGTAATTGAACTATAGTTCTTTAACGCGCGAACATTTAAATTTAAAAAAAAACAAAATATGTTTTTTATTTTAGCTAAAAATTAACAAATTCTAATGCAGTTGCAGCAAAAAGTGAAATTTAAACATTTTAAATTGAAAAAAAATTTGTGATGACCATGAAGATGACTATAATGTGAATAGTACAAATTGACAAGCGTATAAATTTTAACTATACGAGGTAAAATATAATAAACTGTAGTGTTTTTGCGACAGACAAATTAATATAGCATATTTATAAAATATAAGTTTTAGCTTTAATTTAAATGTATGAAAACACAAAAAATATAATAATACGTTATAATAATAAAAAAAACGTATAGCACCAAAAAAGTGCAAACCCAAGCGAATGAATAAATAAATATATATAAATATATTTACCAAGTATTACTTGCCCACGGATTATGATATCTATATATATGTGTGTGTGTGTGGTGTGTGCTGAAAATCATACTTTTATGTGTATGAATTGGTAATTGCACGCTACAGGTATCAATATTGCTAACAGATATAGTTATCGTAACATTTATTTTTACGGCTTCGTACAATTTTTAGTTATAAAAACACCTTGAGTAACTCTTCTCTGCCTATACCTTTCGCTATTTCTTGTTCCAAATTAACAGTAAAAATTTGTCGATTACGCTGAGCTTTTAACAATGGACTTATGCCTCCATTTGACTAATTTTGATTTGACGCAGAATCATAAAAATAAAACTAAATTTTTTCAATTATTATCACATTCATAACATTGTACAAAATAACTGCCACATTAAAATAATCTGGATACCAAGTCACATAGGTATTCTTGTCAATGAAAAGGCCGATCAATTAGCTTTAACAGCCCACAATGAACCCATACTAAATACAGCAATGATTTACTCAGACATTAAATCAATAATAAATAAATATATATATATATTGGCAATATATTATGGCAATATATATACACAACTCACCAGCGCTTTCATTACAACAAAATAAACATTCATTTATCATGTTATCGGAATTAGTAATCACATCATCAAATATTTTTAATCTACATCTTATTGGATCAAATTCGTTTCCAATTGATTTGCTTTTATCTAACGTGACCATGTAGATGAAAATTCCACAGTTGTGGCCATCCATCTGCTTTGGCAGTTCATAATGCGCTTCAAAGTCGAAATTTTTCCATGATTGTTTGTTAATTCTTTGGGACATACGTTTAAATCTTTTTTCAAATTGTTTGATTTGCAAAATAGATGATCCAAGAGAGTTATAGAAAAATATTTTGTTTAAATTATTATTTACAGTTATTAAACAGTAATGATTGTTGTTGACGACGAGTGGGAAAAATATGTAAGATGGGGCTAGAACAAGTAAAATTTTTAAACATTACAGTAGTGGACAAGTTACAAGGTATATAGATTGAATTTGTAAACCAGTGAGACAAATAATCTAAAAGAACGCTACTTACCCATTTTTCTCCAATAACAGTCTGAAAATCCGAAAGCAACAACCTATCATTTCCTTTTTTGGCAACGTAACAATTTCTACTGACTATTTGCTCGTAATAGCATTTGTTGCTCGGAATGTTGGAATTTGTTATACAGATGTTGCTGTGGCCATTTGCACTTTGATCATTGCTGCAAATTATTGTGGGTATTTTAACGGTAACTATGCTGTTGAAATAACTTTTGAAAGGTTTACGTTTCCCCCAATAATTTTTCTCACATTCTTTTACCACTGTTTTTATTTTTCTTTTACGAGAAGCGGGTATTTGCAGTAGAATTTCTTTCGTACGCGCATCAACATGGTTTTTTAACAACTCCGCAAAACGACCTATTTTTAAATTTGTCGATCCATTTAGCAATTGGTGTTTAATAAACCTAAAACAATTTTCAACTTTGCTATTGCTTGTTCGTTCCCCGTTTTTATTCAAAAGAACTGTCCAAAGAGGCAAAATCGAAATATATTTTTTTAAAACAAGTTTCGTGAAAGCTTTATTACAATATTCGTTTGGCTCCGTCTGTTCATCGTTCACCAAACGCAATTGGTCGTTAACATGTTCAAGAATTTGTAAGCCTTTTCGATAAAATGGGCTACTTTCGTAAATTGTCTCCAATTCATTAACTTCATTATCGTCATCATCGTAAACGTGTTCAATTAGATCGTAATGACTTACTTCATTGATTGTTGATTCATGAAACTCATCAAAATGACTATTTAAAGATGGAGTTTTTTTTAACGAACATGTAATATGAAAGAATGAAGTAATTAAATTTATCATGCGTCTATAACTTTTGGCTTGCAGTATTACACTAAAGGCATTTATATAAAATTTAACAACCTCTTTTGTACTAAAATTTTTTTTGACAAATCGAACTATATTTTTAAAAAAGTGCGCGCAGCAAAGCTTTATCATTATTTGATTTTTTGGGACACATTCGCTAATACACCATTTAAATGCCATTGCCAGGTAACCTCTCAAATCAACTCCAATCCAACCAGTTAAAACGGCATTTATCATTGCCATTGAGTGGTCTGTAACCACGTTCATAAAAATTGGCCAGGCGTTTACCTTTTTTATGACGTATCTTTTAAAATTTATCAAATGATAAGCAACTGAAGCTGTGTCATGGCGATCGCTTATAAAATCAAAAATTTGAGCGTAACCCGCATCAAGACCTACTACGGCGCTGTATAGATATATAGTTTGTTTGCTATGAAGACGACGAACCACAGACCCCGTTGAATCTAAATGTATTGTTGGTAAGTCTGTCTGACCTAATCTCAAAATAACTTCAATTTGGTCGTCGGAAAAAAAAGTGGCATAAAATGGAACGGCTGAAACTGCTTGTATATAAATTTCATCCGTTTTTGGAAATTTTTGACATTCTATTAGATCAATAACGTCATCTTTTGCCTTATCGCCTGCAGCCATAGCCTCACATCTCACATTTTTAAATACCCCCAGCGAATGAATATTTTATAGATTCCCCTGTTTTATTAATGCAGCATTGGAGGATCTTATAAATTTTTCACGTAAAACAGACGGATGTTGCAATATTAACTGTTCATACAAGTTTTTTCTACGTTGGCCTCTTAGTTGTCTTACTAATTTTCCATTATGGTTATAATTGGTAGACGATGTATAAATATCAATTTTGTTATGACTTATATTTACCTTAAATAATCTGCACATCTCAAATTTACATTTGAGATAAATAATGTAACGCGAACGATTCTCACGTTTACTATTTGTGATAGCAATGCAGGGCGAAATGGCATTTTCTACCGCGAAGCAGATACGTTCAGTTGATGTTGCATCTTTTTCGCGGAGGCCTTGGTACACCTCTTCTTCAACTGCACTACTTAAAAGATGCACGGTGCAGTTGGCGTACGTCCTGCAACTAACCTCTTTTCCTTCTTCTTCAAGTTCATGTACCCCATGGAAATTAAAAATAGATGATAAAAAATTACAAATATGCAGAAAGGGAATATTAAATTTGAGGCAATGTTTATTAAAAATAAATTGACGTAGTACATACAAATTATAATGCATTATAAATGATATATCAATACCTCGTGCCGGCGAATTGTTTTCAACAATTGCAACACTTTCATCATGTGATGCCTGAGTGGCTTGCCGTTGTGATTCATCGATGACATCAGTGTTCTCTACCTTCTGCAAAAAACATTGTATATTAATTATATTACCTTGCAGTATCTTTAAGATATCATCTCTGTTGCTCCGGACAATTGTTTGGTTATCATGCAACCACTTGGCTAAGGCATTGTTGTTACATGTTACTATGCTCTGTAGGTTCTGCAAACATTCATCGTGCCT
>NW_008703839.1:1111032-1114055 GCF_000326865.2 Helobdella robusta
TAGTGCATTTAGCGCTTTCGATTACTGAAGTTATTTTTCTGCTTTAGGCTCTTGCAAGCTTGGCCAAACCAACCCTGTTCATCCAAACTAGACTGTATTTTAATAAAAATGTTGATTCGTTTAATTTAATGAATAATATGCATTGCACAGTAATTGAACTATAGTTCTTTAACGCGTGAACATTTAAATTTACAAAAAAAAAACAAAATATGTTTTTTATTTTAGCTAAAAATTAACAAATACTAATGCAATCGCAGCAAAAAGTGAAATTTAAACATTTTAAATTGCAAAAAAGATCGTGATGACTAAAATTGTGAAAAGTACAGATCAATATCGCTAACTTATAAAGTTATCGTTTAACATTTATTTTTGTGGCTTCGTATATTTTTTAGTTATAAAAAAGTAAACCTTTAGTAACTTTTCTATGTCTATGCCACTTTTCTGGACGTAACTCACAAATTTTTCAATAAAAGAATCCATATCGCAAAACTCGCAATTGTAAGAAAACTAGTTTCAAAAATTGTTTTGAAAAAGCCGCCTAGCAAACAAGAGCTGAAAAAGAACTCTGTATAAAAGCGAACTTCTACGCAACAAATTTTAAATTCACTCATTGATAATTTTTGTGTTACCAAATTCTGAAATTATGAATTTAGATCTATTTTTGTTCTTATTATATATAATTGTTTTTCCTTGCCGTAATTATGTGTATTAAACAATTTGTGTGTATAACAATTATTGACATTATATACGTTTCAGTTCAATTATACACGTTTAATTACATTTCTATTTCCATGTTAAGAAACCACGTTTTTCATTTCTATGTTGGCCATTTTGTTACTTGCTGTCAAGGTTAAATTTATAAAACTGTTCGAGCAATGTCTATTTCGTTGTTTGGCGACAGTTATGTGCGTAGAATGGAATTTTTTTAAAAATGAAAAATGACGTTATTACCCACGGTAAAAAACGTTTCATATTAAAAGGAAAGCCTGGTGGGAGAATCGGAATATTGATTAACTTCTTCCGGAAGCATACCATTCCTATTGAAACAATAATCCTTTACATCGGAGGTTGATTCATTTGTTTAATAAATAGTTTAATGTTGGTTCATTATTCTTTTAATATAATAACAGTTTTGTTTAATTTTTAGTCATTAAAATTAAATACCAGGCAATGATTTGACGACTGAAACCCCGGAACTCGTGGCCGCGAGATATGAATCCTTACTCAGACTGTTAGAGAACAAAATCAGACCGCGCCGAATAATCATATTAAGCCTGGTTTATAGAAAAGACGTTCAGAAATGGAAAGTTGATAAACTAAATGTTTCATTGAAACAATTCCAGTCTAACATTGTTCATTTCTGGAGGTTTGACAGAGTGGGAGGAGGTAATAATATAGGACCTGACGGCATCCACCTAAATGAACGTGGAATGATGAACTTTAAGAGAAACATCATTTATTCTCTAAAGTGCACGAAATAAATTTTTAACGTTTTTATTTGTAATAAAAAGTTTATAAAAAAGTATGCATTGTTGTTTAATATATCTTTGTATATATATATTATATATGTACCTATATATCCTTTTTTTTATATAAATGTGTTTGTGTGTGTGGTATGACTTAATTACTCACTTACTAAAACATTTATAACTTTTTTTATTTAATGTTAAAAAAAATTGCGGTTTCAAAATGTAACAAACAAATGTCATAAACAAACCCCAATATCGAAGTTGATTGATACACAGGTTGGGGTTGAATGTTATTAGCATCAAATATCATTACAACGAAAAAGAAAGTTATTAAATATTCACCATAAAGGTTAAAGGTTTCTCTCTCTTTTGCGTTTGCTTCAGAGGTTTCAACAACAAACACACACAGCGTATATGAATACGCGTGCAAACCACGTATCATACACATTGCATATGATAGGCGGGGATCTCTTTGTATTCGAACCCAGTCAATGCAATAGCAAGACCAGGCGCCTTTAACCATTGAGCCATCACGCCATAGTTATAACAAATGAATACTTGGTTTCGTCGTTTTCTCGTTTTCAGGTTTAACTGATTTGAAATAACAGGACTACTCTTTCGCTATTTCCTGTTCCAAAATAACATTAAAAATTTGTCGATTACGTTGAGCTGTTAACAATGGACAAATGCCTCCATTTGACAAATTCTGATGTGACGCAGCATCATAAAAATAAAACTATTGACGAGCAACGTCCTGGATTGAACGTGCTGTTTCACTGACGGTATTTAATGCCAAAACATAAACATCTGGATCGACGCTAATCCGGTCCGTTTTGAGATGTAATTTTTATGTCACCTTGGGCCAAAAAACAATGAAGGAAGTTGAGTCATCAACTACCACTACGTGTGAAATTAAAACAATTTATATTAGTATAAATGTAATTCTTTTTAGAGAAGCCAACAAAAAACGGGGATATGGTACAAAAATTTGTAGCAAATAACTCTTTTAAAAAAAGAAAAGAGTGCCGCGAATTAAAACACGAGAATTAAAACATGAACATTTCTTTCGAAAGTAACACTAGAGTTTAAACATGCAGAATAATTTTAAAAGTATTTTTTTTAATTTTATTCCGTTTCAAAACATAATCTGAAAAACATCTAAAATTTAAAAAAGTCCAAAAAGTACAATCACGGTATTCTATTCTGGTATTGCCATTTTGTGTTAATCAAATTATAAACTATACTACAAGCAAAAGCAGGAATGACGTTGTAACACAACAGATACAGGAAACTTCAAAACTGTGGTGCACTTAGGTTGTTTGCGAGATAATAACAAGGACAAAAAACTTCCATAATTAAGTCCAATACTTCTTTGCAGTTCCTGTTTAATTCACCGAGTTCATTAAAATTAATTTATAAATCAAAGTGTAACACAATTTTAAAATATTCGATAATATACTGTACAATTTTTAAATTGTATTATGATGTCAACAAAATAATATATAGAATCTTATACTATGCACCTGCGTCTCGAACCGTTATTTTCGTTACCAA
>NW_008703839.1:1114852-1176931 GCF_000326865.2 Helobdella robusta
GATGTTCAATACTATCTTTCAAAACTCAAAAATCATCATACAATTTGTGCACATACTTGTGCACATGATTTTATTATATCAATATATAGTCTTCAATACCTCGTTATCGTATTGTTATTGTATCGTATCGTTATGTATCGTTTTCAAAATAATAACGAGACGCAAATTCTTATGTAACAAAATTAATTTTTAATAATTCCGTGTATTTTCATTAAACGAAAATTTATTAGATCAAACCGTTCAGCCGATTTGACATGATTGAGTCCGCCTGTTAGATACGCTTCATCGTAGCCGATATCGTATCGTTTCCAAAAATTAACGAGACGCAAATGCTTATATAATAAAATTAAATTTTTAATTATTCCGTGTAATATTATTAAACGAAAATATATTAGTTCAAACTGTTCAGCCAATTTGACAATATTGGTTCCGCCAGTTAGATGCACCAATACCGTCGCGAACATTACCTTTGTACTGTTCAGCCAATTTGACAATATTGGTTCCGCCTGTTAGATACACCAAAACCGTCGCGAACATTACCTTCGTGGTTTCTCGTTATTTTCTTAATAATTTTATTACACATACATTTAATATGCACTCTAATTTTATAAAAATATTTCATGCTATTCTTATTTTCATAGGCTCTGAAGATGGACTTCCCGAAACAGCGCTGTTAGCCTTACCATGTCTATTGTTTTAAATAAATACGAGTTTAATAAATTCAGACTTGTTGAGTGTTCATTAAAGAAAGTCATTAATGCAAAATGGGCATATATCTTCAATAATGTTTGTATTAAAGAAAACCTCGTTCCGAAATATATATATATATATATATATATATAGAAATATATATATATATATATATATATATATATATATATATATATATATATATATATATATATTGGTGTCCCACAGGGATCTGTGTTAGAACCCATGTTGTTTCTAATGTACACTGCTGATGTTTTTGATATCATTCAAAAATATGAGTTCAGCTCCCACGCCTTTGTTGATGATATTCAATTATTGGTATCTCGTATGATTCGATTGATGCTTCTCTGAATAAACTGATTGATTGTCTTATCAAAATTAGCTATTGGATGAGTATGAATCAGTTAAAGTTAAATCTATCTAAGACACAAATATTACCGGTTGGTCCATGGCAGCAGCTGTTAAATGTCAAAATTTCATCGATCTGTATAGGCAATGACATCATTGATTTTTCCACATCTGTCTGTAGTCTTGGAGTTGTTATTGACTCAAACCTAAAGATGAATTTACATATTAATAATGTAGTGAGGGTCTGCTCCAACCAACTGCGTTTATTACGCAATGTCAAAAAATCACTAAACACGTCTGTTTTTCAAAGTTTGATTTCCTCTTTCGTTTTTTCCAGACTGGACTATTGCAATGGTTTTTTATGGTGTCATCTAAAGGTCTTTTTCAGAGCTTCAGTCAATACAGAATCGTTCGGCCAAGCTGGTTTTGGGTGGTTCGATCATGTTACGCCTATTTTGAATAAGTTGCACTGGTTGAGGGTTGAGAAACGTGTTTTCTTCAAGTTAGCAGTTTTGATGTTAAAATGTGTCAATAATGCAGCACCTCGCTATCTCATTGGTAGATTGGAATCATACAAATCTCATTTTTCAAAATATTCCTTCCGATCAACCGAGCGCAAATTATTTTTTATCTCGACTACAAAGTTAGCGACGGGTTCCCGCAACTTTGCGGTTCTTGGCCCGGTTGTTTGGAATGGTTTACCTCCTTACTTATGTGACCCTTACCTACCATATTTACAATTTGAGAGTCAGCTTAAAACTTATTTATTTGCACAATGAACGTCCGTCTTATTTGTCTATGACTCAGTATCGCTTTTGAGTTTCAACAATTAAAAAGCGCTGTATATAAATTTTTGTAATAATATATATATATATATATATATATATATATATATATGCATATATATATTGCTCGTTTGAAATAAAGGAATTGTTTTAAAGTAGTTTGCACACAATTTTCACACGTTAATTCTAAAACCATCATTAACTTCTATTTAACATTCAAATATTAATAATTAACAAAAAAATAATGTTCCCAAAATTTAAAAGAATTTTATAAATAAAATATTTTTTCCACTAAAATTACAGGAGAGAATGTATACCTATACTGTGCAGTGCATACTGAAAAAAGCACCACTTCAATTAAAATGATTGCAGGGAGCGTTTACTAGCATTCATTAATAATTTTAAAAAGGATTGCACATCGCTACACTTGCGTATGTATCTCTTCTAAAATAATGCTTGAAAAGTTTTTCAAATTATAAAATCTTTCCAAATTATAACTTCAAGAAATCGAATGGCGAATGTAGCTGCGAAGTCTTTATTTCTAACATCGGACTTGACATTCTTGGTTTCCCTTTATAGATATTGGCCTTTCAACCATATTGTTATAACTGCGGAAATGATTGAACTACGTTGTAATTAATTATTGTTATCTTGTTATATTTGATATTTTCGCTATTTATGATTGTAGACAATAGAATCTTTTCATATCATAGAGGATTGTAAAAATCTACTGTAGAAGCTATGTAGGTGGTTGCAAATAGCGAGGTTAACAGAGAGGTTTGAAACGAGGTCATAAATGTGATTTATGTAGTTGCTAGGATTAGATAAGTGTTTCAATTACTGCTGGAATTCAAATAAACGTTCAGCCAAGTTTGCGTTTAAAGCAGTTGTGTTCGTCTATCGGAAATCATAAACCTACGGAATAATAATAACTTGACGATCTTGGAAGCTACAACATTGGTGTTGGAAATATAGAGATCATTGAAGTTATAACATCGTTGTCTGTAGTAACGAACATTATTTTAAAATTGCCATAAAAGAAACAAAGTTTATGTTGAGTTATCAAAACAATCAAATGCTAATAGCAAATTTGCTTTTTTAAAAACCTGTTGAATTATTGCCATTTATCGCCTTTGTAAAAATTTTAATGAGAGTTTATTGGCAAATATGGTTGGAAATAAAAAGTGATTTAGAATTGTATATAATTCAAAAACGTCTAAAATATGACAACTATTAAAATTAACCACACAAAACATTTTGATGTGTTAACTATTTTGTTTAAATATTCTAAATTGTTTATATAAAAAAAAATTTAAAAAAATTCGTTTGACAGCAAAAATTCTGTAAAATACCAATATTTTAAAAAATGAAATGAAACGAAATGGCCAATATAATTGAGCGCCCCTTTAATAATTTTCAAAAGTTTCACCTATACTTCTTCGTCTACTACGCTAAAATCAACCGTCGTTATTCTGTTCAAAATATCAATTCCCCTTTCCGGTAAAGATTTCAATAAGCGAGAATGCAACATAAGGTCAGAGCTCTTGCCTGTTTCCTGTAAAATAAAACTGCTATCAAAGATTTTTACAATGTTAGTTTTGTCCCTAATATAATAAATAACACTTGGGGCAACTTATCAGGCATGTTAACATTAAGAACACTTTTTTCAATCAAGTTGCTCATTTGTGAAAAATTCAATCAATTAATCAATATTACAAGTTATAAATTTTCTAACGTACAAGCTTACCAGATACATTTTTTTAAAAGCGATGGAGGGATCCATTGATTTTAATTTCTTCAAATTAATTTCCTTAATTAAAATAAAACGTAAATAAATGTTTTTTAATACTGGGAAAAACAAAACGATTTAATTATTTAAATAAATTTTGAGAATCGCTGAAAACCTGAAAAAATGGCAGGTCAAAAATGTTGTTATCGTCATCGAATTGTTTCAAACCAGTATTTTTGTTTAGCTAGAATGTAATTTTCAAACTATAATAATGATAAGTAACAAGCAGTTAATATTATAATAACAGTAACATCAACAACTACAACGATAATATTAATAACGAAACGACGAGTAATATAATCAGAGCAACTTTTATACATTCATAAAAAGATAATAAGATGTAAAAAAAAGTTTAATAGAAGCGTACAAAATAAATAAATAGATAAATACACAAATAAATACAAAACGTTAGACAAGAAAAAATTAGCTTTAAATTAACAATTCAATCGTTGTTTCGATCGCAATAAATGTAAAAATATTACCGAAATAATAAGGCTATCACAAAATTTATCAGACCAAAATATTATTGATGAGTGACAAATATGAGTGACAAATTTAAACAATTGCAAAAACCTAACGATGAAATTTCAAAAATGTTAATTATTATTTTGAAATGTTTTTTGCTTCTGAACAAGTGAGTTCTTTTCTTTTTTACAATGACTATTTTTTCTATATCTTTTTCTATAACTTGTGAATATTATTATGTCTTATTCTAGAGACTTTCTCTTAAGCCTCTCTAACACTCCTTTGTCTCCGACGAGAGTAGTTCGGCGGCGAATTTTTTATTTTAATCTTAGGGATAATAATTACAATAAAAACAATGAATCTAACTCAAACAAAAAAATAGATATAGTTAGTAACAATTACACTGGGCAACAAAAAAAATATTTTTTTTGTATCCTTAACTTTTTTAGTCAAATTATACTAATTTTGGGGTAAGAAAAACGAAAATGCAAACGAAAATTTTTTATTAGCTCTAGTTTCTGAGATATACAACAACAAAAAAATTTTTGGTTTTGCTTATTCACAACATAGCAATATGACATATAATTTACTTATTTTAATAATATTTAAAGTGCATTTAATTTTTTCAATAAAGATTACATTCTAACAGTTTTAAACAATAAAAAATAATAAATATAAAGAATATTATGGAATATTTTCGCGCGATTGTGCCATTTTTGCTTTCCGCCTGTATGCGAGCTCTGGAGCATCCCTACATATAAACCAACATTAATCTGCAAGCATAGCTTCATTCCAACGACCCTCATATCTTTTTTCCATTACAGAAATATCTTGGTGGGACCTTTCTCTATGTTCATCACTAACAGCTCCACAAAGTGGAAAGAAGTCTAAATGTGAGTTGAGGAAGTGAATCTTCAAGGACATGTTACGTCTTAGTTGATGGCATTTTTGCAGAAGTACTGTTAACAATTGGATGTAGTTATCATCTCTTCTGTGGCCTAAAAATCCACAAATCACTCCCTTGAGAGATTCCCAAGTTTCTTTTTCTTGCCCCTTCAAAACTTCATCAAATGCAGGATCTTTCACAAGTTCATGTATCTATGGTCCAACAAAAATACCCTCTTTTACTTTTGCATCACTTAGTTTTGGAAATTTGTTTCTTAAATACTTAAAAGCCTGTCCATCTTTGTTCCTTTGACAAAATTTTTCATTAAACCCAGCTTAATGTGTAAGGATGGAAGAAGTACATCTTTCAGCAACAAAATTTTTGTCACCTTTGTTGAGATTTCTTGCAGGCCAGTCCTTTTGTGTGTAATATGAAATTTTGTCTCTATGTCTCACATACACAAGAAGCTGCAGTATTTGGTATAGCCTAATTGCATTTCTAAAAGTGTGGCAATACTTTTAGGAATACTTTTAGGTCACCACAAATTTTCCATTTGTGTTCGTTGTAATTGAGTTAAGAAGAGTTTTCATATTTAGGTAAATTTCTTTCATGTGAGCTGCATGGCCAATAGGAACTGATAGAAAATGATTTCCATTGTGCAGTAATACAGCTTTCAAGCTTAGCTTTGATGAATCTATGAATAATCTCTATTCACTTTGATCATAGTTCAAATTGAGACAATACATTAATCCATAGATATCAACGCAAACAACAAGGTTATTTTTCTTCTCAAAAAAACGAAGAAGATTTTGTTGCCGTTTCCTGAAATAGGAAACTTTAACACCAGATTAGAGAAGATTCCACTGTTTTAATCTAGACCCTAAAAGTTCTGCCATTTCCAGTGACAAGTCAAGATCTCGAACGAGGTCACATAATTCTGCTTAACTCCATCTGTGTGGTGCATCATCTGTTGACACAAATTCAGAATCATTTGATGTGGAAGGCTGGCTTTCTTTTCCTTCTTCTACTTCATTTGTGCCTCCATAAATAAAGCATTATAGATAGCCAAGAGGCAAATTAAAAAAAGATAAAAAAATTTTTCCAAAAAATAAAAATTTATATTCTTGAGGATAGAGTTTTGCTTTTATCTTTTGAACTAGAGCTAATATGTAATTTTTAATGTCATTTTCTGATTCAGCAGGTGGAAATACATAAGAAACAACTAATTTTGGTTCAGATACAAAAACACTGTTGGGCAGTTTTATTATATTAATAATACTAATAGCATGTATAATAACTTTATTAAATCCCACTCTAATGTAATTAATACTAACGATAAGAATAATAATTCTATTAATTTAAATAATATAACTAGATTTAAAAGTACCAATATACAACCTACCTCTACATTTTCACCATTTAATATTAACATAAGATCAATTGATAAAAAATCGCTCTATATCCATCAAATAATCTCTTCCTCCTTACCTGATTTTTTTAGTCTTATTGAAACTTGGCACGAGGACTCTAACTTTCCCTCTCTTATTCTTGCTACTCCTGATGGTTAGAGCTTTTTTGAACTCTCTAGACCTCCAAAAAATCTTCTACCATCTTCTCATTCTTCTTATGGGGGTATCTGTCTATTTTATAAATCTCTATTTACTGCTTCCATTAATACTTCCTTTAATTTTCCCTCTTTTGAATGTCTTGTTGTATCTCTTAAGTCTTCTTCTCTATCTTTTTATATTGCTGTAATCTATCGCCCTCCTTCTCTCACTTTATTTTTGGATGAATTCTACTCACTCGCTGAATCTCTCTACTCTTTTTCTATTTCTTTCTACATCTCTGGTGACTTCAACTTGCACTTCAATAACTTATCATGTTTTTACACTCGTAAATTTAATGATATTTTGTCTCTTTTTAACTTAACACAATATTGCTCTTTTTCTACCCATACTTCTGGTAACACAATTGATTTTATTATAGCTTCATCTTTTTCTAAGCCTATTAATATCTATGCTAACTCTGTTCCTTATTCTGATGACCTCCTTATTGAGTCTGTATTTTCATTAGATTTTCTTCCTTTAAATTCATCTATGTCTATTTCTAAAAGATGCTGGTCTTCTCTTAATAAAAATATTTTTCTTTAATCTCTTACTGAAACAATTTTTGACAAAAGTTTCGCAGGTTTAGGGTGTTTTAAAGCACCGGCTCTGGTGACCCTGGCTTACAGGGAAATCTCACCTCAAAGCCAAAACATGAAAATGAAAAGAGCGAGAATGGGTTCACTCGAGCTAATCATGGAAAAACAAATCCCTTCGCATCCGACCTTCTACATAATTGAAGCTAAAAAAGACTATGACATAAGTAAGTTAACATGTTTCCGAATTCAAAGGAAAATTTATGCTCATGTGGGAGAAGTAGACAACATAAAAATAAGGAAAAATAAAATAATTAAACAGGTCAAAAATGCAAAACAAGGGGAAAAGATAGAAATGTTGACAAAAATATATACAGAAAAAGTAAGATGCTCGCCCCATAGATCTCTAAATTACATAAAGGTGATAAGAACAAGTCATCTAAGAAACTGCTCAGAAGAGGAGATAAAAGAGGATAGTAAAAATATTAACGATAGTAAAAATGGAAATGTCAATAACGATTATAAGTATACAAATAATAATAATGGTAGCCATAATAAACTTAACAATAAAAGTAAAGGAATAGATAATGTTGGAAGTCGCGATGATGATGGTATAAAGAATAATAAGAATGAATATAGTCGTGATTACAACAATACAACAACAACACACGTTTAGACGACATTTTTCCCGAGATCGGGGGTTGCCGTTTGGCTACCTATGATGAAACCGAAATACCCCTCAACGCCATTCCATCATAAGTAATTTATTTGGCTAATTTTTACGCAGGACGCCCTTCCTTACGCAACCACAGTTATAAGCGGTGGGCCTAGCCTTTGATGATCCAACATCACTCACAAGGCAGTGAGGGTCAGTTTAATGTCATAACAAGGACATTACAACATGATTACAACAATAAAAAAGTTATAATGATAACAACATAGATAATAATTTTAACACAAATAACCATAATAGTAGCTGTGACAAGGACACTTGAAGTAATTGACGAAACAGAGGAAGCATGCTATAACCTAACACTCAAAACTTCCCAAAGCAAACATGGATAAAAAAAAATCAGATACAAATAAAAACAACAGAACAGAAGATGAAATAAAAATAAGTCAATGGAATATCAGAGGATTGCAAAGCAATCTTCCCGAACTACAACTACTAATAAACGAACAACAACCACAAATTATATGTTTACAAGAGACTAAATTAAATTCAAACAAACATATAGACATAAAACACTATACAACATACTCAAAAGCAGCCCATCCATCACAAACCAATTTACAAAAAAACAACGTACATTAAAACTACAATAACACAATCAGAAATCAAAATAGATCAAAAATTAAATATAATAGTAACAAAAATTACAACAAACAAAACGATAACTATATGTAATATATATGCACCTCCAAATTTACCGATGAAGTCAGAAATTATTTTAAAAGTAATCAATAAACTATTTAAACCGCTGATAATTATTGGAGACTTCAATGGCCACAGCACTTGGTAGGGTAGTAAGCGTACAAACCCTCAAGGTAAATATAAAGAAGTAATAACAAGAGGAGGCATTTGTTTAATAAATCCTACAGGACCAACTTACTTCCTTGGACAAACAAATACCTTTTCTACCATTGACCTTGCCATGGTTTCTCCATCTTTATACGATGAAGTTAGTTGGTCTGTCATCAATGGCCTGCACGGTAGCGACCACTTCCCAATCGTAATTCAATTAAAGAAAACACAAAACATTCAAGGAAAAAAACCTAAATTTAAAGAAAACCAATTGGAAGCAATTTAAAAAAATATGTGCTGATCAATTCTTGTTATGGGAGGACATTGATGAAAATTTGATTGAAAATTGGATTGAGACAATAATGATGGAAATTAAACAAACAACACCAATAATGAATAATTGAAATAACAAAATCATAAATCCTTGGTTCAATGATCAATGTAAAGAAGCAATTAAATATAAATTATCAGTTTAAAAAAATAAAAAAAAACCCGACTTCAAATAATCTAATAGAGTATAAAAAAGCAAAAGCTTTGGCCAGAAGAACCATAAGAAATGAGAAAAAGTTATGTTGGACAAAATATGTTAATAGCATGAAAAAAAACACTCCAATAAAGGATATATAGAAAATGGTTAATAAGATTAAAAATAAATACACAGAATGTCACACAAGCCACATACAGGATTAAAATAAAATACATGAAACAGAAGAGGAAATAGCAGAAGTATTAGCCAATCATTTAAAATCATTCATTCATTAAAAATAAATCCCTAGCTTCGAACCATAACAACGCGTTCATAGCCCACAAAGAAAACAAAGAAAGGGTCATATTAGACTTGGAATTCAAAAACATCTAGCTTATTTTTTCCAAAAAAGAAAACTAGAATATCCAAAAATAATTTTCCAAGGGGAAAAAATAAAATACGAATCAGAACACCAATTTTTAGGAATCATAATTGACAACAAACTTAACTTCCTTCCCCACATTATCAAAGTCAAAGCTAAATGTCAAAAAGGACTTAATCTTCTTAAACCAATATCACACCCTTATTGGGGCTAGTGGTAAAAGGTTTTTCGCAGAAAAAGGAAATTGACTATGAAGAAACCTATAGTCCTGTGGTCAGAAGTTTAACTATAAGAACACTATTAAGTGTTGCAGCAAATAAAAAGATTTTATTTTTTATACAGCATTTTTATACAGAAAACTAGATGAAGATATCTACATGGACCAACCTGAAAGTTTTAAAGATAATTCAGGAAAAGTCTGTAAACTCAAGCGAAGTCTCTATGGATTTAAACAAGCTCCAAGATGTTGGAACAAACGCTTTGCTAAATTCTTGAAAAAGAGACATTTCAAACAAAGCGATGCAGATACTTGTTTGTTCACTAGAATACAGGAAAGATTGGACCGTACGTTGATGATGGACTAGATGCAGGAACCGAAAAAGAACTAAAAATTTTTGAAAAAGAATTAAAGTCAGAATTCAAAATAACATATAACCTGCAACATATTTTCTTAGATAAGAAACTAATCAAAATGAGAAGGAAAATATTAAAGTCAATCGGTCATCGTATACAAGAATGATTCTTGAAAAGTTTGGAATGAGCCAGTGTAAACCCTGTACAACTCAGAATACAAAATCTGAGAAGTTCGATGAAGACAAAAATGAACACGAAGAAGTGAAATTTTCTTACAGATCAGCAGTTGGTGCATTGATGTACTTGACGACGGGAACAAGACCAGATATTGCGACAGAACTTCAAGTTGCTGATGCTCTGACAAAACCAATGGTAGGGCCAAGACTTAAAAATCTGATGTGTGTGATGGGTCTTCAGAACATTTATGTTAAGATCATCTAATGTTTTTAAATAAAATGAGAAGGTGTTAAGTTTTATGTTTAATTTTAAAACATTATGATATACATCTATTTTTTCTGGCCAAATGTTCTTTGCTTTGTATGTAAATTCGCTTTTAGTTGTTCCGGTTGATAATAAACGAGTCAAAAACGTTTCTAAGTTTTTTTTAATGTCTTTTAATATTATATTAATATCAATTAATCAATTACGTTACAAGAAATTTAACATAAAGAAATGTGTAGACTCAGTGACGTGGAACAGTGGTCTCAAATTTTCCGTTTGAGCGAATATTTTTTGCAGGACCACCAAAATCGCTGCTTGAGATGAGACGTGATGTTGGCTGTGTTACCAAATTTTTATTTTCTATTGACAAAAACTTGACTCGCAGTTCTTTGCACTAATTAGATTATCACACTGGTTGTTTTGGCCCAATAGTTTTAACTGTTTTAATATAATTTTTAGATAAATTTGTTTGAGCTAGCGTTGTTGATTGTTTGAGGCTTGATGGTGCCATAATTTAAGGCAAAATGGTTATATATAATTTATTGAAAAGAGTACGCAAATTATCAATATTGTCGTAGCTTGTTAGTGATTGTTGTTGTTTTTGGCTTATGACCATTGTGCCGAAGTTTTGGGTTATTTGATGCTCAGTAGAGGTGATTCTATTGTTTCTGCTGATGGAGGTGATGAAGACGACGATGTCGGATGAGTTGATAGATGAGATGATTGCTGCTCCGGAGATGATGCGGTGGCATCAACGTCGCTTGTGGAGTTATTTGCTGGTTAGAATTGTTTATTATGCATTTAGCATGAGCATTAGGTGCACAATTAGTCCTTTTCTACTTTTACAACATTTTCCATAGCAACATAATATTATATTATTTTCAGAGTTAATTAAATCATTGTCTACAGAATTCGCATTATAAATATTAGGAGAAATTGTTACGTTAGATTTTCAGTTGAACGTTTAAAGTTATTGTTTGAATTAGTATTTTTTATAGAAACCAGGAGTTTCTATTAACTTGAATAAAATCCTGGTTGCAATATGGGCATTTAGTTGAATGAACTTTGAAAACCTAGTTTATTAAAATTATTAAAATTAAATAGTAAATGTTATTAAAACCAAATTTTAAAATTACCGCCATATTCCACTCAATTTTTCCAACCCAATAAAACAATTTTAAAACTAATTAAAACGTTACTAATCTAGAATCATGTATAAACCAGTAAGTCGTACGGAATCGGTCAGCTCTCGTGTTTTGTATTCGTCTAATCATAATAATAACAACACACGTTTAGACGACATTTTCCCAGAGATCGGGGGTTGCCGTTTGGCTACCTATGATGAAACCGAAATACCCCTCGACACCATTCACATCTGTCACTCGCCTCAGTATCACACAATCCCGTTTTCACTCTGTCCTTCTCCATCTGCTCTCTCCATCCCAATCGCTGACGATCCCTTCCTATCACTCTTTCAACCTTGAACTCTAACGCTCACCTAATCCCGACCTTTTCATCCCTTCTCAACACATGTCCATACCACCACAATCTCGATCTCCTTATCAATGTCACAATGTCCTCATTCAGTCCCATCATCGAAATCAGCTCTGTACTACTCCTCCTATCCTTCACTTTAACCCCACACGTCATCCTCACCATAGCTCTTTCAGCCGTCTGCAGTATACTTTCCTCCTCTCTCCTCAACACCCAAGTTTCACCACCATATACTATCGCTGCTCTCGCACATGCTTTACATACCCCCGGTTTCATCTTAACTGACCATTTCTTTCCACACAATACCCCACCCAGTTCTCTAAATTTCATCCATCCCACACGAACTCTTGCCGTAACAGTGCTCAAACATCCTCCATCCGCGTTTAGCTTAACCTCTAAGTAAACAAAGCTTTCCACTCTTTCAATACCACCACTCAACCCCGTCCTTGCGTCCGTCCTATTAATCACACCATGAACACATTTCTTACGTATGAACCTGCCATCCACCTTTTTCAATGCCCCCTCACACCACTACATCTTTTATGCACCCATTTCTGACATCCTATACACAATACCGAGTAAGCCTTCACTCTCCTGTCACATACCCCACATCCTGTCTATTTTACTTATCACTCGCTCCCCACCTTCCCCACTCACCATTACCTTCGTCTTACCAATATTAACTTTTAACCCTTTCTTTACGATAACACTTTTCCATCTGTCAAATTTTAACTGCAATTCTTCCATGCTATCAGCCATCAAGACTAAATCATCTGCATACAAAATCTCAAATAACAACCCCTCCATTATGTTTTCACACACTACATCCATCACAATTGAAAAAAACGGTGATAACCCTGATGCACTCCTACCTTAACACTAAAAGCGTCCGACATCCCCTTTCCGATCCTCACCTTTGTTTTTGCTTCTTTATACAGCTGCATCAAAGCTTTAACAAGTTCACTCCTTTCTTCCTCAACACCATTCAATGACCTTCCTCGGAACTCGATTAAAAGCCTATATCCACAAAATACATGTATAATCTTCATTTCTTTTTTCTATAATTTTCCTGCAACATTCTCACTATGAACAACGCATTCACCATTCTCCTACCAGGCATAAACCCACACTGCATTTCATTAACTGTCACCATATTTTTCAACCTCCTCTCAAGAACCTTCTCCACTACCTTCATTCCATGCTCTAGCAATTTCACACCCCTATATGACCCACAATCTTTCACATCTCCTTTGCCCTTATACAACGGCACCAACACACTGTGTCGCCAATCTTCAGGTATACCTTCATCATCAAACATACTGTTAGCAAATTTCATCATAATTTCAATTCCTATCACCCCACTCGCCTTTATATGTTCCGCCCCCACTTCCGAAACCCCTGTCGCCTTACATAGTTTAATTTCTCTAACTGCTTTTTCTACTTCCTCCATCGTCACATTCTTTATGGGTCCGTGTGTGACCGCGGATTCCACATCTCCATCCCACTCATTCTCTTCATTCATCAACCTTTCCATATGAACTTTCCACACCTGAGCTTTTTCTTTCTAATCTATGCACAACTTGTTAGACCCAAACATATCCATTCCCTATAACATCTTTCCTATCCCTCATTGACCGCTTTGCTACTTTGAACATTTTCCTCGAGCTCACATCAAATTCCATTTCTCTCATTAACCTATCTGATGCTTTCGTCATTGCAGTTGCCACTGCCCGTTTAGCAACTTTCTTAGCCTTCCTATACTCAAACTCCGCTTCACCCGTCATGTCCCTTCTCCACACCCTAAACCTCTCTTTCTTCACCTCCAAAACCTTTCTTATATTTTCATCCCACCACCACGTCTTACCATGCCTACACTTTCATTTCGTCCATCCACATACTTTATCTGCCGTTGTCAACATACAGTCCATATCTCCATTCTTACCACTCTCCCAACTTTCAGCCACCTTTACACCTTTAGCCACATTGTCCTGAGTTAAGACAATGTTCCTCGTTGAGTCTTTTCAAAAAGGGATTAAAGACTCATCTTTTTATCACTGGCTCCGGGCGCCTCTGAAGCAGCTGTGCGAATGGGCGCTTCATAAATGTTTATATTATTATTATTATTATTCACTTAAAATGCCTTCATCACCTCTGCGATCCTGTAACTTCCATGTCTTTCTCTTTGCCACAAACTTATCCTTCTTCCTCCTCCCCATTTTTTTGAAGCCTCTCAACCATACTATGCTGCGACATACCAGATATCGCCTTCCCATTCTTTACATACTTTTTATGCTTCGCCCTTATCAATATATAATCTATCATTGACCTATGCTCCCCTGACCTATATGTAATTAATCGTGCTGGTTCCCTTGTAAACCAGGTATTCCCTACCACCATGCTATGTGCATCCGCCAACTCCAACACTCTACGCCCTTCCTCATTCCGTATACCATATTTCCATCCCCCATGCACACCTTCAAATCCGTCTGCATCCGCCCCCACATGACCATTCAAATCAACCAACGACACCACAAACTCATCCAACCTCGCTTGTCCAATCTCGTCAGAAACATCATCATAAAACCTATCCTTCTCATCTTCCTTCCTACTTTGTTGCGGAGCATATCCTGATATTAACCTCACTATTACCTTTCCAAACACCATCACCACCACATCTCCTCTGTAACTCCTCCACCACTTCCAAACTCTTTCCTGTCAACGTGCCTACATTCCAGGTACCAAACCTCCAACCCCTTGGTCTACAAGTAATCCTTCCACCCATAGTGCCTTGCACCGCCACACTATAGAGTGGGGTGCCAGTAGCCAGACCATCTACAGGGCCTTGCACCGCAACCTCATAGATTGGGTCTCCGGGGATTCTTCGCACCCTCTTCTGCCGGATACTGAGGGCCATTGTCACTTCTGTCATCATAAGTATTTTTTTGGCTAATTTTAACTCAGGACGCCCTTCCTTACGCAACCACAGTTATAAGCGTAATAATATCAAATAATAATAATATAATAAAATAATAATAATAAAGTGAACTCTCTTTATTTTTCAGAAAAACAAAATACAATGAAGTGAAATAAAATAAAATGGAGTTAAATCTAATTAAAATGTTAAATACCTAGTCCGCATTGCTCGCTACATGTCACTAATTGGTACTAAGAAAAATTAAAATCAATATGAAAATTGAGTTAAAATTGATTAACTATAATTATTAATGGAGTTTCTGTCACAATAGACAGCATATAAAAAAAGCATGCTTGATATAATAAAACTACTGCAAAAATGGTCAGACCAAATAAAATTGACAGAGGACTATTTATAATGATTGAAAAATCCCAAGGACGAAATTTCAAACGTCTTAATTAAAATTTTTAGATGTTTTGAAATCAAGAGGGAAAACCAAGAGAGTTTTTCTACTAACTCACAGCTTTATATAAGTTGTTGATTTTCATACTACATACAGAGCCGGATTAAGCCTTCACCGGGCCCTAGACAAAATATCGAATCTGGGCCCTCATAAAAAAGTTACAATGAAATAAAATATCAATATTAAATTTCAACTGTAGTTTTTATAATTTATTATTCAATATATACACACATGATAAGTATTTGTTCTGTTTTATTATATACATATATATATATATATATATATTTTCTAATTTGTTATCACAAAAATTATCAACAATATCATAGCAATCGATTGGCGGATCTACACAATTTTGACGGGGAGGGGCAAAATTTTGAAAAATGTTTGACGACCGGAGAGGAAGATATTCCAAAAAATTTGACAAGCGTGGAGAATTAAAAAATTGTTGATGGCGGAGGTGTCTCAAAAAAAATTGGTAACCAGGAGGGAAATATTCCGTTAAAATAACGACTTTTACCAACTTTTAACACAAACATCGCTCACAACGGTCCTGTCGCAATCTAATTATTCCATAGTTTTTTTCTCTATCGTAAGCACTGCTAAAAACGAAAACCTTTTTTGCCCTGTAGAATTTTTCCAAATATTTTTTTACACATTGTAAGTATTGCTAAAGACGACAACCTTTCTTGTCCTATAAAATTTTTCCAATAATTCATAACGCGCTTCAAAGCAGAAAAAGATCTTTCTTCTGTAGCGTTTCTTACAGGCATGACTAAATAAATTCTTAAAAATGTTTCAATGTTTTGAAAAAAAGATTTAACATTATTATTTTTTATGGATGCTGGGGTTCTGCACATTCTCATTTTTTGTCAATAAAATAAACTTTCAGTTCACCATTTAACTTTGTCACATCGATATCGAAGCACAAATTTTTTGTTTCGTCTATTTTGTAATATTTTCCACATCCTCAAAATCCTTTAAAAATACTCAAAAAGTTTATTGATTTCTATGTATTTTAGACAATATCAATTTCGCAACTAATTTTATCACAGATAACATTAAATGAATTTATTTAAAAATTGTCTTGGCCGGTTTGACGTATTTAGTCTTTTTCCCGGTTTTCTTCACAGAACTTTTTCCGTTTTCTTGATCTTTCGTTATCGTTTTTGTAAAATTTGTCATCGCATCTATACTTCTTTCTACACTTCTTTTTATACTTCTTGAAAATTAAGCTATCCCGCCAACTAAACTTCTTCTATACTTCTCCTACACTTCCTATGTACAAAACCAGGCCCGGTTCCAGACATTTGGCGGCCCTAGGCAGAGCTACATCTATGGTGTTGGCTACTCTACCGATATATGATATATCATATATCAATGTCAGTGACTTGGAGGAAAAACTTATTTTTGTTTTTTTGTTTTTGTTTTTTTTCTAGTTTTTTTTATATACGTATTGATATTACATAATATATAATATTATTTTTGAACCTATATTTTATCCACCCATATTTTACCTAGTTTATTGGATAGGTTCTTACAATTTTTATAAAAAATATTTTTCCATATTTTAAAAATAGAATTCAAATTATTAAATACTTTAGATTTTAGAACTTTGAATTGAATTAAAAATTGTATGTCAAATTTTATTATTAATGCCATTTTCTGAGAACTGCCCAACATAAAAGTAAAAAGTAATTATAGTAGCTACTAGCTAGTAAAATATAATTATTCAGTTTCAGTGCACCGAATGATCATCTGAATAAATTACAATATTCATTTTTGCTTTATTTGAATTTGACTTTTCTGGCTTTCATGTTTGCAAAATCGTCAATTAATGCTGAATAGTCGAGTTCAGAAGCAATATCATTTTCGATAGAAATTTGTGCTAATCCAACAAGTCTATTTTGTGTCAATGTTGAACGTAAGTATGTCTTGATTAGTTTTAATTTGGAAAAACTGCGTTCGGCTGATGCCACCGTTATAGGTACTGTTTATAAAATTCGCAAAGCAGTCGTAACATTTGGAAACACGTCTTGAAAAATATTTATAAAACGACGTTGTTTCATTTTTTTTTAAATTTCCATAAATATTTTTTGATGCTTATTTAAGTTATTTTGCAAAATTGGCGGCCCCTAAAATCGGCGGCCCTAGGCAGCTGCCTAGTTTGCCTAATGGAAGAACCGGGCCTGTACAAAACAAGCGTCACATATATGATATAGATAATAACAAAACAGACATAGAAATGTTCATCTAAATATATACATTGGAGGAAAACATCAAAGGTACAATCATCCTCCTATACATTTAGTCGTTCTGTCAATTTCCACAGTATCATTCCAAAAGAGAGGGATGTCAGTGTCAAGAGCGTTGACACTGCGTGTTGACACTGCGTGGTAGTCACATCAGTGGTTTCGCTTGACTCGACTTTTTCTAAAATGATTGATAATACAGTTACAGTGTACTTTCTAGTTAGGGTAAAATCCTTTTTAAATATTTTTTATTAAGTTATTAGTTTCCAGAAAACTATGTATCCTGTTATTGATTAAATTTGAAAATGGTTTATAAAGTGTCGGTTGTAGCGTTATTGGGCAAAAGTTTGATGGGTTGTTGGCATCATTTATTTTATGAATGAGTATTTTAAAACCATTTTTTTAACATGCAGGAATAGAGGAAGATAACAACATTTACTTAGCAACTGTTGAAGAATAGTTCTGAGTATGGGGCACCTTTTAAAAAGATTAATCGAAATCTGGTCTAGTGGACAGGGCGATGATTTCGCCTGGTATTTTCTTATTAGTGATGAGATTTCGTTGTAGCTGGGTGGAGATGTGTTGCAGGGTGTTGTTGGCGTTGATAGTTTTGAAATCAATTTTGGAAGATGATGCCTGTTGTGGTTGTTGTTGCTTAAAACGGAGGAAATGTAATTATAGTAAGCAATGGCGTTGAACACTGGACTCAAGCTGTTGACTGGATGTGGTCTCGCACATGCTTTGATGTTTTCTACGATCAACGAAAACATTTTGTGGGGGCAGTTTAGACATCTAGCCAGTACTGAACTTAAGCCACATTTTTTTGATGTAACATGCTTGTTTGTGTTCTGAGATGCATTTTAAGTAACTATTTAAAATTACTGTAAAATAATACTGTAATGATCGCCATAATTTTCTGCAACATTAAGACCTACTTTTTTACTTTAAAGACTCGATCATTGTTTATAAAACAGTGAGCTAGTAAAATCTATCGGCTCTCATGTTTCGCATTACATAATGTATTAGTATGTATAGTATTAGTAGTGGTAATAGTAGAAATGGCGGTGGTGGTAGTCGTAGTGGTGGTAAAGTAATAACAGCAGTTGTACCAGTAGTGGTAGAACTTATTATTGTTAGTATTATTATCATAAACGAAGCTTTTTAAGTACACTTTAATTAATGTCCACAGATAATATCAGACTTATTAGTTTTAAAGTCTTATTATAAGGAGTTTCGAATGTCAAATATTTACCTTTTTAATAAGTTCTATGGCCTTGGAACTTAATTTTTCTTTCTTCAAATTTTCAATATCTGCATAAAACGTAAACTTGAAAAAAATTAATGTGACCATTAGGATACGTTGCTATTAATTTTAATTAAAACAATTTTTTATTTAATAAACAAAATTTGTTCGGTGGCGTAGTGAACAACTGTGAAAGTTTTAATTTGCGCATCTCAACTTGTGAGTCGCGAACCTATTGGGTTCCAGGGGTTATTATTATTATTATCAAAAATCTATAAAGCGCCTGAAAACAATAAGTTTCTCAAAAGCACTATTCTTAACAGTAAAATAATAGAATAAATGAATGGTTTAATTATTTCAAATTAATAGGTATTATCTATAACAAAAATAATTATGTTTTTAAATTTTTTTAAAGTTAACATTTTTCAACCCAGACATTCTAAGCGAATTTGGCAGACCATTCCAAACAACTGGTCTTGACACAGCGATATCTCTTGAAACAATCCGCAGATCAGTAGGTGGCACCAGAAGCAGGTTGCTTGAATCGGATCCAACTTTAGACCAGTTGAAAAAGCTGGTTACTTTTTGATTTTATTTGCCAAATATTCTGGCTAGAGCCCATTTACAGCCTTGTACATTATTACGTGAATTATATAGAGGATTTTTTCACTGTATGCCAATGCGGACCCTTCAAGATGGGCGTCACATGGTCGAATTTTCCAGCACCGACAACAATTTTTGCAGCTCTGTTTTGAATCGACTGGAGAACATCAATAGACCGATCTGGAAATCCATGAAGCAAACTGTTACTATAATCTAACCTTGAATGTATGAATGCGTATATTAATGTCTGTATCGTAGGTTGATGCAAAGACTTTTGAATGCAATATAACTGACGAAGCTGAAAAGAACATGGTTTTGACAACAGTTTATATGATTATTGAATGTCAAATTGGAATCGAAAATAAACCCCAAATTAGTTGCTTCTCGACAAAATTCTATTTCACTATTACCAATTTTTATTGAATAAATTTTAATTTTTGCCACTTGTTGCCAGGTACTTACGGGTAAAAACTGCAATTTTTCTTAATATAAAGTAAGGCGTTTGCTTCTATTTTATCAATATTACTTTGAATTTGCTCTGATTTACTTCTTGCTATTTTTTGGATGTCATTTGCATAAGTATGATATGAAGATCTAAATGAACTAATAACATCATATTATTTGGATGTATACAATACAAAGTAAATGGGTCCAAGAACTGAGCCTTGCGGGACTCCAGATGTTATTACTACAATATTAGATTATTTCTTTTTGAAATTATCTAATATTGCAGTCTTCTGAGTTTTTTTTCCAAATAAGTATGACCTGAGCCACCTTTGAAACACAATAGTCATAACATAATCTATGCATTAGAATTTTATGGTTAACGCAATCAAATCCTGTACTGAAATCTAAAAATGTTAACAGAGCAATATTCTGCTTGCTAACAGCAGCATAAAATTCAGAGAAATCATATAACAGTGCTGTTTCAGAGGAGTAATGATGTTTGTAACCCGATTGAAATATTGGCATTAAACAGTTTATTGAAATGTTTTCAAAAGTTGATTGATCACAACAAGCTCAATAATTTTGGAAATTAAACAAATGTTAGATATAATATGTAGGTACAAAATTTTTTAGTTCATTGTTATCTAAGCCCAATTTCTTCAACACTTGTGTAACAATAACATTTTTACATGCAGGACATGCATTGCGTTCGGTTTTGTCAGAAATGATAGTAATTCCTAGAACCAGGAAAAAACTGGGTGACAGATGTGTGCAGGTTGCTCTGCCCAAGGTATGGAATGATCTTCCAACAAGATTGAAGCAAATTGTTCCAGAAAATGATTTCAGAAGAAAGTTAAAAAGTTGTTTGTTCAACAAAGCATTTAATTACAGTACTATCCTCTGAGGAACGTCAATAGAGTGAATAACACAATAATAATAATTTAGTTGGAAATGTTCCTTCTTGTCTGAGACCATTGTATTAAATGGTTTGCTGCTTTTTAAAAGGGGATAATAAGGAAGAAAAATTTTTATTCAATAACAACAAAATGTATAAACAATTTCAAAATTCTTAAATTTTCAAAGTTTATATTATAAGTTTTGTTCCCAGTTGCTTTCAATAAAGTTAAATTTTGTTAGCAAAACATAACTCGATTTTTTGTTGGGTCTTAAGATCAGTCCTGAATTTTGTAAGTGGTGGAAAAGTTATGAAAGAAGGAAGTTTCAAAAAAAGGAACAAAAAACAAAGGCGAATTTAAAAGAAATTAATAATAATGAAAACAAGAAAGCGATCACAGATAGGGGCGATAAGGTTTAGCTAAAATATCTTATACATAAGTAAAAAATTAGTTATATTGATTTTTTATGCAAACTTAACAAATCATTTTATACTTTATTGGTATCTAGTGTAAGAGAATAATACATAAGGATATACATTTATAGGAAAAAAAGGTAGGGGCATGAGCAACTAAACGAGCAACAAAATTAAAAAGATTTAGTTAAAATATATTGAGTAATATCAGGAAGAGCAGACTGCTGTATTCAATTCTGCATAAAACAAATGAAATTGAAGTAAATAAAATCTTTCTAAAAAATACATAAGTTTTTTCTAACAACTTGTTTCCGAAAGTAAAAGAAAAATTTATTAATAAATAAAGAATTGAAAAAAGAAACGTATTATATTAAAAATTTTAAGGAATGGTAGCGATATACTGAAAATATATTTAAACAAATATTTAATTATACTGAAAATATATTAAAAAATTTATACAAAATATGTTTTGCAAATAGTAAAATAATTTAACGTTAGTTTTCAATTAGCGTAAAAATAATAATCGACTATTAAATAAAACAATTTAATATAGTAATTAATAACTGGTAATCAGTAAATAATAAATCGTACGGTATCAATTCATCTTTATCAAAGCTGATGAATTTGGGCTTCCTCACACATTGCGCGATTGGTTTAAATCACTTCAATCTTGTAATTCCTAAACAGCTGCGTCTCGAACCCTCATTCTAGTTATAAATCGTGATACCAAATGACTTTAAAAAACCTCGTGCTAAAATAATAAATTATTTTGTTGCATAAGGTTATTATAAAATCTTAAACAATGTCTCTGCATGAAAATTTTGAAGATAATGAACAATTTAAAAAATAATCAGATTTCTATAGTATTTTAGATTAATTAATCTGTTCTTGCTCGTTTTTCCAGTTTTTTGTCTTAAAAGGAGTTTTTCCTTAAGCAATATCTTGATAAAGTTCTCAACTTTTTATCGAGCAACAAAGAATGATGAGACGGTACGATAAAATGAAATCTCTAATCAAAGTTTTACAACCAAACTCTAATAAGTGGCATCAAAAATTCGAATGGTATTGGACCTGGACTATTAAACAATTGAATAAAATGTTTGAACTTTGTTAATTTTTGTATGATTCATTTTATGATCAAAAAATAAAGAAAAACTGAAAGAAAAATAAAAAAAGATTTTAGTTGCTTCATGATGTTTTATTTGAAACAGAATTATGATGTCGCATTATACAGTAAAGTTTCAAAATAATGGCGCTGCTGCACAGATGCTCAAGAAGTTCAACTTTGATGAAAAAGTTTCGAAAAAATATCCAAATTTAAATTAAAGCTGACTTGTTAGGACCAGGTAACAGATTATTGTGTTTTTGTGTTCTAAAAGGATCAATTATAAAGTTAAACAAAAATTAACATTCAAATTAAGCAAAAATCTTCCACAAATTTATGAATTGACTTGAAGCACAAAAACGTTATGTACAGTACATTAAGTCTTGCAAGCTTCAACGATAATTTTATTTTAATCAATTTTTCAATGTTTAAATTTTAAATATCAACTGTCCTATTGCACCAATATCATTACCAACATCATAACTTTTTTTTAATCAGACAATAAAAGTTTTTCTTTTTCATAATTTCATGGCATTTCAAATATAAAAAATTGTATGACATATTTTAGTAAATTATTGGCAGAAATAGAACTACATGATGTTTATGAGTTAAATAATTTTGACTACTTGGTCCACAGTTTTTATTATATGCCCTATAATGGTGTTTAAATTTTAACAATTATCAAAATAAATTATAAACTTCTCCAGTTAGCATTTCATAGACACACAGACTCAATTGCTTCAAATCTGTAAAATAGTCTGCAGTGGCAAAAACTGTATCACAAGAATACTTGCTGCGCCCAAAATCAATTAACTTTACATAACCAATACTAGTGAGCACCATGTTTCCTAAATGGACATCTCTTAATTAATAACAAAAACATTTCTTTATTGAAATGTTTTTTCATTGGATTCAAACGTCAATTAAAATAAATCAATAAAAAATACAATCTATAGCAATAACAATCAATTCTGACAATTTAATATTATGTTATTTAAATTTAGTGAGGCAAACACACGTTACAGATAAATTAAACAAACCCATGTGTAATTTTGGAACAGTGTAAATAATTGAGAGCCAAAATTATGCAAGAAGTGTAGAACACCACGCATTCTTCGGCAAACGTATTTTCACGATCTAAATGATGACGTAGACTTCCGTTCTCCAAATATTCAAAAACTATGCAGTTGCACATCTGAAAATGTTACAAAGACTTCTTAAGTTTCCAAATTGCTGTCAATTCAAACTCTAATTTTTAATATAAACTGAGTAATTGAGTTTTCAATCAAGACATTTATGGTATAGATTGCCAATATCAAAAATAAAAACAATTAAAGGATTTGCAAAGCTGATATTGAAGAAAGACACGAGAATACGGCAAATCCATAAAGAAAATGAGTGCCGAAGTATTGTTTCAACAACAGACTAAAAAGCACCAAAATGCTGGAACTGTGAAAAAAGGGCATATTATGAAGTATTGTAAGAGGTCCCAGAGAAGTTAAGCTTATTGAGAAAACTATATAGGAAAAACCAATTTTCTGAAAAATGGCAGCCCCATGTTTGAAAAACTAGTGTAAACCAACTTTGTGGGGCCCAAGTTAGCTGGGAAAACAAAGACCTTCAGTATCATCATTTATGTCCCAAGGCTGCATTGTGACCGAGATGACCTTTGGATGGAAGGAAAGATAGATCTACGCAAATGTTGGAGCAACCAGATCTATTCCTAGATATGTCAAGGGATCTAAAACAAAAAAATTTAGCAAGTATCCACTTCGAACTGCCATTAGAGGAACAGCGCCTGTGTACGGGGTAGTAGTTTACACTGTAATGATGGGAGATCTGGAGTTTGAGGACACATTTTTGGTGGCAGACATTACTGATGAATGCATCTTGGGCATCGACTTGATGATGAAGTACGGCTTTCACCTGAATCTAGAAAAACGCGTCATAAAATGAAAAAACTCGGAGGTGGTGATGGGAAACAGTCAGCCAATATGTACTCAGGTAACGGTCGATGGTGATATGGTAATACCAAGTCTTACTGAAAACATCATTTTGGCGAAACTGAAAAACAGTGAATGTAACAGCCAACACATTGTCCTGGTGAAACCTACTCCGACGTTCAAAATACCAAATATCATTGATGGAAAATGGGTAGAGGTCAACAAAGACGGCAAAATTTCGATCCAGGTAATGAATATATCGGAAAACTCAATAAGAATAAAAGATGGCAAAGTGATTGGCAGCGTCCAACCAATAAATACTATAAGAAGCCTTGACGTGGAATTATGGAATGGAAATAAGGAAAGTAATTGCAGGAACGTCCAAAGTCTCAGACAATCTATTGGACAAAACAATCCTGTGTGAAGAGCGGATATATTCTTGACTGGCGACAACGATCAAAGAAGAACGGGTCTAGTGTTTTACAAAATAGACACTCAAGATTGCGAATCTATCAGACAAGTTCCACGACGTCTTCTACTGTTAAAGCAGGCCGAAGCCGATGAGATGATTTTTACGATAGCAAAAGAAAGACGTGATCAAACCATCGACAAGTCCCTGGACATCTCCAGTCGTCCTAGTTAAGAAGAAAGATAGCAGTAATTGCTTTTGCGTGAATTACAGAAAACAGAACGCTGCCACCAAGAAAGATAGTTATCCGCTTCCAAGAATTGCCAATATAATGGATACCATATCCGGTTCCCAGTGGTTTTTGACTTTGGATTTGAAAAGCGGGTACTGGCAGGTTGAGATTGAAAAGAATAACCGAAAAAAGGCAAAACACTATTGGGCCCAGTGGGACTCACTACATCTAGAGGAAGGATTTTATAAACGTAAATGGGAATCCGCAGATGGATCCAACCACATCATGCAAACAGTGATACCCAGAAACAAAACAACTGATTTTCTCAAAGAAATGCACGGTAGACTGTCAGGAGCTCAACAAAATTTTAGATCGGATTTGAAAAAGGTTTTATTGGGTTTGCGCCTGTAAGGAAGTAAAGAATTGGCGCCGGAATTGCACCACGTTGCGGCAGTAAAAGGATCCAAAGGAAGACTCCGTGTCGGCTTACAGTGTCGGTGCTCCCTTTGAAAGGATTGCTGTAGACATTGCAGGACCGTACTCTGAATCAAAAAAGGTAATCGGTACATCTTGGTCGTCGCTGACTACTTCAGCAAATGGCCGGAAAAAAGGGCGATGCCCAAAACTCCAAAAAGTTGTGAGGGCACGTAAAAGTTTATTAACAGAATAAACGACATTGTTTATAGGATCCAAGAACACGAGAGAGAGCGGATAAAGATGAAAGTGGTTCATTTGGACAGGTTAGCCTCCTATTCATCCGAATAAAAAAGTAGCGCCTATTTAGGGACAAACAGGCTAAGGTCGGGGTAATGTTATAACCACGAGAATGATCGAAATGCGCTATATTATTTATTATTTAATTATTGTTATCTTTGCACTTTTTGTAATCTAAAATCGGCTATAAATAGGTTCTACTTAGTGAGGTTTAGAAGTTGGGATTTATAAGAAGGTTTACCAGTCAGGTTTAATACGAAGCCGTAAATGGGATTTATGTAGTTACTTTTTCAGTTTATTGTTTTCATTACTGTTGGTATTCAAATAAACGTTCAACAAAGTTTGCGTTTGAAGTAGTTGTGTTCATCTATCAAAAAACTTGAACCTACGGATAAACGAACTCTTGATAATCGTTGGAAGCTACAACACTGGTGTTTGAAATATAGAGATCATTGAAGTTATAACAACGGTGTTGCTAGTTACGAGGTCAAGCAATCGATAACATGCACTCAATGTTTGTCTGGTAACATGGTTCGTATACCATATGTCCGAAATTCCAAAACCCTCGCCGCCATCCACGTTTATTGCGTGCTTGCGCTTGCATACAAAATGTAAGGGCGTCGTGTTGTGTGGATGTTATAGATTATATTAACCTCCCTTCATTTACCCGTTCAGTAAAATTTTTTGTGAAAATGTTCTTGTTTTTTAATCACTGTAACCACTACACAGTTCTGCGCTGGTCAGAGCTACATAATAAAAAGCGACAACAAAATACCATAAAATCATTAGGCGCCAAACGCCACACTCGCCAGGACAATGCGTTCTAAAACATTTTTTAAAAGCTAGTTTTTGTAAAATGTGTGTAAAATTAAATAAAAATTGCTATTAATTATTTAATTTAAAAAATTTTATCTGAAAAAATCTCAGAAGCATTTCTGAACAAAAGAGCCGAATACATAAATGTAGCCAAATGCAAAAAACAACGGAGTTCGAAGAAATGTAAAATTAAAAAACAATATTATATATATATATATATATATATATACATGGGTCATATATTTATATATATATATGTTTTGTTATATATATATATATATATATATGTTATATATATATATATATATATATATATGTTATTTATGTTTTTGTTTTGGACAGTCGTTTGGACGGTTGATATTGTCGTTTCGTCAGTTAATTTTGGTGTTTTCGTCGTTAAAAGTAATCGTTTATTGATATTTTTTTGGATAGATTAACATAATTAGATTTTTGAATAATTTTATATAAAATTTAGTTTGTAAAACTCATTATTTTAGTGAAATTTGATAATATATTGTCTGTAAATTGCTGTCACGTGATAGGAATTTCCCTGATAGTAAGCGTAATTAATTATAATAATAAATTCAATAATGTCGTCCGGTAGTCGCTACTGTTGTACGGAGTTGTACAATAAAAGTTCCAAGTAAAGATTTGTTGTCATGCACTTGTTGCAAGACTTTTGTTCACAATAAATGTGAAACTAACGATGATATTCTTGAAAATTTGAAAAGTGTTAAAGGTTTAAAATAGTTTTGTCAACGCTGTGTTGATTTGTCTCAAGATGTTAGTTCTTTGGCTAAGTCAATGGATGCGTCTAAATAAACTAAACTAAATGATATAACTGCTCAACTAAATGAAATAAATGATAGTAACAGAAAAATAAAACTTGACGTTGATAGCATAAAAATGGTTGTTGACCATAACCAATCTAAACTTGATGAACTTGATCGTTTCGATACTGTTTTACGTGAGGAAATTAAAATTTTTAAAAACGAAATAAAAGAAACATTTTTTAGCATTGTCAGCGAGGAAGTTAAATTGAATGTTGAAGTAATTAGAAGTGATGTCAAATCAATCCAGAAAACTTTACAAGAAGCTAGTGACGTTAAAGAAAGAGAAACAAATTTATTGATGTTTCGTTTAGCTGAAAGTGATGATGATCGTTCCAATGTTTTGAAAATTTTAAAGCATTTGACAGGAGATGTTTCTGAAAAAAATGTAATCAAAATAATGAGACTGGGAAGGAAATGCGAAACTGTCTTTAGACCCATTTTGATAAAGTTAGATTGCGTTTTACTCAGAGACTCAATAATGAGAAATGTATATAGATTCAAGTCGTTAAAAGAATTTTCACATGTTGGACTGAACTATGATTTAACAAAGGATCAGAGGCAGGAATTCAAATCATTTGTTGATAAAGCTAAAGTTATGGAGCAAGAAGAAAACAATCAAAATTTTTTGTTCAGAGTGAGAGTACAGGTAGGGAGATGGAAGATTGTAAAAATACAGAAAAAACCAGTGTTAATATAAAATATTTCAAGAATTTAGAAATAAATGATAACAATGATAAAGACTGCAACATAATAAATCGTAATTTAACACTAGGTTTATTGAACATTAGATCATTGATTTCTAAAACTGATACGATCTATGATTTGATTCATGATGGGCTAGATATTTTCGTTTTAAGTCGAAACTTGGCACGGATCTTCGAATAACATTTCTGTTAAATCATCAATGCCACCAGGATATAGTTATGTTGAATTTTTAAGAATAAATGATCCTCACCATGGGGGTTTAATTATTTACTTCAGTAATGAATTTAAGTTTAAGAAAATAGATCTGACAATATTTAGTTCATTTGAAGCACTTGCTGTTAAATTATTTATTAGCAACAAAGATTTTATTCTATTAGCCCTCTACAGGCCAGGATCAGTTTTAGTTAGTAATTTATTTTTTGAAGAATTTTTATATTTACTAGAAAATATCACTTCTTTTAGTTTAAATATCATACTTTTGGGTGATTTCAACATTCACCTTGAGAAACAGGAAGATCGTCATACTGTAAATTTATTGGAAATATTAGAAATGTTTCAATTAAAAAATTTGATCGACGAACCGACTCATGAACGTGGAGGTATTCTTGATCTGATTATTTGTTCTCAAGATTTTCTGATTTCAGATATTAAGATTTTTCCCAGTGGGACTTTTTCAGACCATAGTTTAATTCAGGTTAACATACCATTAACTCATAAGCGTCCTAAAATAGTCAAGAAACAAGTTAGATCCTGAAATACCTAAATGAAAACAATCTCATTAAATATATACAGACTTCTCCATTATCAAGGTCTTGCCAAAGCAATAATATTAATATTGAGTTTGATATGATGAGTTCTGAACTCAAGAAATTGGCTGATGCAGTTGCTCCACTTTGTTTTAAAGAAGTCAGATGTGATATTAATGCTCCGTGGTATGATGGTGAATGTAAATCTTTCAAAAGACTTTGTCGAAAGAAAGAAAGGAATTACAGAAAATATCAGACAGAGAAATGTAAAAATGAGTGGATAGCAGCTCTAAAATAAATCTAGGTTTTTTTCACATAAAAGAAACAGTTATTGGAAAAGACTTGTATCAGACAATAGTGGATCTTCTAAAAATCTATGGAATGTTATTAATAAAGTCCTTTGTAATCAGGTCACTGGTCAGTCATTGAGTGAAATTGTTGGTTTAGATTCGTCTCAATTCTTAAAGTTTTTTAATGATAAAGTAAATAAAATTAAACAGTCTACCAATGTGAGTAATTGTCCGACTATTTGTCAAGCTCAGTAAATGGGAATTGTTCTTTTCCTGACTTTATGCTTTTAACAGAATCTGACGTTAAAAAAATTGTACTCAGTTTGCCATCAAAAACATGTATGATAGATGTCTTTCCGACCCATATTTTAAAGAAATATATTGATTTATTCATCGTTTTTCTTACCAGCATCTTAAATCTGAGTCTGAGCAGTGGCACATTTCCTAATGGTTGTAAGTATGCTATGGTTTATCCAGTATTAAAAAAAGTGAATATGGATCGAAATGATTTGTCTAGTTATAGACCAATTTCCAACATCTGTTTCATTTTCAAGATATTTGAACGAGTGGTTGCCAAACAGCTCTTGAATCATTTGAATGTAAATAACCTGCTGCCAGTTCACCAGTCTGGATATCGCTGCTATCATTCAACGGAAACTGCACTGCTTTATATGTTTTTTGAGTTGTTTGCTGCTTTGGACAAACAACATGTGGCTCTAGTCGCGTTTTTAGATATGAGTGTGGCATTTGATTGTGTAGACCATCAGATTCTCTTGGAAAAATTGGTTCATGATTATGGTATTTCCGGTACTGTTATCAAGTGGTTCAGATCATATCTGTTTGACAGAAAGCAACAAATAGTCTTCAATAATGTGTTATCTAATGAAACGGTTTTGACATCAGGAGTGCCACAAGGCTCAGTGCTTGGGCCTATTCTTTTTATCGTGTATACCGCTGAAGTTTTTAAAGTAATTGCTAATTTCGGTTTTAAATATCATTCCTATGCTGATGATATTCAGATTATAGTTAGTAATAAGCCAGAATTACTGCAATCTGAAATCAACAAACTTGTAACCTGCCTAAATAACATTGATAATTGGATGTCAAACAATGGTCTTAGATTAAATCAGCAGAAGTCAAAATTTGTTCCAATAGGTACATGGCAGCAGCTGATGAAACTTAATATCGATTCAGTGAAAATAGGAGATGTTAAAATAGAATTTAGTGACAAAGCAACTAATCTGGGTTTCATTCTTGATTCTAGATTATCGATGCATGATCATATAAAAATGATAACAAATTCTTGCTCTGGACAGATTCGAGAACTCTATAAACTCCGCAAGTCATTAGATAAATCTGCTATTCATACCTTGGTGCATGCATTGGTTCATTCACGATTGGACTATTGCAATGGTCTGTTTTACGGTTTGCCAGATAGGTCTATTTTTGCAATTCAAACTATTCAGAATAGAGCAGCCAATTTGATTGCTGGAGGTCTCAAATTTAACCATGTTACTCCAATTCTTAAGAGCCTTCATTGGCTTACTATAAAGAAAAGAATTAAATATAAAATATGTATTTAAATGTATAAAACTGTGCATGGCTTGTTACCAAGTTATTTGATAAATAAAATAAAAGAAAAGTCTATAATGATGAGTGGTATGAACCTTAGATTAGATGATGGCATTTTGCTGGTTGTACCTGATGTCAATCTGCAGATAGCATCAAGAGACCAATGGTTTGGAACAGCCTACCGAGATCTTTTAGAACTAAAGATTTGAAACTTGATGATTTTAAAAAGAAACTTAAAACTTACTTATTTTCGCTTTGATTTTGTTGTTAAGTGAATAATTATTTGTTTGTTACTACCGCCACTGACTGTACTTTTTTTTTTTGACTTTGTTTAATTATAGATAGCGCTTTTGAGAACTTTTTGATTTTAATTAGCGCTTATAAATGTTTTCATTAATAATAATAATAATAATATATATATATATATATATATATATATATATATATATAGTCATATATATAGTCATATATATATACTCATGTGTCATATATATATATATATATATACAATATGATTACGGAGTTACTGGAGTTGTAGCTAATTGGTTCAATTCGTACTTGTTTGGCAAAACTCAGCAGGTTTTTTCGGAAACAAATTATCTGGTATTGAAGTAATGTGTCATCTGGTGTACCACAAGGCTCAGTCTTGGGACCTATTCTGTTTGTACTGTACACTGCTGAAGTATATGAAATAATAGAATCCTTTGGATTTTCATATCACGCGTACGCTGATGACATCCAAATAATAGTTAGCAGTGAACCAGAACTGTTTAAAAGTAAAGTTGAAAATCTCATTGAATGCTTGACTAAAATAGGTACATGGATGTCAAGAAATTGTCTCAAATTGAATCAAGAGAAAACTCAATTTTTACCTGTCGGTTCATGGCAACAGCTTTCTAAAATTAATATTAATTTAGTCAAAATTGATAATAATGAAATACAATTCTGTGAAAATGCAACAAACCTAGGATGTATTTTTGACTTAAGATTATCTTTCAAGGATCATATAAAAACCATGTTCTTATCAGCTTTGCCAGTTATACCGCGTTCGAAAATCTTTACATCCAACAACCATGCAACCACTAATTCATGCGTTTGTTCATTCACGGTTAGACTACTGTAATAGCTTGTTCAATGGATTACCAGAGAGATCTATTGCTTTTCTTCAATCAATACAGAATAGAGCTGCAAAAATAACTGTTGGACGTAGAAAGTATGACCATGTGACACCCATTTTAAGAAACTTACATTGGCTAACAGTGAAAAAAAGAATCAACTATAAGATTTGTGTGACTATGTATAAGGCTATGAACGGGTTGTTACCAGTATATCTAGTAAATAAAATTTTTTAAAAATCCAGCTTTTTCAATATTGCCGTGTCAGGATTAATTGCGTGGAACAGTCTTCCGCAATCGCTCAGAATGCCTGGACTAAAGCTTGATGATTTAAAGAGGAGCTTAAAAACATATTTATTTTGACATAGAAATACATTATTGATTTGTACTTTATTGACCTTCACTGATTTTATTTATAATATAGAGCGCTTTCGAGAAATTTTAATTTTATAATGCGCGTAATAAATTTTTGATAATATATATATATATTTATTTATATATATATATATATATATATATATATATATATATATATATATATATGCACTTCCAATTTAAAATCGAAAAGTTAAATTGGAAGCTAACTAACGCCGAACAGGCTTTGATTTTCATCAATAACTGCATTTCAGAAAGTCTTAATCCAATATATATAAATATATAATTATTATATATATATATATATATATATCATATATATACTCATATACATATATATATACCCATATACATAGACACATTTGTCCCGCTTACAAAAATTCAAATGTTGGCATGTATGTTGATGGATGTTTTGGATGTTATTTTCTCACGACTACTGTGTTTCATGAGTTCTAATGATTTAATGAGGTTGAGTGACAGATTGCATTGTTTTGACCATGTAGTTAATGAGTCCAGTTTTAACTGGATGGTGTTTGTGTTAGATGATGGTACGATAAGATAGGTGTCGTCAACATATTTGATGATTTTATTAGAATAATAACCTGACGAGCTTAAAGAGGGGAGGCGTTGATGATGAAGGTTCAAGAAATTATCCTTGATCCATACTAAAGTTAATAAATAAAGAGTTATTGAAAGTTGTGAGCATAAAATGTGAAATGATTCCTATTGGAAAGAAAATTTATAATGATATTGTAGATGTTGTCATGTAGAGGAAGCAAAGCTAAATTATTTAAAAGTGATAAATGATAAAGAACGTCAAAAATTTTAGGAAAGTTAAGAGCAATAAAATTAACATGATTGTTATTTTTAAGAAAAGATATTATTGTAGAGATAAGAGAGATGATGGTTGATGTAGAGGAACCTGTTTGGTGGCATGCGTATTGATCATGTAGTAGTGGTTTGATTGAATGATAATTATCATTATAATTGAAACATAGATAGATGAATGACCTAGCTAAAAAATTTTTTAGAAAACATAAAAAGGTGATTAAAATTTGGCGATAAATCTATTGGTAATAATGAATGTTTTGTTTTAAGAATGGGATTAATTTTGCTGAATTAATAATGAATGAATAGGATAAATGAATAATAATTATGTTAAACAGTTATTGTAGAGCGATCTTTAGGTGTTGCAGATAAATGGTGGAATGGTTCGTTAAAATCATTTGTAAATTAACAACCTGCTCCTAGTATTTCAGCTAATAAAATGTTATAAAGATGTCACAAAATTGTGAAAAAAACCTGTTCACATTTTTCGCAATGTTGTTTTTGAGAATTATCAACGTTATCGGTGAGTCTTCAAAAAAATATTTTCAGTAAAGTGCACATGAAATTATTTTAATTTCAAAACGAGAGGCTTTTACTGTTCATTGTTTTATCCGATATATAAAACCAACTAATTGTTAATGACTTCATTACTATTATTAATAATAATAACTTTATTTTCAATTTTATTGCAACCACAATTTGAGAAAATATGTTTCAAGGAAAGGGGTACAAGAGAATTGAAAGAAAAATATTTGAGAAAAACCGTATGTTTAACCAGGTAAAGAGCGTAATTTACAATGTGCGTCATTTAGATTATCAAAAATACTGAAATTTTAATTTTTGAACATTAAAAATTTAGTAAATAATATAATGTGGCTTGAAGGCGTTTTTTGGCTAAGTTAAAATATGAATCGTAAACTTTAAATGACTGGAAATAGTTATTCGGAATGTTTTTCAGAACAAATTTGTTTAGAAAAAAATCTACTCGATAAAAAAAACATCAATTTAGAATAAAAAATTTGTTTCAAAAATAGTTCCATGCAATAGATACTTTTAAAGTTTACACCAAGAATATTTATAAGAAATATTTTGTTATTGTTAAAAATTTGACAAGGCTGTGTACATTTTAAATTACCTGACATTGCATAAAATCTAACACTTGTACTATCATTAAATTTCCTGGGAATCGTATTTCTCTCAATACATCAACTTCTTTCAAAAATTCTCTTGTCATCCGTTGGTTTTTTAAAAACACTTTAACTATATAAAACTCGTTTAGCGATGTACCCTGACGTTTTGCCTTGAAAATCTGTGTGACGATAAAACGTTTTATAAATATTTTATTTTATAGAACATATATGTAACTCTAAAATTATTTAAATGAATTATTCAAGTGTAATAAAAAAATTTATAACAATGCAGCCACAAATCAACTTGATCTCTTCCTCAAGTTTATAACGAAAATGACAAAACTTGAAATACAAATTTTATTGTTTTGAAATTTACCTTCAATAATATGTAATAATAATTTTTTAAACAACAATAATTTTGTTAAATAACTAATAATCTCCAATATAAAAATAAGAATATACTTGCGTGTCATCATTCCCATCGTGAATAAGCGAAATTAATATGTAATTTCCAATTTTTAACGTCTGTTTTTTTTCATTGGCTAATAATTTGTAATTTAATTTATCCATTTAGAAAAATAACTTTATATTCAATTTATTTTCTAAATGAAATATATGTATAACATTTTTTTGAATGAAATTAAAGTAAGAAGCCACATTGAAAACAAATTATTATTTACACCAAAATCGTACATTCATAGATGTTTTAAAAATTTTATCTTTGAATATTTTTAATAATCTTATTGCATTGAAAATTTTTGCAAAAAATTATTTTAGAAAATTTTGAACTTTTAGACCAGGACATAGCAGACATAGCACATTATCGACGATCTAAAAACATCATTGAAGTGTTGTCACTGAATGAATTCATCAGAAGTTTACGAGGGAAAGTATTTTCGTGGAACAAAAGCTTTAATTGCAAATACGGCGGACCCATCAACGCTTTTATTGTTTATGCAAATAATTACATGAAAGAGAAATACTTTTTTGGACTGTAGCATTCCTTACACTAGGTTTCTCGGGGTCGGATAAAACTTTTCCAGCTCCGACTCTATTTTTAATTAAAAATTTTCCAATTCGACTTAATTTAAAAAAACTTTCGACTCCGACTTGCGACGTCAGCTTCCAACTATCAACTCCAATTTTCCACTACCTACTTTACCCTAGCTTCCGACTCCAAAACTTTTTTCAAATTTTGTATTACAATTTGAAAACCCATTGTGTTTAAAAACAAAAAATTCTTCAAAAAATATTCATTTGAAATCAGAAGTTTAAATATCATTTCTTTAATAGATTATCCAATATTTGTGTTTTAACAAATATTAAACGTTTTAGATTAATTTTGGCATTATTGCAAAACGCTTCATGTCTGTGGCTGTATAGTAGACAAAGGTGAACGAAGGGGGCTTTGGGGCTGAAACATAATAGAAAAAAAACAGTTCATTTAGTATATATTCGGATTTTCAAGCCCCTCTAGAGTAGAAAGCATTTACACTGAAAAAGTTGCCAAAATCTGAAATACAGTGTAGATTTTTGGTTACAAACTTTTATCACACAAATCTGGGCGTTTTAAAGTGGATTTGGAAGCTGATTATGTATATAAATATATATATATATATATATATACCAAAAAACTTTAGTGAGAAAAATCGATAAAACGAACTACAAACATATTAACGCCAAACATTCGGTAGAATTTATAGAATATTGTAAAAATTATGGTCTATTACCAACATATGGTCTATTACCAAATTATGGTCTATTACCTCGTTCCAATATATCCAATATATATATATATATTGGATATATTGGAACGAGGTTTTCTTTGATGCAAATATCGTTAAATATTTTTGCCCGTTTTGCATTAATTAATTTTTAATAAGGATTTCGGCAACACGAAGCTGTTTTAATTCATATTTATTATCATTATGTGTCATCCTAGGCTTACAACGTTATTTCGACATCATCAGAGCCTGGTTTTACGAAATATCAAAAATTGAATTATAATTTAAACATTAAAATCAAGAAATTTAATGAAAAGTACAAGAAAAAAATTATGACGTTGTAATTAGAAAATTAGAAATATGAAAATGTAAAATATGAGAAAATGTTACCTTGTATTAATAAAATATTGTAATAAAACAATAAACGGTTTTAAACGAATGAAATTAAAACAAAATTATGAAAATAAGTAAATAAAATTGTGTAGAAACGTATAATAAAACAATTCAGTTAGACGGGAAAAACAAGTGTTTCGTGGCGGGATGATATTGTTGAACCGCACATCCCTAATCTAAGCATGTGACGACTTACTATATATAGCTTCAACACAAAAACAACAGCCCTTCTTCTTGCAACATTTTACGATCGAACGGGAAAAACAAGTGTTTCGTGGCGGGATGATATTGTTGAACCGCACATCCCTAATCTTGCGAAACCACGACAAAGAGAAAAGCGACGAGAGCCCCACTTCAATTAAACGCATTCAGCACGGCAAACCCCAAAGCGTGGTTCACATATTTTGAAAATGTGCTTAAGGGCCGAGGTTTCTCAGAAGAAGATGAACGGTACCCCACGCTGGTCGAAAGCCTACCCATGGATGGCATCATAGATGTGGAGACGGAATTGGCGTCGGCACAAACTTACACCTCACAGAGGTATTCGGTTTCAGACGAAGAAAATTTGCGCACGTTGCTCCGAGGCGTGGCCATGGAAGACAGAACGCCATCACAACTATTGAGGCACATGCAAAGCCTGTGGAGGGGCAAACAATAGAGACGAAAGCATTTTGAAACAATTGTGGTTGGACCAGCTACCATCCGCAATACAAATGCATCTAGCAGTCTAAACCGACGAGTCGCTACAAAGGTTAGCAATCATAGCTGACCGAATGTATCAAATATCCAATCGAAATGGTTCTACCACCATAACACACAACGCCGTATCAAAATCTGGTACCGGAGACAACGACTAAGAGAGATGAGGTATTTGCATTCAGGCGCAAACATCAACAACAACAAACAAAAACAAAATTCCCATCTAGAGCAGCAGATGGTGAGGAGACAGATGTTTGTTGGTACCATAAAACGTATGGGGACAGAGCAAAAAAGTGTGCGAGACCATGCAACTTCAAAGCAAAAGTCGCCGTCGTCAAACTACCAGGCCAGTTGCTAATGGCGGCGGCAACCTCTGGCCACAACACTTTTAGTCGCCTACATCATGTACAAACATCAACAAACAAAAGTAGTGACAAACAACAACAAACAGCCGCAAAAACAACAAGACACCACATCAACATTCAACAAATCGTGTCGCCTTTTCTACGTCACCGATAACATTTCGAAGACAAGGTTTTTGGTCGACACAGGAGCCCAAGTAAGTATCATACCTTCACGACAACACCTCCGAAGACCCAAATCTGACTACAAACTGCAAGCTGCAAATGGCACCACCATCGACACATTTGGACAACAGCTCGTAACCATCGACCTCGGTTTACGACGTAAATTCAAATGGGTTTTCATCATTGCAAACGTCACACAGGCAATATTGGGTGCCGACTTCTTGTCACACTTCGATATTGCAGTCAACATGAGAAGACACAAAATTGTTGACAACATCACGACGTTACAGATACAGGGGGTTGTTGAATGCTCCAATATAATCTCTGGCGTCAAACCATACATTGCTTCGGACAACAACTTTGGTAAAATCATTGACAAATTTCCTAAGTTAACGATGCCTGTCAACAACAACAAAAATGAAAACAAGATACAACACCACATTGTGACTTCTGGACCACCACATCATACGGCCCCACGACGATTGCACCCAGAGAAGTTGCGAGCCGCCAAAGCCGAATTCGAATACATGTGTCAACTCGGAATCATAAGACCATCAAACAGTCCTTTGGGCATCACCACTTTTTATGGTTGCAAAGTCATCAGGAGATTGGAGGCCTTGTGGAGATTACCGCGCACTCAACAACAGGACCACACCTGATCGATATCCAGTTTCACACATCCATGATATCGCTCACAGCCTGGAACAGGTGCGATGGTTTACGAGGCTAGATCTCGTACGGGCTTACCACCAGATACCGGTAGCAGAAGAAGATATCCAAAAAACTGCGGTAACAACACCGTTCGGTCTGTTTGAATTTTTGAAGATGCCGTTCGGGCTGAGAAATGCCGCACAGACTTTTCAAAGGTTCATCGATAGTGTTTTGAGAGGGATATTTTTTGTCCACGCATACATTGACGACATACTAATAGCCAGCAAAACCCTCAAAGAACACAGAAGCCATGTAGAACAAGTCCTTCAACGACTGCAAGACAACGGACTAACCATCAACCCATCCAAATGCGAATGGGCCAAATCATCTACAACATTCCTGGGGCACCAACTCGACAGTGAAGGCATTAGACCCCTCGACAACAAAGTACAGGCAATCATCAATTTTGCTGAACCAACGACTGACAAGCAACTACGCCGATTCATCGGAATGATCAATTTTTACCGCCGATTCATCCCTAAATGCTCAACGATATTGTCACCTCTCACTGACATTTTAACTGGCAAATCGAAAACCATAAAATTTAACGAAGGGCAGCAACAAAATTTTAGAGAGCCAAACAGGCATTACTAGCGGCAACCAAGTTATGGTACGTTCAAGAGAAAGGCACCTTTCAACTTTTCACAGACGTTGCTGCGGGAGCAGTACTAGAACAGAAAAGTCAGGGGATTGCAAGACCTATAGCCTTTTTTTCGCAAAAATTTAACCCAGCGCAGACCCGCTACAGTACATTTGGTCGAGAACTGCTGGCAGTGTATTCAGCTGTCCGCCATTTTTAACATTTCCTCGAAGGTCGAGAGTTCACAATATTCACTGATCATAAACCATTGACGTTTGCCTTACGTTCAGATTCAAGTCGTTTAACACCAAGAGAGATCAGACACCTGGATTACATCTCACAATTCACAACAGACACTCGACACGTGAAATGAGAAAACAACGTTGTAGCTGATGCACTATCACGTACAGAGGTAGCCACGATAACGCCAAAAGCAATTAACCTGGAGGAGATGTCGAAAGAACAGGAGGATGATGCAACACTCCTTGACTTACTAAAAATCAGCATAATTCTAGTCAACAACTCAGAAAACAATATCGTCGTCGACACCTCGTTAGGCACCCCTTGTCCTCTAGTTCCAACAAGCATGCGGAAATCAGTTTTTCTAAATTTCCATTTCCTGTCACATCCAGAAGCGAAACCAACATCGAAAATAATTAGAGCCAGGTATGTTTGGCCCCACATTGATAAAGACATCCGTAATTGGTGCAGAGAGTGTCTGCAATGTCAACGCAGCAAAGTACATCGACATACAGCTTCACGTCCAGCAGAATTTCCTCCACCAAGCAGGTTTCAGCATGTACACATCCATTTAGTCGGACCAATGTCTTCATCAGATGGACACACACACATCTTAACGTGTGTCGATCGTTTCACCAGATGGCCAGTAGCAATTCCCATCAAAAATACTCTAACGGAAACAATAGTAGATAAATTATTTTCAAACTGGATTTCGTTGTATGGAGTCCCAGAAACCATTACAACAGACAGAGGCAGCCAGTTCACATCTTTATCTTTCAAGAGATTCACCCAGTTACTAAACATTAAACATATTCACACCACCGCCTACCACCCAGCAGCCAACGGTATGGTGGAACGATTGCATAGACAGCTTAAGGCCTCACTTATGGCTCACGGTTCAGACAAATGGACGGATGTATTACCAGTGACACTATTAGGCATTTGTGTAACGATGAAGGAAGACCTAAAGTTGTCAACAGCAGAACTTGTTTACGGCACAACACTCCGCCTTCCCGGAGATTTTCCAAACCCACGGCCATAGACAACCGATGTACACACCTATGCATTAAAACTCAAATGCTGGGCGGAGACCCTAAAAGCAACACAACCAAGAACAAGTACAAATGTGAGTTACATTCCAAAACACCTCTTCACTACAGAACAGGTTTTTATTCGTACGGATGCTCACCGCTCACCACTACAACCTCCATACGAGGGACCCTACACAGTGGTAGAACGACACCCAAAATATTTCGTCATTGACAAAAAGGGGCATAGGGACACGGTGGCAATAGACCGCCTCAAACCCGCATACTCACCGGCACTATCAATACCGTCACCCATGCCAACGACCACAGCGCTGACACCACCTTCTACAACACCTTCAACAAAATTAATTCCGTCGTCGAACGACACATCAGCATCAACGAAAACGTCAACGCTATCTCCATCAACGGACGAGGACATGTCAACAACAGAAACATCTACGTCGACACAAGCACACCCAAATCGATCCATCGACACCAACATTCCATCACCCCGGAGAACCACAAGATCGGGAAGAACAGTTTACTTCCAATTTCGATATCTTGATTAGCATCGATCAACAGTTTGCGCTGATGATCTGGTAGAGGAATATTGTTGAACCGCACATCCCTAAGCATGTGACCACTTACTATATATAGCTTCAACACAAAGACAACAGCCCTTCTTGCGACATTTTACGATCGAACTTCTCTTTGTCTAATTGCATTGCCGAACACGTTTTCATTTATTTAGTATTGCGCAAATAAATACGTTATAAACATTCTTACTTGTTGTTTCTTATATCTAAAGAAACTCGCAACAATATTAAAAGTGAAAGTCAGTAAAAAAGGTGAATGTAGAAATTAAAATTTATTATTATAATTAACAAATAATGTAGATATAGAAAAAATAAAATTTGAAACAAAATAAAATGACGTTATTAAAATAAGTATTATAGAAAGATAAGTAATAAAATATAAATATAAAAAAATATCATAAAATAATTTAGCAGTTATTGAATAAGGTAGCAAGTGACTTGATGATATATATATATATGTCGGTAATAGACCATAATTTTTACAATATTCTATAAATTCTACCGAATGTTTGGCGTTAATATGTTTGTAGTTCGTTTTTTCGATTTTTCTCACTAAAGTTTTTTGGTGAACGTTTAGTTTATTAAAATTCAAAATAAACTTATTTTTCGAATTCATGCTGCAAATAAGGCCATATTTCGATTCCGAATGAATCATCGTCAGTGCTCCTTACTGTATATATAGGGAAATATTGACTTTGTCAAGATTAACTTTGACGCTGTAAAAATTAACTTTGGTGTTGTAAAATTGAACTTTGATGCGAATTAGGTGTCAGGTTTCTTAATTGGCTGGTCATCTTCTTTGGTCTCCTTTTCTTCATCGATAGCATCATATTCTTCTTTGTCACTATTTACGATGCTAGTTTTTATTACTTCTTTGTTTTCGTTGTTGGTTAAGCGCCGGGTTGGAAGTGAGGTTGTCATTTTTTGTTGTATATTTATTTTTGGTTTATTGATGTCGATTAGGACTACTTCTGCAATTTTAAGATGCGTGTAGTTGCTGTTCTGGTATATTACTTTGGTGTTGCTGTCGAGGATTTCACGGCTAATTGTGATTGAGTGTGTTGAGTCCAAATGAGAATTGATAGCACCACTCTGTTTATGCATCGTAAGCCTTCTAGTCAGTGAGGTAGTAGTAATCCCGATATATGAGTCATGTTGACGTGCACAGCCGTCAAAGGGGAAATTAAATTCATATATTACGTGATTACACTTTAACTCAGAGTTATCTCTATAATAACTGTAATAATAATAACCATCATAAAAGAACGAATGGAAAAGGTCATAGAGCAACATCTGCATAAAGAACAAGCAGGCTTCAGAAAGAACAAAGGCACGATCCAACAAATTCTGATGTTGAAACTGCTGCAAAAAGTAGTGGTCAGACAATCCACCATTGCTTTGTTGATTTTAAGAAAGCGTTTTATTCCGTCTGGCATGAAGGTTTGTGGGCAACATTAGAAAGTATGGAGACATCAGAAAACTGGTCAAAGTACTGAGAGGGCTTTATGAAGAATCAAAAATGTCGGTAATAATAGGTACAGAACCTGAGGATTGGATACAGGCAGACATTGGAAGAAGACAGGGCTATCCAATATTACCAATACTATTTATAGCATTGTTAGAAAGAGCAAAGGAAAAAATGGAAAATTCGGAATTGGGTGGAATTTACATAGGAAGGAGAACTGTCAAAGATTTTAGGTTTGCAAACAATTTCTGGCTTCCAGGGAAAAAGATCTACAGAAGCTTATTGAAGTAACTCATGTTGGTGGAAAAAGACAAAGACAAAACAAAAGTGATGATTACGGGGAAAGTAAGAAACAATGCGGAATTTTAGATAGAATCAGAAAAACTGAAAAACTTGAACAAGTGACCAGTTTGTGTATTTTGGCAGTCTTATAACCTGTGACAACAACTGCACAAAAGAAATTGACAGAAGGATAGCAATAACCCATGGAATGTTTGCATCATTGAAGAAAATATGGAAAAGTGGAAATATTATGAATAAAGGGTTAGCGTTTCTAGACTGTTTGATCGAAGAGAAAAATCAACAATTAATTTTTAAGGTTTACGTTAAACCTACGAATTCTGGTCAGGTATTAAACAACATATCTGATTGTCCTGATCGCTACAAAAATAATGTTGTATTTAACTTTATCCTTTGTGCATACAAAGTCTCTTCCGATTCTAATATATTTAATACTGAACTTACTCGTATAAAAAATTTCTAATAAATAATAATTACTCTAATAAACTTATTAACAGTACCATTTGTGACATAAGTATCTTTATATATTCAGTATCTTTGAGACGATAATAAAATATAGAGAGATATCGTAACGCACGTTCGTGTTGAATCGAATTTATATTAAACATACAAAACATCACATGGCGCAGTCGACAATTGTTTAAATATAGTAAAAATAAATGTTTAAACGATAAGTGTAAGTTTTATCAATAAAATAATGAAACGTTTTTAAAGTTTTTAAAAAACAATGTTACAGATGTTTAAAACAACCATTTTGGTAAGATATGTAAAGCCCCCAACTTGTCAAACAAAGGAAGTAATAAAAGTTTTAATAAATCTACAGACAACCATTCACGTTCAGCATCACCAGCATCATTTAGATCATCAATTCATGCAGTTGAGGAAGATATAAACAGCTTCGTCATTGGTGAATTAGCCATACATAGTTGCACTGCGAATCAAGAAAATTGTTGGTGGAAATAACTATATCTAAAATTTAGATCTGCATTAAAATTTGTATCTGACTTTCATGCCATTTAGATTCTAAATGGCATGAAAGTCAGATGCAAATTAGACACAGGTGCTGAAGTCAACGTCATGTCAAAAACAGTTTTTGAACAACTTCCTAAAAGACCAAAGCTAACAAAGACCAACATAGTTCTTAAACCTTATGGCAGTGGAAAACTTCAGCCTCTAGGATCATCAATGGTTGAAACAATAATTAAGGGTAAGAAAACGTTTCTAGAATTTTATATCATTAATGGCAATGCCCCAATCCTGATAGGACTGCCATCATGCTGCCATCATGCAGCAAACTAAATTTTCTACACAGAGTTGATACCATAAAAACCAGTGTAGAAAAAAGAACATCAGCACAGATACTTGATGAATTTTCTGATGTGTTCAAAGAACTTGGTTGTTTTCCTGGAGAGTATCACATTACAGTAGACCCATCAGTACAACCAGTGATACATCCGCCAAGACGAGTACCACTAACGTTACAGCCAAAACTCAAGCAGAAATTAGATAGTTTGTTGAAAAATGGAATAATAGAAAAAAAAGATGAGCCAACAGATTTGGTAAACAGCTTGCTTATTGTCCAAAAAGAAAGATGGATCATTAAGATTATGCCTCGATCCTAGAAATCTCAACAAGGCAATATAAAGAGATAATCTAGTTTACAGTAGAGCCCTGCGCGGTTGGAATTTTCAAAAACCGCAACCGCACAAAACCGCAACCGCACAAAACCGCAGCGTCGAAAACCGCAACCGCAGCGTCGAAAACCGCAACCGCACCGCCGAAAACCGCACCGCAAGAAATGTAAAACAACATTAATGCTTTTATTGACATTATAAATCACAACTATCTACATCCAAATCACTGTTACTCTTAATAAATAACATTTTGTCAATTTTGTATGGATTTAAACTGGACCGTCTCTTTTGCAGTGTATAATTGAGAGATGATCCTACCCTTTCTGACGAAACACTCGAAACAGAAAATAGGAAACTTCTCTTAGTTTGAAATATTTCTTATGACTGGACCAATAATGAACAGCATCCACGTGAGGAGTCTCTTCTGCAATGTACTTATCCAGTTCTTTAATTTCCGTGTCATTTTCATCTATCAGAGGATGAAAATAACACTGGAACACTTCGTCCTGTAAATTCAAAATAAAAAACAATGTTTAGTACCACTAACAAAAAGCTATAATCGTTTATATAGTTAACTGTTAACTTACCTCGATTTGGGGTTTCTTGCTTGGAGGCAAAGGAGCTTCTGTTAAAAGTTCTAAATTTTTTTATCATTTAACAGAGTTTACTAGAATGAATGTCAACATTTAAAATATAATTACCTTTGTTTTCAACAATTTTCAATGTATCATTTTCATGGATGTGGCCAGTGAACTCTGCCAGTAGCACCGAATTGATGTATTTTTTAAAATCACATAATTCATCACCAGTTAAATTGGAAAGGAGTAGCTTTTTAAATTTTGGATTCAAAAGCATCGCTGCTTTGTGAATATTGTCGATTTTCAATTTCTCTTCAACACCATTTCTGATATGAGCCACAAACTGAAATATGTTTTAGTAGAAAAATAATAAATTATTCAGATAGGATCCAATAAAAATTTACCTTTTTAAGATGATCAAAATAAATTGAATATTCATAATCTTTTTTGTCTTGATAATTTGTGTATTTTTTTTCTAGAGCGTTTAAGTTGTCAATCAGTTTGTACTTCAATGAAGCCTTAAGACGAATTGTTGGAACCTTACTCTGCGAAAACATCTTGGTAGCCAACTTTATCGGGTTTAATATTTCAAGTAAATGATCTATAAGTGGAGTGTCCAAGAGATAAAGACAATTTTTTTGGGGATTGTCTTGAAGCAAAATATTTAATTCAGAAATAGCTTTCTTAATTGACTCCAGCATATCGAATTCTGAGTCCCATCGTGTGACTATTTTCTGCTTCAAGCCTAGTCCTTTTTCAACCAGTGCCTTTTGTATGCTAGCAGCAAAAATTCATTTTTAGTTCTTATTCAATTACAGCATCCAAATACATAACACAAATATTAACACAGATTATTCATAAGTAAAAATAAAAACTTATGCATACTTGGATCTTTTGCAATATGCAACCAAATTTTTGGCTGTCTTCATTAACACCATGATTTTGTTTGAATCGGGTTCATTTTCCTCAGCTTCATTTTTTTGATCTCTAAACCCATATTTGACAGCTAGATTCAAGTCATGCGCAGCACATCCAAATCTTTTCAAATATTAAAACGCTTTCACCATGTTACTGGCATTATCAGTCGTCCAAATAGATGAATGGAAATTTAAACCATATTCCTAGAATTAAAAAAATCTGTAATATAAATTTTAAATAAATAAATTCAAGCATACCTCTAAAATCTGTCTAGACTGTTCTCTGATATTTTCTGCAGTTTTTCTTTCATCCAATGGAACAGAGCACAAAACACGATCAACTAATGTCCACATTCCAGTTTTTTTTGGTTACTTCAAAATAGTGAATTGTTATAATTTGGTAGTCAACGTTGGTTGCTGAGCATTTCCAATGGTCTGATGTGAAAGCCTTTGGACCAGGATGCTAAGATAAACATAAATGGAATAACGTTTAAAAATATTTTCAAAAATTATGAAGAATGCATTTACTAACCATTTGTAGATTCTGCTTCAGTTTAATCCTTAATCGGCTAAAGCATTGTTCTACATTATTTGAAACAGTTGTTGCAACTGGCGTCAAATTTTGAATTGGAACAATTCCATATTTATGTCCTATTTCCATAAATGTTTCAGCAATTTTTTGTAGCCCATCATCTTCAACAATGCTGAAAGGCCTTAAATTTTGACAGCACCACTCAGCCATTTTTTTTTGTAATTTTTTCTTTCAATCCAGAAGGCAGTTTATTTTTATTATTATTAATAAATGAAGCAATGCTCTGTTGAGGTTTGGTACATCGGTGGCTCTTCATGACGGAGGTTCCCGTGTTCCGATCTTGTTTCAACACACATTTAGCTACACATTTGTTACAACAGATAAATGATGTAGCCACGTTTTTAAAATAAATTCTGCTAAAATTTTTCCAAATTTCACTTTTAGAATTTTCTTGAGCTTTTAAAGAAACGTCTTTGCTTTTGGACAGCATCAACTTAATCAAAAATTCTTTATCCATTACATCTACCTGTGGATGAACTTCAACATTTTTTACCTCGGACATTTTTATAAAATAATCGATAATTAACCACGCCGTAAATAAAATAACTACTTCTTTCAAAGTAAACAGGAAAAAGAAAATGGTTGCTTCAACGGCTTCCAAAGATATTAAGATTTTAATATATAAAATTATTACAATGATGATGCAATTTTTAAAATGTTATGGACGAACAAAAATATTTAACAAAATTTTTGCGGTCACCGCGGTTTTGATAAAAAAAACCGCGCCGCGGAAAAACCGCATATTTTAAAACCGCATATTTAAAAACCGCAACCGCGTAAAACCGCATGATTTTGCACCGCAACCGCAAAAAACCGCGGTTGCGGTGCGGTTTTTGCGGTTTAAACCGCAAACCGCGCAGGGCTCTAGTTTACAGACAGCAACAACAAAAAAAAGTATTATGATCGTAAATCGAAACCTCTTCCAAGTTTGAACGAAGGAGATGTAGTACGTATGAATCACAATGAAACATGGAAGCGTGGAATTGTTCGTTTTAAACATCAAGCTCCAAGATCATACATTGTTGACACAGAGGATGGTTCAACTTTAAGACGGAACCGAAGAGATCTCATCTACACCAAATAAGATCCACCTATATGCGCACCACCAGTAGAGGCAACACAACCACAAAGGTTGGAATCCCCAATTCACCCTCAGTGCAACAGTCCAACAGATGACACCACACAGTCTTCCCAAGAATCCATCCTGAAGACACCAAGTAGTCGTTCATCAAAACTCCCTGTTAGATTCAAGGACTATGTTCTTAATTAAATATTTGTATTAAATAAAAACAATAAAATTGAACTTTTAAAAGGGGAGATGTGACATATGTATCTTTATATATTCAGTATCTTTGGGACGACTATAAAATAAACAGAGATATCGTAACGTGTTGAATCGAATTTATATTAAATTAAACATATAAAACATCACATCATTAATCAGTATTTAAGAAAAATAAAAAATCCAATAACTCCACCTTCATCAAAGACAGTCGTACCTTTATATTACTTAAATCAAATGCATGATAATTACAAAATCGACGAATCACAACTTAAACTTATCATTAAGACAAACATCTCGATTCCTAACAACAACAGTTGGTTAAAATTAATAATTTATTATAACACTAACAGGACGTCTAATTTAATTATTAAGAATAACATTCGACCATCAAATAAACTAGAGAAGACGAACCTCGTGTACCGATTCGATTGCCCTTTGCCATACAAAGTTTTGGAGAGTTACATCGGTCACACGAGAACTACTCTCATTAGAAGACTCATCATGCATACATAAGACGGCGCCATTAAAGAACATATTGAACAAGTACATCATTTGCCTCTTAGTTGCCTCTCACTGAATGGGATGTCACCAGAATATCTCGTAAACAAATTTTCAAAAAAATGTCTGCGTTGTCTCATCTACGGTCAGATGATACGAATTTGTTGACAATACTGGTTTCACACTTGCAGATTGGTGCACGGAGTATCTCTGTTGCAGGTCCGACCGTGTGGATATTTTGTTTTGTTGCAAAAGATTATAGATAGTTTGGTTTATTATTTTCACTGTTTGCCTGTGAAGCATTATGTCTAAAGATACACGTTCGACTACTAAAGGCATCAAAGTTGGTGTTAATAGCGTTACATGCTGTTTTTGTGATTATGTTCCGCCTGCAGAAAGTGTACCTAAAGACATTCTGCCTGCTATGAACAACTGTAGAAATCTCAGATACATTTGCGATGGTTGCCTCAGGTCTTTCGATGGTTTGAAAACATTGACCAAACCAATTCTGGATAAAAATGATGAAATAAAATTGGAAATTAAAAAGATTTCCAAACATACAAACGCGTTATGTAAAGATTTTTGCAAACTAAAGCCATTGGTAGTGGCAAATGGTGTGAGGTTGAACCAGATCAACAGCGTCGACAATACGCTCGATAGATCATTTGACAATTTCAAGCAGCAGATGAATGAATCTTGGACTGGTATAGTCAAACAGGGTATCAATGCGGTTAAAAATGACGTCAAGGTTGTGAAGCGTACCCTCGAAGTGGTGAATACTATCAAAGGGAGAGAAAACAATGTCATTATTTTCAACTTAAGTGAATCTAATAGAAAGGACAATGATTCAGTTTCTGCTATTTTGCGCTCTCTCACTGATAACTCTATCAAGGATGATGATATTTTTAAGTCACCAGACAAGGGAGGAAAATTGATGATTCCAAAACTCCACGTCCAGTTACTGTTAAATTCGCCAGTTTTGTCATCAAAAACAGAGTCATGCGTAGTATTTCGAAAATTAAGTCTCTCGAGGGTGAATTCAACAAAATCAAAATCAGTCATGATCTAACACGTAATCAGCGCGTTGAGCTGCGAGAATTGATTGCTGAAGCTAAAGCTAAAGAAGCTAATGATGGCCATTTTTTATACAGAGTGAGGGGCCAAGTGGGACGCTGGAAAATAGTAGAGCTTCAAAAAACTGCAATCATCTAGTATTAAATTTTGGTCTTTTTAATATAAAGTCTGTTATAGCAAAGTTTCATGTTGTTTATCAATTGTTATCTAGTGGATTGGACATTTTCCTTTTGTAGAAACGTGGCATGGTTCTCCTGAAGATCCGTCTATTCAGTTGGCCATGCCGCCAGGTTTTAGTTTCTTGCAAGTGTTGAGGCCTCATGATCCTTATCATGGTAGTCTTATTGTTTTTTTCAAGAAGATGCTCAAGGCCAGGAAAATTGAAGTTCCGGTTTTTCAGACTTTCGAGGCTATTATTGTTAAATTTTCTTTTGAGCGTCGCAAAGTTTTTGTTTTTGGTATTTACAGACCAGGTTCAAAACTGGTCACATCTTTGTTTTTTGGTGAGCTGTCATCGGGGTTGGAACATTTATTTGCATTGGGTGATGGTTTAATAGTGGCTGGGGATTTTAACATCCATATTGAAAGGCCTGGTGATACACACTCAATTAATTTGCTTGAGATATTTGATTCGTTTCAGTTAACAAACGTGGTTAATGAGTCTACCCATAACTTGGGTGGCACACTTGATTTAGTTGCGTCCACTCCTGATATTCCTTTGTCTAATTGTAGAGTAGATCCCAGTGGTGTTTATTCAGATCATGGTCTGATTAATGTTTCATTCTCGGTCAGTGTCAGGCTACCATTGACAACAAGGCGGTTGGTACGCTCTTGGAACCGTTTGGATACACATCGTTTTAAATCACTAATTTTAAACTCTCCAATCAGTAGTCCGTTTGAAAGTGATGACGCGGATGATGCATTTGTATTGTTTGATCGTGAGGTGAGGAGGGTTGTTGATGAAGTGGCTCCACTACACTATGTCAACTCTAAACATGTGCCATTAGCCCCTTGGTTCGACGGAGAGTGCAGGGATTTGAAAAGGCTATGTCGCAGATTAGAACGGGTTTATCGAAACAACCCAAGTGATAAAAATAAGAATATCTGGCGACAAGCTATTAAAGATAAATATTGCTTGTTTGTCAAAAAGAAAAATTGTTATTGGAAAGACTTGGTGGAATAAAATAGCAACAAACCAAAACGTCTTTGGAATGCCGTTAACGGTTTGCTTGGAATGGAACAGGTAATGGATGTATCAGAAGTTGATCATAGTTCTCTTGACTTTTCCAAGTTTTTCAAAAGCAAAATTGATAATGATCGTAATTTAACCAATCATTGTGATGAACCAACATTCACTCCATGTGATCTTGATGAAGAATTTTCTGCAAATTTCTCGCCCTGTACTGACAGCTACATAAAAAAAAGTCATTTTAGAGTCTCCATCAAAATCTTGTTTTCTTGATTGTGTGCCCCCAAAGATTCTTAAAAAATTTGTTGATTTGTTTTTACTGTTTTTAACCTTTTTCATAAATTTGTGTTTGAGTTCTGGCTCATTTCCATCTGCGTTTAAAAATGCTGTTGTCACACCGATTTTGAAGAAGAATTCTCTTGATAGACATGAGTTAAAAAATTACCGACCTGTATCTAACCTTATGTTTTTGTCAAAGTTGGTTGAAAGAATCGTTTTATCACAATTTGCTTCTCCTTTGAAAATTCATAATCTTCTGCCGGTTCACCAGTCGGGTTATCGTGTGTTTCACTCGACGGAAACATCTTTAATTGATGTTTCGTCAAAGTTGTATTCATCAATGGACGAACAAAATGTGTCATTGCTTGCTCTTTTGGACATGAGCTCGGCGTTCGATTGCGTCGATCATGCAATACTTCTCAAAAAACTGAAGCAAACATTTGGACTATCGGGAGTCGCTGAAAAGTAGTTCGTGTCGTACCTTGCTGGTCGTACTCAACAAATTTTATTCAAAACAAATTTGGCAGCTGTCGATGCTTTGTCATACGGTGTACCACAGGGTTCCGTCTTAGGTCCCATTCTCTTTTTGCTTTATACAGCAGATGTTTACACAATAATTAAGTCGTACAATTTCAGGTTTCATGCATTTGCTGACGACATCCAAATAATAGCCAACTCCTCTACCTCGTCATTTTGTGATGTGGTCGATGATTTAGTATCATGTTTATCAGCCATTGATGTTTGGATGATGGGGCACAGATTAAAGTTTAACCAATGCAAGACCCAGTTTTTGCCTGTGGGTACATGGCAGCAAGTGAATAGAGTGGGTATCACCACTATCAGAATAAAGGAATTTGTCATCGAATTTTTTGCGTCAGCACGAAATCTTGGATTTATTTTTGATACAAACATGACAATGCAATTGCACATAAAGTTGTTGTTTAAAGAATGTACTTACCAATTGAAAAAATTGAGACTCATCAAAGGATCTCTAAATATGCACACATTGCAATGTTTAATTCACTCGTTCATTCACTCGAGGATCGATTATTGCAACAGTTTATTCTACGGTTTACCCAAAAAGTATGTTGCACAGTTACAATTAATTCAAAATCGGGCTGCCAAGTTGTTAACTGGTGGTCCATATTTTGATCACGTTACTCCTATTCTCTTCAATCTTCATTGGTTGCCCGTTCAAAAAAGAATTATTTTTAAAATTGCTCTACTGGTGTACAAAAGCATTAATGGATTAGCGCCGAAATATTTAATGGATAGAATTGTTCAAAGAAATGCACCGTTACAGTGTCAGAAGTTACGGTCAAACGATTTAGATTTGTTAACAAGTCGTCAAACTCAGCTTGCTGTTGGTTGCAGAGATTTCGCTGTTATGGGACCGAAGATTTGGAACAGTTTGCCAGTTGACTTGCGAAATCGTGGGTTGTCAATTATTGAATTTCGAAAAAAGCTAAAGAACCATCTTTTCAGACAAACTTTTCATGATATGATTTAATTGAAGTGAATCATTTAATCAACTTTTGCATTAGCGCATTTAATCATCAATTTTTACATTGTGAGAATAATAAAGGGCGCTTTATATATAAATAATCTATGAACAACTGTAGAAATCTCAGAAATCTAATTATATATATATATATATATATATATAATCTGCTATGAACAACTGTAGAAATCTCAGAAATCTAATATATATATATATATATATATATATATATATATATACATATATATATATTTACAATATTCTATAAATTCTACCGAATGTTTGGCGTTAATATGTTTGTAGTTCGTAAAACGAAATCATATATATATATATATATATATATATATATATATATTTACAATATTCTATAAATTAGGTAGAATTTATAGAATATTGTAAAAATTATGGTCTATTACCAACACACATATATATATATATATATATATATGCAGTATTGTATAAATGTATGAACTCTACAGAATTGTTGACATTAATCAATTTAAAGTTTGTCTTTTCAATTTTCCTTACTAAAATTTGTTGGAAATTGTTTAATTTATTGAAAATATAATTATTATTCAAGTTCATCAAGCAAATTTATTAAAATTAAAACTGTTATGATCGAAATTCATCATGCAGAATAGCACTGTTTTTCACAAATCATCTTCAATGCAGCTTCGGTTTATTGTAGTTACTTTAAAAAATCAAAGTTAGTTAATTAATTGGTGTTACATTCTTCATCTTTTTTACTGGTGTCACTTCCTAGTTCCTTATTTTTGTTGGAGTTTGTATTAAAAAGAGTCAAGTTTGTAAAGATGTACACATTCTTTGTTGGATGTTTATTAGAAGTTTATTGATATCTATAAAACAGCTTCTGCAATTTTTATTTGTATTGTGTTGTTGTTTTGATAAATTATTTTTGTGTTGTCAAAAATTTGGTGGATAACCGGAGTTGCATGTGTCGATTGTACATGAAATTTGATGGCTCCTCTTTGTGTATGCATTTTTTCTCTGCCTTTGATAATATTGATCATACTATTCTCTTAAGGCTGCTAAATCTTTTTTTAATATTACTGATTCTTGTCTATCTTGGTTTTCTTCTTATCTCTGTAATCGTTTTTCTTCTGTTGTTCTCAATAATTCTCCTTCTAGCTCCTCTACTCTTACTTTCTGGGTAGCTCAGGGTTCTATCCTTGGCCCTCTTCTATTTATACTCTATACCTCTGAACTACCTTGTATAATTAATAATTTTTCTTTCACTAATCAACTATAGGCTGATGATTCTTATATTTATTCTTCTTTTCCTTCATCTAATCTCAATAGTGTTCTTCATAATCTATCTCTATGTCTTTCTTCAATTATCGCTTGGTCTGACTCAATGTGTTTTAAACTTAATCCTTCTTAATTCTAATTAATTTGTTTTAATAAATCTAAACACTCTATTACTATTCCTCCTATTATCTTATCTGATTCTAAAACTCTTTATGTTTCTCACAAGTTTCGTAGTCTAGGCTTTATCTTTGATTCTAGGATGTCTCATTCTTCTCAGATTAATAGTGTTGCTAGAAATTCTTACGTACATCCACGTAGAATAATGCCTTTTCTTGATGATCCTACTCTTCTCCTTCTTTTTACTTCGTTAGTCTTATCTAAGATTGATTATTGTAACTCGCTCTACTATGGCCTTCCTGATTCTATACTCTGCTGCTCGTCCAGTTGCTCGTGCCCCTTTGTTTTCTCATATATCTCCATATCTTGCCCTCTTGTACTGTCTTCATATAAAATATAGAATAATTTTTAAATTTTGCACATTTATGTACAAGTCTCAATTTAAATTATTTCCTAAGTACTTATCATATATATTAATTGAACCTAAACGCCCCGGTTTACGATCGTCTTCTTGTTCTCGCTTCTTCATAACTCGTGTTGAACACACTTTGGCTAAATCTGCTTTTGATTTTTCTGGCCCTTTTCTCTGGAACTCTCTATTTACTTCTACATCACTTGCGAAGTTCAGAACGGATCTCAAGACCCATATGTTTGCCAAATTTATTGAGGAGCGTTGTTGAACATTGCGGAAATATTGCTTTACAAGCTAATTGATTGAATGATCGATAGATTGATTGGTTGATTGATTGATGGATGGGTAGATGAATGGATGGATGGATGGATATGTAGATGGATTGATTGATTGATTGTGAGACGTTTTGATAGTGAAGTGGTTGTAACACTAATATCACAACATTGTGGGCATTGTTCAATTTGCAATTAGATTTTTCAAATTTTCGTACGGCGAATTTCAGTTCATTATCAAATTTGTTCAATTTTTAAACAATTTTTTTATTGATTTTTGCATGATAACATAAAAATTTTTTTTGACTATCATTTGTCACAATTTTTCATCTATTTATATAAGGTTACAGTTGAATACGAATTTTCTTTTATATGTCTTTCATTTCTCCCGCCTTGGATTAGCGTATTTATTTCTTAACTCACATATTCATCTCATATACAATTAAAACGTTCACGTATACGCATATAAAATCATATTCACCATGTATTTGAGAAAAAAAATCAGTCTAACCTACAGTTATGAGTTTGTCATACATAAATAGTTTCATTGCCATTATCAATTTATTAGTAATTAATTAATCTTGGCCGAGTGCGCCAGATGTTACTTTTACCATCACCGCCAAATATATCAAGCGTTAAAGCTCAATATTTCCAACCATTAACATGCCTTACATTCCTATTGTTATAAGCAATATGTCGCAAGGACAATGAAGTTATGCTTGATTATTAGAAATATCAATTTGAAAGTAAAAATATTGAAATTTTTTCAAACATATTTTTACAATGATAAAAGCAAGCCCATAGCAAGATAAAATTATAAAATTATTTTATTCAATTTTGAACCCTAAAACACTTTTTTACTACCCATGGACTTATTGTTTTCTCATTCAAAACAATGGTATGTCGGTTTAGAATTTGTTTACATTTGTTTTTATGCTTTGTTTTGTTTATATCCTAACGGAATATAGGTAGCAAACACTCAGTATATATATATATATATATATATATATATATTATATATATATATATATATAGTTTGGCACGAGGTTTTCGTTATAACAAATTTGGTTGAATGTTCTTGCCCATTTTGTATTAATTAATTTCTTTTGGGTTTGTTCAATAAGACGCAATTGTTGTAACTCAATTTTATTAAACTCGTCTAGCATTTCGAACGGCTGACGACGTCGTTTCGACAGTGTATGTCATCATCAGAGCCTACCTTTAAATTATTAAATATGAATTGAATATTTAAAATTGTAAAATCAAGAAAAATAAACGAACCAAATTGGGAAAATATAAGCGTAAAATGATTAAGGAAATTAAATTAAAATTAATGTACAAAGTATACGAAATTTGAGTAAAGGTACTTAACTTGCCAATAAAATAAATTAAATGTTAAGATAACTGATAATAAAATATACAATATACAAAATATGTTAAATTAATTTCAAAAGTTAAATACTGGAAGTGAAGGTAGAAGTACGAATATCGATATTGCAAATTTGGAATGACAACGAAACGTGTGTGGAGTGATGGGATGGTACGAGTGTATATGAATAAATATATTATGCTAATGTGTGAATAGGTGGAATAGTAATGCAAGTGATGTTAATTATCGATTGTAAATGAAGCGAGGCATGGATATTAATTATCACATAAGGTAGTGAGTGACGCGACAACGTAGGATTTACGACGAATTAATACAAAATGGGCAAGAATATATATATAGTGACTCAAACTGAAGACAGTTATCGTTAGGTCAGCATGACACGCCTTGCAAACGCTGTTAATTTTTCCGGGTTTTCCTCATAAACTGTGGGGGATCTAGGGGGTCGAGGTGCATTGGGGGCACTAACCCTAACCCCCCTTCAAATTTGTCTAGATCTGCCACTGCTCATAAATTATACATTTTTACGTTCAGAAGATTAAGTTCTATTCAGATCTATTGAAAATCTACCAGTCCAATTTATTATATCAACGCAACATTAAAAGGGACGTACACCAGAAAAAGGATACTAAATATGCATAAAAATGAATAAAATCTTTAAAAAATAAATATTTCGTTTAATCGTTCGTTCAAATTTTTACGACATTTTATCACGTTTTCCAACTTTCTGGAAAAACTTTTATCTATATTTATCGTTTTTTGGTTTTTGTTCATATAATATTTTTCATGATGTCAATTTTGATCATAAATTTCAACATATTTTTGGATATAATCTTGTTGACATATTTCTGATAACTTATTTGAAAAATGGTATTTATATCTGAATAGATTATAATTTCAAGCAATCTGTTAGTATGTGTTGAATTGATAGTCTAGTTTTACTTTGATCACATATTGGTGGAAGTTTTTTTTCTAGAATCCATTGGTGTGTCATTTTCGTGGGCCCACTTTTTCATCTGTTTAATTTATTTAAAAAATTTTTATTGATCCTAGAAAATTTTTGTTTTTTCGTTTGTTTTATGTTTGGGATTTTTAATTTTAGAGAGGTGTTTGTTTCATTTCAATTTTTTGTCATTTTTTTTTTATTAATGTTTTTGCTCTATGAATTTCTTAAAATCAGAGTAGGTGTTGGGACATCAGAAATCGGTAGTGAGTATGCCGTAATTGCTGCTTGCTCTATCTGCTTTTTCATTACCATCGATTCCTTTCTTGCCTGTATAATTTATTAATAAATTGTAAAATGTGAAAATTGGATAAGTTTGATGAATAACTTGTTTATAGGAACCAAAGAATATCAGGTTCTAAAGCGCATTAAAATTAATACAAGTTTGTTCGAAAGCCTTAATAGATATTCTAAGTAAATGATTTTACCTTGACCATGCAGCACATATATGTAGAATAAATATATAGGCCTATTCTAGTTATGTGGGCCTTGCTATACAATGCAACAAAACTTTTGTAATCACACTTTTCAGTCAGCTTTCCATAACTTGTTTATTCTTTTGGACCCAGTTTATTGAAACATTCACGTCTAACACATTGTAAATATTCTGTTATCCGCGCCTCGTGTCGCTGTTTAGCTGGTGGATTGTAGTTATTAATTTAGTGAAAATAGATTGTTAACAAATTTTTCAACGGTTCCATCGCATCCTCCATTCCATCTTTCATCGTCATCGTCAATATTATCATATCATGGGAGGCAAAAAACGCAACTGGAAGGCCAGATTGTCAACAACCTCTTCTCTAAATTCCTCGGAGAAGAAAAAAGTAATGAGTCTGAATATTAAATTATTTTGTTCTTTTTATTAATAATCATATGATGACTGATGGCATAATGTAATGTACTGTAAGTTGGATCACTGTGACTGATGGTTATTATTATCATTAATTACTTTTTTTAGTGCACTGCACACCTTGACCAACGATTATTAAATAACTCTTATTACTGAGCTATGCACTGTGATTGACAATTAATAAATACTTTTATTAGTGCACTTTGCACTGTGGGCATAAGTTTACATTCAGGACTACAACGTTTGTTTAGATTCACTATCTCTAATAGAGAGTAAAATAAGCTCCTCCTACTGAAATTCGAAAAGTGCACTGAGATTAAAATAGATGCATGCGCTTTTGCTTTTCATATGTTTTTATTGTAATATTATTATTATATATTTTAATTTAATATAATTTGTATATATATTACACGTTATCTGTACGTATATTAAAATTTACACATAATTTAGTAAAATAATGTGTATAATGTATATGTGTGTAAAGTTGATGTGTGTATATGTGTCAGGGTTAGGGGCAGGGTTAAGTTCGTTCTATATGTTTCGTGTTGTTACGATGATGGTGATGTCGCGTCGGAGGCTGATGAAATTACCCAACGATGTCGGCATACCTTTCAATGTAACATGGTTTTTTGATAAATTCAAGTTTTATTAAAACAACCACGAGAACACAGAAACGTTGGAAATAGAAATACAAGTGACTTTTTTGAAGCTTTAGAAAAAAAAAACTAAAAACTTCTGAAAAAATTATTAAAATTTAATTAAACCTATTTTAATACATTGATTTTAATAAATTTTAATATATATATATATTGTTATTTTAATTAATATATTACTATGTTAACATATTTAAATAAGATATAAACGTTTTTAAAATTTAAAATTAAAATTTTAAAAATTCTTCTTTCTTTTATTTTTATCTCAATCAACTTTCTGCATATTAGTGGGAGGCACGAAATAAACTGCAACTGCGCTGCCTTGTGTGATTTTAGCAAAAAGGCTAGGCCCGCTGATTATAACTGGTGTTTGTTGTTAGGAATTGGGCAATTCCAGATATAAAAATATAATATAGATATAAAAATTTTTTGACTCAAACGTCTTCCATGTCATCACAAAAAAGAAAAGATTTCCTATTCCCTGGAAGACCTTAAATGGTCAAGGGTGACAATATCTAGGAATAACGAAACAGTGGAGGGATGTTGCGGAAAATCGGGCGTCCCCGACTGGAATATCATACTTGGCACTTTAAATACTGGATCGCTTACTGGACGCTCCATGGAGATCGTCGACATGCTGGAAAGGCGAAGGGTTGGCATCTGTTCTCTGCAGGAAACAAGATGGAAATCAAATGGCGTCTCTCTCATTTGGAGTTACAAGTTGTTCTGGAATGGCCAAAAGACAGCCCAAAATGAAGTGGGAATTTTCATACGGGAATTACTGGCACAAAATGTACTGGAGGTGACTCGAATCAGCTTACGACTAATGCTGATTAAACTCAGAATAGGAAAACAGGTTCTGAATGTTTTCTCTGCATATGCACCACAGACCGTTGAATCTGAACACGCCAAAAATGACTTTTGGAACACACCCTCAGATGCCGTCAGGAAAACACCATCATCAGAGATACCATTGATATGTGGCGACTTCTACGGCCATGTTGGAGATGAAGCTGAAAGCCATGAACTCTCCCTGTTAAACACCTACTTCAAGGAGAGGGCATAACATTTGATCACATATAAAAGCGGGATGTCATGCACACAAATTGACTTTATTGTCGTCAGACATCAACATAGTCCATTATTCAGGAATACCAAAGTCATTCCAGGCGAAGCATGCATCTCTCAACATTGATTGCTGGTGGCCAATATGATCATGGAACAATCACGCCCTGTGACAAATCGAATGCCTACTAGAATAAAGACATGGAAACTGAAGAACCCCATGTTCAGGGATAAATTTGAGGAGTTGGTATCGGCACAGCTAAATCGTCTGGAGAAGGTAGATATAAGCTGGAAATCTTTTCAGGACACCCTAGTAAACAGTTGTAAGTGGAAAATTGGGACCGAAACGCCAACACAACCGCGAAACTTGGTGGGTGGAACGAGACGGTGCAAAATGCTATTGCCAGTAAGAAAGCAGCTTTCAAACAATGGCAGACCGTGATCAAAGAACACAGAAGCGAAATGTCAGATTGCAATCGCTGGTGGAAGGACCGATTCACAGCTGAGAAGCTTACGGATGTGCTGAAGGCAAAGGGGGGGGTGAAGCGGCTTGTCCGTCTGGACTTACAAATGAAATCATCAAGGCATCTGGTTGTGCAGGCTTCTGAGCCCTCTTACACATGTCAGGAAATGTGGAGTAAATCGATACTACCAGTGGAATGGAACAGTAGCACAACTGTGTCGATATATAAAGGAAAAGGAGACCCACTGAAATGCTCCTCATATCGGGGTATACGTTTTCTGGAACACCCCATGAAAGTTATTAAAAAAGTCATTAAGAGAAAGCTGTTGTGCGTTTCAATAGGTGGTTACCAGTACAGTTTCATGGCAGGGAGATCCATCATTGATGCTATCTATTACAGAAAAAATACTTGGCAAAGCAAAAGCTACTGTTCCATGTATTTGTAGGCTTGGAAAAGGCTTTTGATAGAGTGATCAGTGGGAGTCTACATAGACAGCTTGTTCCAGAATATCTGGTTCGGCTGGTTATGGCAACGTACTCTAACGCAAAAACTCTGGTCAGCACAACAGCCGATAACACGAATGAATTTGACATTAACGTCGGCGTCTACCAGGGATTCAATACTCAGCTCCCTGCTCTTCATCACTGTGATGGAAGAAATAATCAAACCGATACGCTCAAATGACATATAGAATGTGATATATGTAGATGATATCGTCCTGACGGCTGCCTGGGAACAAAACGCAGCCAGAAAGTTTGAGGTCTGGAATACCCAGCTCGCCAAACACAGGCCAAAGGTAAACTTTGACAAAACAAAAACTATGATCACCGGTGGTACTGCTGAACCTGTGGTCTCTAGTTATTGGCCATGTTCGGTGTGTGGGGCTGGAGTTGGAAGCAACAAATCAAATACCTACGATGTCAGCAGTGGTGTCACAGACGATGCTCGAGTATTACCGGCTCACTGAGGAAAGTGATTGATTTCATTTGTCCCGTCTGCATCAACCCGGCACAACGGGGCCCAGATGAGGATACGATTACCTGGATCGAAACTGTTACTTCATTTCAGTATTTTGGAGATGTGCTGGACTGCACTGAAACAGCTTTGTTATTTAATTTTTTAATATGTTTAGTGAATGTGGCTTTACAGGGCTACATTTTTTATATAAACATATTTGATGTGAATAATTGCCTGTAACAATCCAAATATTTCATCTACTTGAAAGTATTTTTTTGTGAAACCATTTCAATTTACATGAAACCATTTCAATTTACAATAGATCAAGTTGGAAATTCCAGTAAGGCAAGAAGAATATGACGATAGTAATGCACTTGTTTTGCCTTCAAAGAAACGAAGATCTAAAACTTTATCTACCAATACTGAAAAAGTTAAAGTGTTAACTAAAAAACAAAAACACAATTTGGAAAAAATTGTACAACGAAAAGAAAAACGATTGCAGGTTATTTATGTTCCTTTTTGTTCGTTTATGATGGATTTTGTTTTTTGTTAATTTATGTTCTTGTTTGTTTATGCTTCTTTCCTTTTGTCCTTTTTTATCCTGTTTGGAATATTTATGTTTTTTTTTATTCATTTACGTTTCATGATAATTACCTATTTTCTCTTATTTACTTATGTTTCATTCTACATATTTAGTTACATTCTCTTTTATACCCGTAGCATCTTTTTATGAATGTTAAAATGTGATTCTTTAAAATGAATTTTAATAGAGAGGAGAGTTGTTGAGGCAATTGGAAATAGTTAAAGCAAGTTCAAATGAATTGTCTCAAATGATTTCAACTGCAGATATGCAATCTGGAAAACTTGAAAAGTTAACTTTTTGTTTTAGTTATGTTATTTACAAAATTATTTTGCGGCTGTTGTTTTATGATGAATAATTTTTTGATTTGTAATCACATTTCAGTATAAACTTTGTTTTTAGCATTGAATTTTAAGCACCAAGATATTTAAAATATTTCGTGTTTTAAGGAAACTTCATCCAGATGTAGGAGCTATGAAACAGTTGTCTAAATTATCAGGAGATGTTTTTGATGATGTAAGTTACAAAAGTTATAAAAAAATCGAGATGAAAGAAAACTTCAGAAGTTGCGACACTGACGTAGACACCAGCGATATATCAACCGATGATGAAGAAAATGCCAATAACAGTAGCAATGAGAAGGTTCAAATTCAAGGAAGCAAAATGAACATTTCAAAAGATGGAGACAACAATGACTTTGTTTGTGAGAAGAGTAATCATGAAAATAAAGACTTAAAAGATATTGCAAAAGACATAGGGTCTTCTGAACTTCGAAAAACGGTCAATATTCCAGTTTTTAGAGATCCCGAGATTGAGGTTAAGTGCTTTTTTATAAAAAAATTGACAATGCATCTTGTTGAAGCAATTATTATAGTCTACAAGAACGTTTGTGTTTGTCTAGCTTAACAAATTATTATATTCAATTTTTTCAATTTAATCATTACTTTTCCTTAATTAATTATTCAATTAATAAATTAATAATTAATTCATCCATCAATCAATCAATTAAACAATCAATTAATTTGATTTTAGGGCACGATGCGTTTGTTTAACAAACTTTTAAATCATCAATTGTAATGCCACCCACTTAATGTTTATCATTTGTACATTGTTTACTCATATTTACTAAATGTTTATTCATTTATAAATTTTTTGGTTAATTATATTTTATATTGACTTTATAACTTTCTTATT
>NW_008703839.1:1176981-1177705 GCF_000326865.2 Helobdella robusta
GAAGCATTATGTCTAAAGATACACGTTCGACTACTAAAGGCATCAAAGTTGGTGTTAATAGCGTTACATGCTGTTTTTGTGATTATGTTCCGCCTGCAGAAAGTGTACCTAAAGACATTCTGCCTGCTATGAACAACTGTAGAAATCTCAGATACATTTGCGATGGTTGCCTCAGGTCTTTCGATGGTTTGAAAACATTGACCAAACCAATTCTGGATAAAAATGATGAAATAAAATTGGAAATTAAAAAGATTTCCAAACATACAAACGCGTTATGTAAAGATTTTTGCAAACTAAAGCCATTGGTAGTGGCAAATGGTGTGAGGTTGAACCAGATCAACAGCGTCGACAATACGCTCGATAGATCATTTGACAATTTCAAGCAGCAGATGAATGAATCTTGGACTGGTATAGTCAAACAGGGTATCAATGCGGTTAAAAATGACGTCAAGGTTGTGAAGCGTACCCTCGAAGTGGTGAATACTATCAAAGGGAGAGAAAACAATGTCATTATTTTCAACTTAAGTGAATCTAATAGAAAGGACAATGATTCAGTTTCTGCTATTTTGCGCTCTCTCACTGATAACTCTATCAAGGATGATGATATTTTTAAGTCACCAGACAAGGGAGGAAAATTGATGATTCCAAAACTCCACGTCCAGTTACTGTTAAATTCGCCAGTTTTGTCATCAAAAACAGAGTCATGCGTAGTATTTCGAAAATT
>NW_008703839.1:1190795-1199714 GCF_000326865.2 Helobdella robusta
TATATCTTGGTTTATAAGTTTGCATTTATGGTGACACTCAAGACACTGTTAGTGTTAATTTATTGTTTTTGGAAATTATTTTCAATCTGCCATGGTATAATGCATTATCTTCGTGGTTATACTTGTGAAGCAATTGTACGAATGTATCGTGGTATGCATGTATAATACTATGTATGTTTTTTCCTGTAAATTCGGTAATGGGCAATAGCCCGTGCTTTGTTCAAATAAATAAATAATAATCATGGATAGATTTATTCAAGGTGGCAATTCATTAAATTATCCAGGTGGAAAGACTTAGATTGCCTGTTTGTAAGGAGGAGCAGTGGATTGTGGAAACTATAAATGAACATGACGTTGTCATCATTTGTGGTGAAACAGGCTCTGGCAAAACCACCCAAATTCCTCAATTTCTTTACGAAGCTGGTTATGCCCAGTTAGTTTATTTATTAAAAAGTTTATAACGATTGTATTTTGTACTGTTAATATTGTATAAATGCTAACTTCTTGAGATGGCAGTGCTTAATTTACAGAAAACATACAATTAGTTATGGAGCAATGGATGTCTTATTGCAACAATCTTTGAAATACTGTAACTGTAAGTTATAGCTATAAAAAGGATGAAATAAACACTTTCTTGAAAAAATCGTGTTTATGAATGAGTTGAATTAATCAGAATTTTTTGTTATAGTTTGTTTAATACACAAAAACACAAAAATTGTATTTTAAATTATCAGTGATTACGGAATGTTTAAACTATGCAATCTATCCTGCAACCTTATTCATACATAAACTTTGAAGAAAAATGGTTTGATGAAATGTAGTTTGCTTTTGCCAGAATGAAACTCACAGAAGAAGGAAATGAGTTTAATTTTATCTAAAAATTATTTTTTAAATCTATTCAAGTAAGGATTATGAGTCGAATGAGCCTCAAAAAACAGTAATAGTATCAGGGTATCAATTCCAATAACTCAACGTTGACTTGTCACAAGCATTTTAAGCAGATGCAAATCAATCAACAAATACAATCCAACATGCTACCTTGAAATTTAATGTTTTAATTTAATTTTTTTAATTTTATTACGATAGTCTTGAAATGGGAAATTTTTACGGTTTTCATTCGTTTGCACAACATGACCCTATATAACAAAATCTATCAACTATTTTCTAAAATATTTTATCCTTTTTCAATGAGTTATGTAATAGTTGAGCTTGTAGGAATTTGAGTGATTAGGTATGATTTTCAAGTTTTTATTACTCAAATTAACTTTTTGAACTCAATTTTATATAACCGTTTTTTCACCATGAAAGCAGCAATAGTGGCATCATAGGCATTACAGAACCTCGAAGAGTTGCTGCCACATGCATAGCCGAACGAGTTGCTCATGAAATGAACCTTACTTCACAGTTAGTAGAAATTATTTCACCATTTTTTAATTATTTACACCACACTGCCTTATTTATACTATCATGTTTTTAAGGAATTTCATAAAATTCCATAAAATATTTCATAAAAAGTCCAATTTTATAAAAAAATTAACAACATTCCTGAAAAGCTGTAACAACAAATCTGTCTGAAGGCATTTTTTAATATTTTATTTATATCAATTTTATTTGGACCCTGTCTTTCTGTTTGTCTGTTTGACGGTTCCTTAACTTAATTTTAAATGTAATAACGGGCTATAGCAAAGTTAAGAACTTTTTTGATTTTTTTTTACAGTTTTGAAAATAATTGCTATTAATATGAATGAAATCACATAATAAAAAAAAACAATTTTTTCATGTTTTAGAACATAAAGAAATTTTACTGTGAAAAACAATTAGCTTGACTGGTTTTAATTTTTTCAAAATATTATTCATTTAGTGGTGATAATAAGGTAAAATTATGATGCAAAAGTTGGAAAAATTTTCTGGAATCAGGTGTCCGTGTCGAAATTTTTTAAAGAGTCGGAGTTAAATATTTTAGACTCAACACTCTGATATAAATACAAAAATCAAGCACAGCATGTAGTTGTTTTGATGTGTTTATTATTTTTTATTCACACGTTTACAATGTATTAAAATGTAATAAAACACATGAAATTTTTTCCAAAATTATTCTTGTTATATACTATATAAAAGTTCATGAGATTCTGCTCGGTGGCTTAGGATTCTATAGCTTTTATATATAATATGAACATCATAAATAAGTATATATTATATTATTATTGAATAGCTGACACCCACACCACAGACAAGAAGAATGAGTTAAGTAATGTGTTTAATAAAAAAAACTCTGCTTTTCTGTAAAAGAATACAAATTTTATTATATTCAGATGAAAAAAGTGTTATTTTTTTATCATTTAAAAAGTTTTAAAAAAGTCATTTTTGAAAACATTTTTATCCTGGCGATTTTTAACATATTTTATCAATTTAGTTTAAAATTTAATTTTATCGATAGTTTTTTTTATTACATCTATGACAACAACAATACACGTTTAAACGACATTTTTCCCGAGATCGGGGGTTGCCGTTTGGCTACCTATGATGAAACCGAAATACCCCTCGATGCCATTCACATCTGTCACTCGCCTCAGTATCACGCAACCCCGCTTTCACATCCATCCCACACGAACTCTTGCCGTAACAGTGCTCAAACATCCTCCTTCCGCGTTCAGCTTATCCCCTAAGTAAACAAAGCTTTCCACTCTTTCAATACCACCACTCAACCCCGTCCTTGCGTCCGTCCTATTAATCACACCATGAACACATTTCTTAAGTTTGAACCTGCCTTCCATCTTTTTCAGTACCCCCTCACACCACTACATCTTTTATGCACCCACTTCTGACATCCTATACACGATACCGAGTTAGCCTTCACTCTCCTGTCACATACCCCACAGGGGTCTATTTTACTTATCACTCGTATATTATTACATCTATGAATTGTGTAAATATTGCATTTAATTGCAAGAGGGTTGTTTAATTTTTTAGGAGTGCAATTTGATTTTTAAATTGAAATTTTAGAATTATGTATTTAAATGTCGAAATTTAATTTCAGCTGCATTTTCATTAAATCTGAAGTCATTTTTTTAGCCTGAAAAGCTAAAAAGATTATACAAAACAAATTTTTAGAAAGTTTAAAAGTTTTTGTTAAATTAAAATTAAAAGAAAAAAATAATTTTTAAACTTGATCGATCGAAGAGCATTTATTTTTTAAAAAGAGTGTTTTAATAACAATTTGGAATTAAAAAAAAGAGCATCCACAGAGCTGCACAGCGTTGCATTCCACGCTTTTTAAATGACAACTTTTAATTATTACTACCCTTTTTTTTTTTCATGTTTTTTACAATGTAAATATTAATTGATTGATCAAATTTAAAAATTATTTTATTTTTCAAAAAACTTCAAAAGTTTTTTAATCCGTTTTTTGTAACATCACCACAGAAGTTAATTTTGAAAAATATATGCATGTACATATATGCAAAAATTTGAATTTTTAAATCAAAATAATTATATTTGAATTGTTATTACTTTTTTATATTTTATTTTTTTATTTCTAATACGTTATTTATTAATATTCTTTAATTATTGATATTTACATATTTCATAGATTTAATGAAAACAGATCTTTATTATTGATGATGTCATATAATTAAACCGAAAAAGAATTGCAAACATTTCATGCACTCAAAACATTTCGTTCACCTGGTCCCGAATTACTGGTCTTCACAGAATGACACTGCCTCCCTCATTCCCTACTGTCACTCAAATATTCAATGCACTCAGTTCCATATTATTAAGCAAATTGAAAAAAATAAAAGACCCATCGTCCACTTTTAACTCCCAGAACAAAATTAAAAATATTATGTGTATTATGTCCTACCTCGGGAAACTGGGTCTCTGAACGCTAAACGAAGATTGATTGATTGATGTGTATTATGTCCTGAGCGTAGAACGTAAAATTAAAAATCAATATATCAGGTTTGTAAATGAATTGAAAACAAAATTTTCAAATGAAAAAAATAAACATTTAATTTATATTTTTCAATTTATAAAAAGAATTCCCAAAGTTTTAGACAGCTCATGTTTTTTAAAATCTAATAAACATACATGTAGGCTTTTTAGATGCAAATTTTACAGACTCGTACGTCGGGCAGTTAGTAAAATGCTTGACAGTGAGAAGTAATGCTTATTCAACTAGAATGACCAGTCGCTATCTTATCATCTGCTGCTTCTGCAGTTCTTGCAATTATTTCAAACAGCAAAACATTGGAAGAAACCAGCGTAGATTACATCAGCAATGCAGAGCAATAATATAACTGATGTGAGTAAATAAATAGATGTGATCAGAGAGAGATGTGAGCTAAATGATAATATTGTTACATTCTTCTGTGACCAGTTCGTGGATTTCTGCATATTTTTTTAAAATAAATGTGTTTATGCGAGAAAAATCATAAATTTGAGGCTAATCGAACTAAAAGGAGGTTTTTTGCAGAATTATTATAGAAGTGCTTTTTAAAAATTATATCTTTGGTGGTGGTTCTCCTCCAGTATATGCGACTTTATTTTTAACGAGTTTTGTTCAAGTTCTTTTGAAAGTTTTCCAACTTTGAGGTCTTGCATTTGTTGCCCAGATGTATGAACCAGCGCTGAAGCAAATGTTCACGAGTAAATCTGACAATAATAAATTTCTGCTTGCTTCACTTGCAATGTGTAAAGAAAATGTACAAATTGAATATGCTTAATTATTTATAATAATTTATTTAATATACCCTCAGTAAATTGGTATGTAGAGTTTGAAATACCTGAAGGAACTTGTAAGAACAATGTAATGTTAGACGAATTATGATGTCACTTTTAGAGATTAATATTATTTCAAAATTTGTTCAAAATACTTTTCAATAAATAGTTTGATTGATTGATTATTTTTTATTCCCGGCTAGTTCGTATAACAAATCAATCATTGAAATGATTTTTATTTGCAGAGAGGTCTCGTATCAGATTAGGTATGAGGGCACTGCTGGCGAAAGAACAAAAATAAAATTTATGACAGATGGAGTGCTTCTTAAAGAAGTCCAATATGTTTGTTACATTTTTCATATTCACTACAGTGTTTTCAATGCATATAAAAAAATTCACGGTACATAGTAAAAACATTGACCCGTATAACATTTTTATATTCAAGACCATTTGGTAACAAAATTTTTGAAATAACTTTATAATCAATGTGATAATTATAATGATTTGAAGAACATTCAAATAATGAGGTTCATCCTGTTAAATCCATTTAGGATTTTGAGTTGACCAAATACAATGCAATCATAATCGATGAGGCACACGAAAGAAGCACCTACAGCGACATTCTCATTGGCTTTCTTTCTAGGATTGTTCGACTGCGAAGGAAGGTTTGCTAATTGTTTGCTTGTTGTTAACATGTAGTTTTAGAACAGGTTCACAGGTTGGTTCACTGATTTTTTAGGTGGGCAATCTTATGGATAAGCTGATACATTATTCTTTTATTTAATTTACATGTTTACTTTTTATGCTTGTGTATAGTCGTTGTTAGATATAATATGATTATGTTTGGTATTAAATAAGTAACTGTTGACCGTTACAAGAACAATTTTTTTTGGTTTCCAGATCATTTCATTTCATTGATTCTGTTTTTGATTTGATTTGGTGAAATAAAATGTTAAATATTAATTTATTGCTTCGTTCTGGAATTTATGATTTTTTGACTGGTTGATTTAGCTAATTTTGTAAATTATCTAAATTAAAATTTAAGGTATATTGACTGTAGTTGTTAAGATGAACTGTTGCATACTGCATTAGCATTGTCACTTTGAAATGCAATCATTAAATTTTTATTTAAATACAGCGTAACAATCCTCTTAAGTTGGTCATTATGTCTGCCACACTGAAAGTTGCTGATTTCAAGATGAACACAAAATTATTTCACACTCCGCCACCGGTGGTCAATGTTAGTTGGGGCAAGTGTGGTGGTGTTATTTAGGAGGTTAATGTGGGAATGTTGGTTGGGGGCGAGTGTGGTGATGTTGGTTGGAGACGAACATAGTGATGATTACATGAAAAGTGGGCTGGCAATATCAGTTAAGTGCCATCTTTGGAGCCTTAAATAATTAAATGAACGAAATGAAATAAAACTACGTAAATTCAATTAAATTAATATTGTTATAGTAATTACATTAAAATAATAATAAAAATAAAATATCATAATTTAATATTTTGAAATATAACATTCAGTAAAATATTATTGCAGTGCAAATGCCAAAAAACGTGAACTAATTAAATTGCAATTACTAGAAATAAATAATGAAAATGAAACTGGCTAATATAATCGTATTAATGTTGGGCGAATGCGTTGTGCATGTATTATTATAATCAATTGACTGTTGTTATATGCTAAAATATAAGTATAGTGATTCGGATAATTCGGTATATTTTATAAAAGTCTGCTTTAATTAAGGTTTTTTACCAGCACGTATATATATATATATATATATATATATATATATATATATATATATATATATATATATACGTGTTGGAAGGAGACCAAATTGTTTGCATTGTTCAATTTATTGGAAATAGAATTATTACTCAAATTCATCATGCAGTTTATTAACCATAGAACTGTTATTATCCAAATTCATCAGATAGGCTCTACTCGAAATGCCCTATCTGCATTATGAATTTGGATAACAACAGTTCTGCTGTTAATATATTTGTATGATGAATTTGGATAATAATTCTATCTTTAATAAATTGAACAACTTCCGGAGAATTTTAGTAAGGAAATATGAAAAGACAGGTTTTAAGTTGGTTAATGCCAACAATTCTATAGAATTCGTACAATACCATAAATATATATATATATATATATATATATATAAATACGTATAAATACGTATAAATATTAAAATATTCTTAACAGATTGATGCTCGTCAGTTTTCTGTGACTATCCACTTCAACAGACACACCCCAAAACGAGACTACATTGAGGAAGCTTTTCGAAAGGTTCGTCATTTCTCTTACTTCCACAGAAACATCTCTTCCGAAAAATGATGGTCATGTTCATCTTTTTGCTCCTGACTTTTCTAAAACCTTTCATGTTCTGTTTTATGTTTCAAATAATTTAGCTTCTCTTCCTTTACCTGGCAATATCTACAATATTATTATACATTTCTTCCTAATTGGAGTCTTCCGTCCTTGGATCTTCTACTATCATTAATATTGCCTCCAGTCTTGAAACTCACGATAACTTGTATTCGATTAATCATTTCTCTTTAATCATAAATATTGCATTTATAATTTTAATTCTATCTGTAATTTAAATCGTATGATCCAACCAGGTCTGTAAGATCCACAGAAAGTTGCCAGACGGAGGCATCTTGGTCTTTGTAACCAGTCAATCAGAGGTTCATCTTCTTTGCTCAAAATTAAAGAAAACTTTTCCCAAACCTGTCTCGAATTTCAAAAAAATGTCAGAAGTGATTCAAACTGAGGCGGTCGCACCATTTTCATCATCGTCCAGGCTTGAAAACAGAATGATAAATAAAAATGAAGGTCTAAACCTCAATTCTTGTTTCAAAAAGCATTCATTGTTTGGGTCATTGTCATTATATTTATAACAGGTTCTGCTGAAGTGGATGCACATTCGCATGATTCTTTTAGTCTAAATAAGTTTGTATTATCAAAAAATATTAACTTTCTGCATTTCAAAAATTTTAAATTATTTCATGTTTTTTATCTTGCTCAAATAATATTTTTTCTTTTAATTATTCATTCAAAAATTTGTCTTAATTTTATTTTAATTGTTATTCGTGTTTTCAATTAAAATTTTGTCAACAGTTGATTCAATTTTTATTTTTTTCAATTTAACAGTTTTTCATCATTTAATAAAGATGAAAATACTGATGATGATGAGGTTGATGAAAGGGACTCGGAGGATGGAGACGACGTTGATGAATCATCTTCAGATGAACAAGTTGTCTGTTTTGCATTTATTGTTTTTGATAAATCATGTATGTTTCCAAGCTTAATAAAAAATTTCACCTTTTTGGTAATAAACTTTCCACTGACTAGGCAATTGTATCTTCAACATCATTTGCAAAAGAGAATCCAGATGGACCTATGTACGTCCTCCCCCTGTACTCATTGTTGCCATCGGACAAACAAGCTTTGGTTAGTTGAATGGAACTGTCAGACGTTAAATGATTTGAAAATAATCAAATTTACGACTCATAATTGATACAGATTAACACTGCCAGGGAGAGTATCCGATTTTATTTAACTGAAAAATGCAAACTTTTATTTTAAGGAATACAAAAATAAAGGAATTGAGATAAAAACCAAAAACTAAGGGAAGAGATGCTAAGAGAAGAGTTGGTGGAGAAGGTGTTGGAAGTGAGGCGGAAAAGCAATGGTGTAATTGTGGTGGTGATGGTGTTTGGAAAGGTAATAGTGAGGGTAATATCAGAATATGCTCCGCAACAAAGTAGGAAGGAAGAGGAGAAGGATAGGTTTTATGATGATGATGATTCTGACGAGATTGGGTAAGCGGGGTTGGATGAGTTTGTGGTGTGGTTGGGTGATTTGAATGGTCATGTGGGGGCGGATGCAGACGGATATGAAGGTGTACATGGGGGTGGGGATATGGTATACTGAATGAGAAAGGGCGTAGAGTGTTGGAGTCGGTGGATGCACATAGCATGGTGGTGGGGAATACCTGATTTACAAGGGAACCAGCACGATTAATTACATATAGGTCAGGGGAGCATAGATCAATGATAGATTATATATTGGTAAGGGCGAAGCATGGAAAGTATGTAAGGAATGTGAAGGCGATACCTGGTATGTTGCAGCATAGTATGCTTGTGATGGATGTGACATCAAAAGAAATGGGGAGGAGGAAGAAG
>NW_008703839.1:1201458-1266458 GCF_000326865.2 Helobdella robusta
AGTTCATTTTGACAAAGTCAATATTTCCCTATATAAACATCAACCGCACTGATGATGATTCATTCGGAATCTAAATATGGCCTTATTTGCAGCATGAATTCGGAAAATAAGTTTATTTTGAATTTAAATAAACTAAACGTTCACCAAAAAACTTTAGTGAGAAAAATCGAAAAAACGAACTACAAACATGTTAACGCCAAACATTCGGTAGAATTTATAGAATATTGTAAATATATATAGTCGCTCATCGGTAGCACGTGCAGGCCGCATTTTGATTTGCTCCGTAGTTTTTCTTAATTTCATAGTTTAAAATCGAGTATTTAGTTTAAATTTAATTTCATTTGATAGAGAAAATTTTGACGAATTCAACGATATAATTTGTTTGCGTTAATTGTTTGAAGTTAATTTTGTTTCAATTAATTTTAGTTAAGTTGATTTAATTGTAAATTCTTGTTTAATCGACAAAAGAAGGATTTTAATTTTGTAAACGTTATAGGATAACCTGTATTGTTTTATCAGACTTTTAGATATAGTGGCATATTTTACTGTTGAATATGTCGAAAGATAAATGCAACAAATGCAAAGTTAAAATTAAAGAAAGTAGCAAAGAATTAATTTGTTGTGGCATATTTGGTGACGGCTATCACATCAAATGTATTCCGACCGATGCTCAAGTCTTGACAGCAGTAGTATTCGATTCAAATTTATTTTGGCTCCGCAATAGCTGCGTTAAGGACATTAAAGAAGGTTTTAAAAAGATTTGTGATCTGCAACAAACCCAAAATGAAATAGTCTGTAACCAAGATAAGCTTACTGATGAAGCTTTTTTCGTCGTGAGTTGGCTTCAATTGACGAAAAGTTAAGCAAAATGGTCAACAAAATTGTTCAATTTGATAAGTCAGTAACTGTAAACTCGCAGATTAAAGATGTTGAAGGGGGTTTGAAAAAGAATTGGACTGAAGTTGTAAAGGGAACCATTAAAGAAGTTAAATCGACTACGGTGGCTCTCAACAATGTTGTCAAATCTATTAAAAACGATGTCGAAACAATCAACCATGAGTGCAATATTGTGTTGTTTGCTGAAACTAACTCCGCTGATGCTCGCAATGATGATAAAAGGATTGTTATGAATTTGCTTTCAGTCATTACAAATGATGAAATCAAAGAAAGCGATATTAAGAAAATGTACAGAATTGGCAAAAAAGGTGACAACCCACGTCCAATGTTGATTGAGTTTAAAGAAAAGTCTATGAAAAACATGATAATGGAAAATCGTGTGAGGATGAAACAATTGAGTGATGAATTAAAAAATGTAAGCATAAGCCATGACTTCACTAAAGAACAGCGTGAGAAATGTAAAAAACTGGTAGCTGAAGCAAAAGATAAACAGAAACAGGAGTCGGGGGGAATTTTTGTACAGGGTGAGGGGAGATCCGTCAAATTTGAGAATAATAAAAATACAGAAATATTCAACAAAAAACTAAAGCATACTAGCTCTGATTGTGCGTCTATGGTTTTCAACTCTTCTGGTAATGTCAATAAAATTAAGGTGGGTCTGTTAAACATTAGATCTTTGGGTCCAAATGTTGATGATGTTCATGGGCTGCTCGATGATGGCTTTGATATTTTGATGCTTACAGAAACTTGGCATAAATCATCTGATAACATTTGTCTTAGTTTGGCAAAGTCAGGTGATTTCAGTTATTTGGAACAAGTTAGGTTAAATGATCCTGGGCATGGTGGTTTGGTAACGTATTTTAGAAACCACTTTAAATGTGTAAAAATTTCATTGCCAGTGATAATTACATTTGAAGCGATATGATTGACATTACAGAAGACTTCAAAAAATTTTCTGGTGATTTATAGGCCAGGTTCTACTCCTCCTGCTAAATTATTTTTTGAAGAATTAATTTTAGTTTTAGAACAAATCACACTTTTATGTTGCAGTATTGTAGTTGCAGGTGACTTCAACATACACGTAGAAACTTCGTCAGATATATATGCAACAGCCCTTGCTGATGTTTTCTCTAGTTTTGATCTAGTCAATAGAATTAATCAGTCTACCCATGTGCATGGTGGTACCCTGGATTTGATTGTTACATCAGATGGTTTTTTGTTAGAAGATGTATTGGTGTATCCACCTGGTATCTATTCAGATCATCGTTTAGTAACTGGTCAATTTTTATTCAATCCGTCTCCAGTCATTTTCAAGAAATCGTGGATCAGATCCTGGAAACGAGTGGATAAAAACGTATGACTGAGCTTTTTAGGTGCTCACCTATCTCAAAACATTATGGTCAGGACGATGATGTTGAAATGGGTTTTAAAATATTCAATGAAGAGCTTTTAAAAATTGCTGACGATGTTGCTCCGCTTCATGTAGTTCTATGGAAACATGTCCCGACTGCACCATGGTTTGACAGTGACTGCAAAAAGGCCAAGCAAATGTGTTCAAAAAAAAAAGAAGGTTCAGAACTACTGGTTGTTATAATGATAAAGTTGATTGGGTATTGGCAATGAAACAAAAGAATGTTTGTTACTCAGTGAAACGAAGGAGTTTTTGGTTCGCGAAAACATGTCAATTTAAAAATAGTTCCAAATACTTATGGCAAACGATTAATAAATTATAAGGAAAAGAGACAAATGTTGAAAATGAAGTTGGTTCAATGCATAGCGCCGATGATTTTAATAAATTTTTTGCTGACAAGTTGAAAGTGACCGAAAAGTCAACTGAATGTTTTAATTTTCCAGTTATCTCTACTAATATTTATATTATTGTTCCACTCGAATCGTTTCCAATGTTGACTGAAGAACAGATATATAAAATTGTTAATTCGTCACCTACAAAGTCATGCTCACTTGACCCAATACCGACACATGTATTCAAAGAATATGCTGATTGTCTTATTGTCTACTTGACGGACATAATCAACATGTGCTTAACGAAGGGTGCAATGCCACAGGTTTGCAAGCATGCAATTGTCACGCCAATTCTAAAGAAGACAGGATTAGATAAATCAGATCTAATAAACTATAGGCCGGTGTCAAATTTGTCTTTCGTTTCTAAAATTATAGAACGTTCCGTTGAGTTAGTTTTAAATAATCATATAAATAAAAATGGTATTTGGCCTTTGCATCAATCTGGATATAGAAGGTTTCATTCGACCGAAACAGCTCTATTGGATATATTCTCTTATGTTTATTCAGCAGTTAATGTACAAAAAGTAACTCTGTTGATATTCCTGGACATGAGTTCGGCGTTCGATACTGGGAATCATAAAATCCTGTTGGACAGACTGAAATATTGTTATTGTTTAAATAAGATTGCGTTAACGTGGTTTGAATCATTTTTTACTGGTCGGACTCAGCAGATTTCTTACTCAGGTGGTCTCTCGGAACCAATGAAACTTAACGTCAGGGGTGCCTCAAGGATCTGTTCTTGGACCGATTCTCTTTAATTTGTACGTTGCAGAGATATTGGATTTACTGAATAAAGATGGTTATTATTGCCATGGGTACGCAGAGGACATGCAGATTTGTGTCTCATGTTTTCCAGATGAGATGCCTACCGTATTGGAGAAACTGACAAAACTATATCTGATGTCGGCTCGTGGCTGGGTTAAAGTAGGCTAAAGTTGAATCAGACTAAGACTCAGTTCATGTTGGCTGGAACATGACAACAAACGTCAGCGGTTGAACCTTCATCGATTAACATCAGTATGATTGATATAAGTTTCAGTAAAACGGTCACCAATTTGGGAATTGTGATGGACTCCCGTATGACAATGGGTCCACAAGTCAGTCTATTGGTTAAAAAATGTATGTTCCAACTGCGTCAGTTATGTCAAGTCACAAAATCGGTAGATAGAAATACAATGACTTTATTAGTACATGCTTTCGTCAACTCTAGATTGTATATGGTATAGCTGATAAACTGTTGTCTAAACTTTAGATGGTTCAGAATCAAGCTGCTAGAATGATATACCGCAAATTAAAATTTGATCATGCATCACCAATTCTAAAGGAGTTGCATTGGCTGCGTGTTAAACAAAGAATCATGTTCAAGTTGGGTGTAATGGTATTTAAAAGTTTGAATGGTCTGGCTCCGAAATATTTAAAAGATAAGTGTATTCGAGTTTCATCTATGTCATCACATGAGCGTCTAAGGCCTGCTGATTCAAACACGCTGTATGTTAGAGATCGGAATCTGAAAACAGCAGATAGAGATTTTGCAGTTGCTGGGCCTATTTTTTGAAATAGCCTACCCATCGAATTACGTATATTTGGGTTATCATTAGCTTAGTTTAGAAAACGTCTAAAGACATAATCAATCAATCTTCGTTATGATCCAGTGACCCGGAGGACGTAGGACTACCATTATTGTGGGCACAACAAAATTGACAACAAGTAATTATCACTCACAAACAACAACATGCTAACAACAACAACTCATCCAAAACATCCCCAACAACAACACTACAATAACAGCAGCTCATCACCTAAAGACATACCTATTTGGTAACTCCTAGTGATCTCCACCGATGATGGCCTCGCTTTCAACATGCTTCATATGAGGAGAGCGCTGATGAGAAGCAATTATAATTGGCGCTATATAAATACAAAATTTGATTTGATTTGATTTGATTTGATTTGATTTGATTGGAGTAAGACTGTCAGAAATGCATATAATGATGAAAATCAAAGCATGTTCGGCGTTAGTTAACTTCCAATTTAACTTTTCGATTTTTCTAAAGGTTGATCTTAAATCATTTTCAAGTTTCTTTAGTTTTCTTTAAATTATGCGTTACACATTAAAAATGAAAATGATTTACGATCAACCGTTAGAAAAATCGAAAAGTTAAATAGGAAGTTAACTAACGCCGAACATACTCTGGTTTTAATGTTTTTATCATTAATTGCATTTCTGACAGTCTTATTCTAATTATATATATATATATATATATATATATATATATATATATATATATATATATATAATTAGAATAAGACTGTCAATTAATGATGAAAACATGGAAACCAGAGCATTTTGACAAAGTCAATATTTCCCTATACATTTTGACAAAGTCAATATTTCCCTATATAAACAGCAGAAAGCACTGATGATTCATTCGGAATCGAAATATGGCCTTATTTGCAGCATGAATTCGGAAAATAAGTTTATTTTGAATTTTAATAAACTAAACGTTCACCAAAAAACTTTGGTGAGAAAAATTGAAAAAACGAACTACAAACATATTAACGCCAAACATTCGGTAGAATTTATAGAATATTGTAAAAATTATGGTTTATTACCAACAATATATATATATATATGAAAAAATAAAAATAAGTTTAAATTCACATACATGAGAGCAAATGTTTTAGTTTTAAAATCGTCTGATAAGTTATTTTTAAGATTGTTCTTATATTTTTCTATTTAGATTATTTCAGTAAAAAAGTTGTTTTTTAATAATATTGATAACCGATATGTGTTTTTATTGCCGCTTGTTTCTGCTAATTTTGATTTTTTTTACAACTTTTTTTGTGATAATAATTTATGTTGGTTCATTTTCCCTCGGACTGTTGGATTAATAATGAATGACTGATAAGTTTTGTTGGACTTTTTAATCGACTGGGGGACTGATCAAATGTGAATTGTTAATATTAATAATAATATTAATAATAACAATTTTGTTTTAAGGTTTTCAAGCCAGTCCCCGCAGGCTTTCGGTTGTGTGTTGTTGCCACTAACGTTGCTGAAACATCAATAACCATCCCGAACATTAAATATGTTGTCGATACTGGGAAGGTGTGTGGCAGTAGTTTTCACTTTAATCGAGCATTTTGTGATTCTAACGTTTGTAACAAGATGATGCGTTATAAATTTGTCACAAGGCAGATGCATGCAGAAGTTTTTAAAGAATACGTTTCATTGAAGTGATTATTTTTGACACTATATTTTTGGATTAGGTGAAAACAAAGTTCTACGATGCAGTTACTGGCGTTTCAACTTTCAAGGTAACCTTTATATCACAAGCCTCTGCCAATCAAAGAAGTGGTAGGGCCGGTAGAACAGGACCTGGTCATTGTTACAGGTTTTTTTCCATCAGGCTTATTTAAAATAAATAAACCATCCAATGATTTTGTTACTTTATGTTTTCTTCATACATCATCAATTTGGAGTCATTATCTCTTTATTTTTTCTTACAAGTTTGTTTAACAAATAAAATCCTCTTCTTTTATCTTACTATTAATTTTCAAATGAATTGCTAGCCTAACTACGTTTATTGTCCAACATAACTACATTAAACTATCATCAACACAACAACATTCAAACCTCCACCAACGCAACAACATCCAACCACCACCACCAGTATTCAATCATCACCAACACAATAACATCCAACCACCACCAACACAACAACATTCAACCATCATTGGACAGGTTGTACTCCTCAGCCGTCTTTTCTGATTTTGAAGAGTTTTCAGAGCCCGAGATAGCCAGGAAGCCCGTTGAAGATCTGGTCCTTCAACTGAAGGTCTTTTAAAACTTTATAAAACAATTTCAACATCTACCTGCATCATTATTATTATTATTATTATTATTATTGTCAACGTTTCATGTTAATGAAGTTTCCAAGTATGTAACGGAATAAATGAATGAATGAATGACCGACCGGCATTTAAATTAGCATTTCACATGGGTTTAGCTTAACATTCTATAACGTGTATAATGTTTGCATGAATGTTATGTAAGAATTTCTATTAGCAAATTGTGAAAACTCTTGTGTAGACGTCGTTTTTATGTCATTTATGTTATACATAAGAAACATGCATTACCATTTCTGTTCATATATTTTGAATGATTGAACATTTAATTTTCAGGACATAGGTGTCGATCGAGTCAAAAACTTTCCTTTCCCCACTCCACCGTCAGCTCAGGCCATTGAGGTAATTGAAATTATGACGTTGTTGCAAATGTTTTCGGTGGGCCTAACTAATTTTTAGGAGGCACTTAATTTTTTAACTTTGTAATTGATTGCAGTCAGCAGAAAGATTGTTGTACCGGTTGGGTGCTCTGGAGGTTGTGCCTTGCTCGATTGCGACATCCAAGCCAAGTATACAATAAATTACATCCCTTATATTCTTATGTTAATGTCAATATTGTTGCTTCAACATTGTGCTTCAGTTTATATTTAAACACTGGTAGTTGCCATATAATATACTAATATAATTGCAACAAATCTTCCTTACTCTGAAAAATTATTCAATTGTTATTACTATTTTATTAGTGATTGTAATCAAAGGTACTTATCCGTGGTCGTTGATAGTTGGTTGAGAATCTTTTGTCTTCAAATCAGATTCTAAAAAAGAACGTCTTAATAGCGTGGTTGTTTCTGCCATGATGAAGCTAATTTAATAAATAAATAAATAACCAAGCTGAAGTAACGTTTTCCGTAACTGTTAACTTAAATAATTTGTTTCCTCTTATTTTTACAATTTGTTTAACTAAATTATTAAATTATTCGTTATTTATTTGACAGAAGAAAAGATCTATAGATTGACCGATCTTGGTCGAACGCTGGCCCAATTTCCATTGAATCCAAGATATTCTAAAATGCTTTCATTGAGTCAGCAACATCAACTTATGCCATACGTCGTGGCTTTAGTAGCAGCTTTGTCAGTTCAAGAAGTGTTTGTGAATAGTTTGCACCACCATAAGATGGAAGATGAAAATTGCTCTGATGAGGTCAGTCACACTTGTTGCCATTGATCATTTTTATTTCAGCTTGTTGTTGAGTTGTGCTGTACATTAATAGTAAGTGTTTTCTAGCTGCAATGAGATTTCAAATGTTATAATTTGTAATGTTTGTTAATACGCAAAATTGTTTTTTTTTTATTATGCAGAATGAAGCATTTAAGAAAAAACGATTGGAAATGCAACAGGCGAGATTGGAGCTCGTTGGGAAAGTTCGTTTGTACTAATTGTATATATTTTTCATTTGTTTTTTGGAATTTTTTTTACGACACGTGCAGCACACTTGAATCAAATAAGCATAAATCAAAACATTATAACCTTTATTCTTACACTACACAAAAATCTTCGCATTTGAGTGGTTGCCACATCACCACTGCCCATGTTAATCAAATTAAACAGCTTGATGCTGATTGAATTGATTTGTTGCTGATCAGTTTTGGATCAGTAAATAATTATGATTACTAATTAGTTAATTTTTTAAACAAATATTTACTATCAATTAGGGTGAGGCAAGATTATTGGGCGACAACATGTTGTTATTGAAAGTGGTTTGTTTAATGGATGCTAGTAAAAGAAAAGAGGAATGGGCAAAATTATCTGAAAAATATGGGATAAGGTGGAAAGCCTTATTGGAAATTTCTAAAATGAGGAAGCAACTTATCACTCTGCGTATGTTTTATTTAAATCGTTAAATTTTACTTGTATTTTTACGTTAATTCTATATATCGAAAAAAGTTGCAAAGTTTTACCTAAATTGGAAGTTTATGGCTTATAGTATTGCCATTTAAAAAGAGCATTCAGATTGGTTCATAACTAATGGTTGTTCTCTCTTATTGCACTACTCAAATATATCAATGCACACACTCAGTCTATGTGAATGCGTTTTAATTAAGGCGCTGGCATCATTGTGAATTGGAACCCGGCACCGCATTGCATGACTTTCAACCACACCATTACGCTTTTTCCAACCCAATCGTATAAAACAGTTCAATTGTTATGTTTACAATGAAGTAGTTAATGAAAAAATTTATTCTAATGTATTGACAGAGGATTGGATAAAATGATTTTTCATAAAAGTTACAAAAACGCTGCACCAGTTAAGATGCAGAAGTATTAAAAGATACAAATGTTGGCTGACACGGTGTAACGGAAAGAAAATAGGGTTCAAACATATATACATAGATTAAATGTATGGACCCTTGCACTATAAAATGCAAGAGAGAAGTAATATCTCAAATCCGGCTGGAGTCGGAATTAATCAGATTTACAAACATAAATCTGACTGGAGCTAATGCGAATTTTTGCATTTATTACATTTGGTGTTCATGATTGGTAATTTAAATGTAATTAAAATAATAAATAATCAAGATAGTTACATCAATCAGAAGGTCTAAGACCAAGCGATACAATCGTAATTCTTCTCGCTTCTCGAATCAATTTTCATAACATACAATTACATGCATGTTCATATGTAAACAAATAATTGCACAATCTGTGAACGCGTGCATACATGCGTATATACAAATATGTACATAGCTTTACCTATATAAATACATTGAAACTTTGATTCACACTTTTTTTGGTGACAAAAATCTAGCCGAAATCCGACCTAGAAAAAATTTTATTTTTAGCGTGTAACCTAAAATTTTTCATTTTGAATATTAAACATGGTATGTATTTTATACCACGTTTAATACATATTTTTTTAAGATTGTTTTTTTTAGAAGATAAGTATGTGAAGTGATATGCAATTTTTTCAATACTGAAAATAAATGCCAATAATGTGAATAAAATCACAATTTTTTTTAATATGTTTTGAAACATAAACATAAATTAGTTTTAAGATATGCACTGAATAGTGAATGTGGCCGAATAGTTAATCCACCATTCGGCTAAAACTAAAAACCGTTGCTAAAATAACCAAAATTTTGAAAAAAAAATTTTTTTACAATGAAAAAAAAATTTTAAAAAGTCAGTAGGCGATATATGTCTGTCAAATAGTTTTTTATCGATTTCTCGAGATAATCAATCTCTTGCTCAACTTTGGATGTTTTAACAGCTATAATGGCAAAAATAAATTTCCCGTTAGTAATATTTATCAATTTATTGTTTTAGAATACAAAAATGTTGGTTTTAAGGGAAGTTGCACTATTCGACTGGTCGGTTGTAAAATGATCGAAACCGAATGTCAAAATTTCGCCAAATCTTTGACCAGGTCGAATTTTCGGTGCGTTGATTGATTTTTAAGAATTTTTTTTGTGTTTTTCATTTAGTAGTGATATTTATGTAAAATTATGATGCAAAGGATGAAAAGTTTTTTTTTGGAGTCGGAATTTTTTGAAGGGGTCGGAGTTCTCTTGTCTTTTCATTAGTTTTTTTATTCGTGGCTTGTTGACCACGCCTGATAAATGTGCTACGCTTCGATACGCGGTCCATTATTCGTCATTTCTGAAAAGTTTCGGTTTTGGCCAAAGGTTCGGATTCCGGTTTTGCTCGGACACATAATTATTATCTAATTTCGGTTTTGTTATCCAAATTTTTAATATGATCTGCTTTATTTATTTGACCATTTGGTATTTGAGCTGTAATGGAATGATGATTTGGGAAAAGAAATGAGTTAAATATATTAAACTTTAGTTTTTTAAACTAATTTTCAGAGCAGATTCCAACAAATTTCTGTTGTTTTTTTTTTTAGAAAATAATAATTTTTTATAATGCTTTAAACGAAATGTATAAAAATTGAACCAACCATTCAAAATTAACAGTGAACACTCTGATACCTGATCTCAACCTTTCAAACAATTCGACTCTGAAATTTCCATCACAAGTTCAGGCTAAATTGCTCAGGCAGATCGTCTTATCAGGACATGTCGATCATATAGCCAAGTGTGTAATATTTATAATACTTATGATGTCATTCATTTTGTTATGGTAATCAAGTCTGGGAACAAATTATTATGGGAGTTAAATGTTTTTTTTATCATCAGAAGACGGCAATTTTATTTTTCTCCTAATTTTTGTGTGCAATTTTAAAGCGTTTCAGCAAGCACAATGAAAAGGCCACCTTTAAGCCATTTATTCTTTAAATTTGAAGTAATTTTGATTATTTTCTTTATAAGGTACTTTATAAGATTTTCAAGCGCTTTTATATCTGACAGAAAGTTTATTAGTATGTGGAGGCTTTGCTTCTGAAAAGTTTTTTGAGTTCTTGGAATTATTGTGTAAATTTCTGTTTTAGCTATAATATTTGCACTTTGGCTGCAGGTTGGAGGTGGCTGTTTGTTTAACATCCAGGAATGAGTAGTTTAGTTGTTTCCTAATTGAGATTGTTAAAGGTATTTAATTCAGGTAAAATTAATAGTTGGTTATACATTAAGTTTTGGAAGAATTTTAATACAAAGTTGATAGTGCCTAACTACCTATGTAATATATTTTAAAAGTGTTATCTGTACAGTGTACTCCAAATAAATCAATTTTAAAAAATGTATCACTCATTATGAAAGTTGATTGTTGTCAAAAATGATGATAAACAAAATTGCAAAGCGCTTTTTAATTCCAGGAGGCTTCCTGATGTGTCTGGGCTGACTTTGGAGGAGGCCAGAAAAAGAAAAAATGCATATGAGGTAATATTTATTTATTATGATTATAATTTTTATTAGGATCAATTAACCATTTGTGTGTTACTTCGGCAAATGTTCGGCAATTTAGCTCATGATCGGCGAATTAGCTCAAGTCGGTAGAAGTGTCATGTCTCGTGCGGCTAAAAAGAGTGTTTAAAAATAATTTCTTTCATAAGGGTGTTTGTAAATGTTTGTAGGTGTTAATGAGTAGTGGCGAATGTAAGGTGGGCCATGTGAGCGGTGTTTTTATTAAAAGTCAGTAAAATTGACTTTTTAGACAAAAAACACCGTTTTTACGAACAAAATTGTAGTGGTAAGCAGCTCAATTTTGGCTAGCTTGATTTTGGTCAAACTAACTAACATTAGATCAAATTTTAACGTTTTTTAAATTTTGGCCGCCCCCTGTGGACGTTGTCTATATTCGCCACTGTCTGGGAATGTTTGTGAGTGTGAATGTTTTTGGTTACATTTTTGGGTGTCCACAAGGAATCGCAATATAAATGGTTAGCCAGTCGGTAGAAGCGTCATGTTTCGTGCAGTTACGCGATGGCCTAGTTTGAATACTGTCGGTTCGAAACTCAGAAACTATCATACGACATGCGCGTATGATGTGTGCTTGCGCGAGCATACATAATGTGTATGCACGTCGTGTGGTGTGGATAGTACTGTCTTTGCGGCACGAAAGTTTTAATACAGGGATGATATGTAAGAACAAAATAAAGAACAAAAAATGCTTTAGAATTAAAAGATTGTCGTTATTTCATTAATGTTGAAGTAAAACGTGCGTGTTTGTGTGTGCATTTGTATGTAATTGTAAGTGCGTGTGTGTGCATGTGTGTGTTTTTGTGTGTATGTGCATGTGGTGCGTGTGTGTGTGTGTGCATGTGGTGCGTGTTTGTTCGTGTTGTGTTTATTTTTGACAGTAGTAATGTTTGTTTTTGGGGCCTTCAATAGAAAAAATTTGTTCATCTCTGGTTTAGACAAAAACAGCCATTATGGTACGACATAAAAACAGTGTTTGACATTTTCTTAGATGCAGCTCTCTACTACTGTATCTATGTGCATTAAAGGTATTTTTACCTTTACGACTGTTGTTTTAATTTGCGGGCTTACATTTTTCATAATTGCGACTAGATATTAGACTGTTTCAAAAAAAATTTAAAAAAAAACAATGCATAGGGGTTATATGGTGTGGTTTTATATTTGTATCATCCTGTAAAAATTTCAATTAAAAAGGATAAGTATTAGTGACCTCTCAAATAACATTTTGTTTTTTTTATGAAGTCTGAATGATTTTTTTTGGTGTTTGGGGTTTTTAAAATATTTTTACATGTTTTTATAAAACATTATAGAAGTTAATTGTTTGGAGAAGACAAAAAATTTGCCAAACAAGAAGAGAAAAGATTAAAAAGGAAACTAAGCAAGAATTAAAAACAAGAAAAACCTAATAAAAAGAGAAACATAGCCAATTATGAAGAAGATGATGATAATTCAACATCAACAGATGACAAAAGCGATAAGTCTGATAAGGAAGTAGGGTGTCAGCAAATTCTATCAGAATCAAATTGCAGGAAGTACTCCGATATCTCCTAAAACTAATGAACTTAAAAAAAGGTGTCAAGTAGATGACCCACTGTTCATGGCAAGTCTAGATCGTACTAAAACAACTCATAGGGAAGCCATACATATAGTTGCTCCAGCATTAAAGGCAGTTGGAATCAACGTTGATGAACTCACTTTGTCAACAAGCTCTCTTTACGGATCTAGAAAAGCTATACAACAATCTATCGGAAAAACTATCAAAAACACATTTTTGCCAAACATAGATCGCCTGCCAATTGTGGTAGCAGGGAAAAATGTAGAAAAACTGATAGCTATACCAAAGGTTGGCGGTACTGGCATAAACATAGGAACCACAATAGTTCAGTTACTTCAGAATTGGGAAGGCGTGTCAAATTGGTTGGCTGGTTTGTGTTTTGACACAACAAGTTCTAATACTGGCATTCATACTGGTGTTATAACAATAATTCAGAAATCCTTTAATAAACATCTCTTGTTTTTAGCATGCAGGCATCATATTCTTAAAATTATTGGAACAGCTTTATTTGATTTATTTTTCACTTCATCTGGCCCTCAAATTGCTATTTTTAGTAGATTTAAAGATCAATGGCCATCAATTAATCAGTTAAAATATGCATCGATTGACAAGGTAACAACTGGTTGTTCTTTGACTAATGATGAAAATTTGTGGCTAAAGCAAAATCGTGTAGCTATGATTGATTTTTTTCAAGACCAGCTGCAAAATACTCAACCTCGACATGGCTACTTGCAATTGATTAGGCTTTCTCTCATAACTCTTGGAGTTTCAGATCCTACTGCTGTACAAGTCACTCCTCCAGGAGCTTATCACAGGGCTCGCTGGATGGCCAAAGGAATTTATTGTTTGAAGATATTTTGCTTTCGTGAGCAACTGAAGTTAACTGCACATGAGCTACAAGCATTAAAGAGACTTTGTCTATTTACTGTAACTGTATATGTAAAGGCATGGTTTTGTGCAGCAAACAACTGTAGTGCTCCTTACAATGATTTATGTCTTCTTCAAACTCAGGAATTATTTGAAAAAGTTGATTGCAAAGTTGGAAAAGAAGCAATGAAAAAAATTAAAAGGAATCTTTGGTATCTAAGCGAAGATCTTGTTGGAATGACATTTGTTTCTGATTTGGTTAATATCGATGAGAAAAGGCTTATGGTTAAAGCATTACATAAACCAGCAAAAAAAATGATGTTAGAAAAGTAGATCCAACACACATAAGTTCTTTCAAATTCAAGATTTTGTCAGATTTTGTGACAAAACAGTCTTTAAATTTATTTTCTACATTGAAACTCAGTCAAAATTTTCTTTGCTTTGATCCAGAGTATGGCCACAACTAGAGGATTACAATAATGCAAAAGAGATAGTGACTGCAGTACGGGTAGTTGCTGAGCGAGCAGTTAAATTGGCATCTGATTTTAATACAGCACTTACTCATGACGAAAATCAGCACCAGTTGATGTATAAGGTGATTGAGCATCACAGGAAATTAATGAATGAACCTTAGAAAAAGAACTATACTGATTCAAACATTACTTTATAATGAAACAATATATAAATATTCATAATAAATTAAAAACAATTATTTTTTATCAATTTAAAAAAAATGCTTTAAAAAACTGAATTTTCTGAACAATCTCATCAATGAGAGGTCACTTAACATTGTTTGATTTTATTGATTTTTGGTGTTTGTCTTTATATCATCAAATGACACAAAATAAAAATTTTTTTTCTTAATAAAAATAAAACGGTCTACTAGATATTATTTTCAAATTTTACTACAACATTTTGTAGTGTAATCATAAATCTTGGTGATCCTTTGATATTATGATGTTGTTAAACAAATGTTTTAAAAATGAATTTGATTTTGATTACTTATCATTTATTTGTTTAATTTTTATTGGTTGACATCAGAGATCGATAAAATGATGAAAAACGTGGTTAAAATTACAATTAGCTTGATTTCAATAATGTGCTTTTCTTTTCAATTAGTGACGAGACGGTGCCATATGAAAGTGTCTGTTTTCTGAGTTGCGCAGCTTCATTTAAGTGCAAAGAGCTCTCCGCTTATCATACGCCAACACGATGCGTTGTTTTCTCACGTAACACATATGTGTACGCCGTTTGTTTTTGAACAACTCATTCAAATACTATATAAATGACACACAAGTGATAACAGTAGTGTTATTTTTATTAAAATTTATTCTTATTTAAAATTTGATCTGATTTTAATAACATCTCAGGATATGAATTTAGTTGAGCATGTGTTCATCCATCCCAGCTCATCTTTGTTCAAGAACAAATGTGAATACGTCGTCTATCAATATATCGAGGAGACATCCAAACTCTATATGAAAGGTGAAGTCATTGCCTGGTGCTTGTGCAGAACGTAGGATTGATTTCAGTATTTTAATTCCAGGTGTAACATCAGTTGAGCTGGAGTGGTTGCCATTATTTGCCCCGACAGATACACGATTCGATCCTGTAAAGCTCGATGACCCTGATAATCCACCTGTTTTTGATGAGGTCGATGGTCATGTGATGTGTCACATGTCTGGCAAATTTGGTTAGTTTTTAAAAATTGGATAATTTAATTTAGATTTGTTCTTAGGTTGACTTCAAAAGCTTTTTTGTTTTCATATTTTCATGCCTTTTATCATCTGTACATATGTTCTTTTAAAAACTTAACAAGGTCCTCAATTTTGGGCTGTTCCACGAATTACAAGTGAACTTCCAAAATCTATTGATTGTTTAAAGTGGTTTTCAAAGTTTTTGCTGGAGGGCTTGGTATGTTCCAAACTGGCTCTCTTTAAAACTTTCTTGCTCACACCTCCGTCTATTGTTGTCAAACCATGGGCACAGTAAGAAATTAAATTGATTTTTTTTCTCCATTAAATAACATTTTTACTTTATCTTATCATTTAATTTTATTTGAATTAGGATTTTATATAAATTAATAAAGTAACAAGTGAATGCGTATGCATGTATGTTATGCCTATATGTATGTGTGTATGATCATCATCAAGTACGTTTATAGGAGCTCAACCCTGGGAGGCAAAACCACCAACTGTTCGTTCTGACTCCTGGTTCCGAATTCCAGAAAAAATTGTCAACTTTTGTATCATAATTTCATCTTATTATCACTACTAAATAAAAAATACTTTTAAAAACACGTAAAATCAGTAAATGTAATTGTTTATCTTTGTAAGATTACTTTATGTTGTAAAACATACTGAAAAAATTTTCAACTTTTACATCATAATTTCATCTTATCATCAGTAGAAAACAAAAATAAAAAATACTTTAAAAACACTTAAAATCAGTCAATGTAGCTTTTTTCTTAGTAAAATAATTTTAATTTTATGTTTTACAACATATTAAAGATATATGATTTTTTCACATTATTGTCATTTATTTTCAGTATTAAAAATGATTGCTTATCACTACATATATTTTTCCTCTAAAAAAACACAATCTTAAAAGAAATTTTCAGAAAAATGTTTTTTTAAATAAATAACATTTTCGTAGTTGGATATAAAACTCCGGCTCCTTAAAAAATTCCGACTCCGGCCAAAATCTCCGACTTCGACACTAAGCTACAATTACTCCAACTCACTTTTGCCCTGTTCATGTGACAAGGCCAACTCGGGTCATTAGTCAACAACCCCTAGTGCTAGCACTAGGCTCCTAGTGATGAGTAGAGATGCACCGAAGTTCGGCCCCGGCTCCGGCCAAAATCCGGCTTTTTTTCTGGTGGCCAGATTTAAGCGTCTATCAACTTTTAAAAATGTTATAAATAGAAAAAATTTTTTATTGAATTCAATTAACTTTATGTCAATAAGTTAAAGGCTAAGCATATATGACACATAATAACAACATCACTAATTGTGAGGTGAGCTGGACAATTTTCTTTATGCTATAACATGGGTTATGCATAAATTATGAGCTGATCTTTGTGTAAAAGATCATACTATATAATTGTATGTAATGGATCATATAGCTACATATGTATATGTATATACTATATAATTGTATGTAATGGATCATATAGCTACATAATATATATTTATAGACATATATATATACATAAGCGCATAATTGAAGAACATGGTATGTTAAGGGTTAGGCTAGGCATACATGACACAATTACAACATCACTAATTGTGAAGTGAGCTGGACAATTTTCTTTGTGCTATAACATGGGTTTTGGATAAATTATAAGCTGTGCACGTGCATACATGACACATAATAACAACATCAATAATTGTGAGGTGAGCTGGACAATTTTCTTTATGCTATAACACGGGTTATGCTATAACACATAAATTATAAGCTGATTTATAAAACTTATTTATATATTTTAATTAATTAACTATTTGCTTGGTGTTATTTTTTGATGTTCAACATGTAGATAACCGTAAATGTGAGTATTCTTTTAACGTATGTAAAATGGTAACTAAAATCCGGCCCCGACCGGTTTTTGAATTTTAAATCCAATCCGGCTAAGTCCGACCCCGGCCGAACTTGGAAAACTTAAATCCTGTGCATCCCTAGTGATGAGCGCTGGTAAACGTACATGATGATGATGATGATAATGATATATATATATATATATATATATATATATATATATATATATATATATATATATGTGTGTGTGTGTGTGTGTGTGTGTGTGTATATGTGTAATGATATATCACAGCATTTTCAGCTTTGATCAGTTTCTGGTGTTGATAAACTGTACCAGAAACGAATCGAAGCTGAAAATGCAATGATGTTTCCCAATAACTGTGTGTATGACAGACTCAACCATATTTATATATATATATATGGTGGTAAGAACTTTCAACTTTCAAAAGTTTAGCTGACGTGAACCTTAAGCTTTACGTTCTGATTTTAAAAGGCCTGACAGCGACTGGATTTAAATTTCAAAATCCATCAACAAAATATTTAAATAAAAAAATATCAGTCTAATGATCAGAATTTAAATATTTTTTAATCTGTGATACTTGTTAAAGGCATTGTTCATAAACGGAGTGCTTCCCCAATTTAAATTCAATTAAGTTTTCAATTCAGTAACTGCTGTTGTTATGTCATCTTTGTTCTGCTGCAATTTAATTATATGTGTCTGTTATATTTTTCACTTCACAACATAACCTGCAGAGTTTTCATATAAACTATTTTGTAATTATTAATTTTATTTCATTAAATTAATGTACCTGAATAGCCTTTCTTCAAGGATCTCTAACTTACTGCAAGCTCTTAGGGACAAAAACGTTCACAACAGAAAGGCACTGCTCGATGAATGGAAAAAAGATCCAAAATGTAAACACTTGTTTAATATTGTTTGTGTTTATTTTTGACAGTATTATTTTTTTTTTTTTTTTGACAGTATGTCCTGGTTATGACATTAAACTGACCCTCACTGCCTTGTGAGTGATGTTGGATCATCAAAGGCTAGGCCCACCGCTTATAACTGTGGTTGCGTAAGGAAGGGCGTCCTGCGTAAAAACTAGCCAAAAAATAATACTTATGATGACGGAAATAACAATGGCCCTCAGTATCCGGCAGAAGAGGGTGCGAAGAATCTCCGGAGACCCAGTCCATGGGGTTGTGGTGCAAGGCCCTGTAGATGGTCTGGCTACTGGCACCCCACTCTATAGTGTGGCGGTGCAAGGCACTATAGATGGAAGGACTACTTGTAGACCAAGGGGTTGGAGGTTTGGTACCTGGAATGTAGGCACGTTGACAGGAAGAAGTTTGGAAGTGGTGGAGGAGCTGCAGAGGAGAATGGTTGACGTGGCTGCATTACAGGAGATCAGATGGAAGGGTGAGGGTACAAGGTTTGTGGGGGCTAAAGGTGGAAGATATAAGTTGTGGTGGAAGAGGGATGATGGTACGGGAGGAGTTGGTGTGATGGTAAGAGAAGAGTTGGTGGAGAAGGTGATGGAAGTGATGCGGAGAAGCAATGGTGTAATTGTGGTGGTGATGGTGTTTGGAAAAGTAATAGTGAGGGTGATATCAAGATATGCTCCGCAACAAAGTAGGAAGGAAGAGGAGAAGCATAGGTTTTATGATGATGTTTCTGACGAGATTGGGCAAGCGGAGTTGGATGAGTTTGTGGTGTTGTTGGGTGATTTGAATGGTCATGTGGGGGCGGATGCAGACGGATATGAAGGTGTACATGGGGGATGGGGATATGGTATACGGAATGAGGAAGGACATAGAGTGTTGGATTTCGCGGATGCACATAGCATGGTGGTGGGGAATACCTGATTTACAAGGGAACCAGCGCGATTGATTACATATAGGTCAGGGGAGCATAGGTCGATGATAGACTATATATTGGTAAGGGCAAAACATAGGAAGTATGTGAAGAATGTGAAGGCGATACCTGGTATGCTGCAGCATAGTATGGTTGTGATGGATGTGACATCAAAAGAAATGGGGAGGAGGAAGAAGGATAAGTTTGTGGCAAAGAGAAAGACATGGAAGTTGCAGGATGCAGAGGTGAGGAAGGCATTTGAAGTGAAGGTGGCTGAAAATTGGGAGAGTGGTAAGGATGGAGATGTTTGGGAGAGACTGTGTGCTGGCTACGGCAGATAAAGTATGTGGATGGACGAAAGGAAAGTGTAGGCATGGTGAGACGTGGTGGTGGGATGAAGATATAAGAAGGGTTTTGGAGGTCAAGAAGGAGAGGTTTAGGGTATGGAGAAGGGACATGACGGAGGAAGCGGAGTTTGAGTATAGGAAGGCTAAGAAGGTTGCAAAACAGGCAGTGGCAACTGCAATGACGAGAGCATCAGATAGGTTAATGAAGGAAATGGAATTTGATGTGAGTTAGAGGAAAAGGTTCAAAGTAGCAAAGCAGTCAATGAGGGATAGGAAAAATGTTATAGGGAATGGATGTGTTTGGGATGGATCTGGCAAGTTGTGCATAGATGAGGAGGAAAAAGCTCAGGTGTAGAAAGCTCATATGGAAAGGTTGATGAATGAAGAGAATGAGTGGGATGGAGGTGTGGAATCCGCGGTCACACAACGGACCTATAGAGAAGGTGACGATGGAGGAAGTAGAGAAAGCAATTAGAGAAATGAAACTAGGTAAGGCGACAAGGGTTTCGGAAGTGGCGGCAGAACATATAAAAGCGAGTGGGGTGATAGGAATTGAAGTTATGATGAGAATTGCTAACAGTATGTTTGATGATGAAGGTATACCTGAGGATTGGTGACACAGTGTGTTGGTGCCGTTGTATAAGGGCAAAGGAGATGTGAGAGATTGTGGGTCATATAGGGGTGTGAAATTGCTAGAGCACGGAATGAAGGTAGTGGAGAGGGTTAGGGTTAGGGTTAGGGTGACAGTTAATGAAATGCAGTGTGGGTTTATGCCTGGTAGGGGAACGGTGGATGCGTTGTTCATGGTGAGAATGTTGCAGGAGAATTATAGAAAGAAGAAACGAAGATTGTACATGTGTTTTGTGGATCTAGAAAAGGCTTTTGATCGAGTACGGTCATTGAATGGGCGTTGAGGAAGAAAGGAGTGAATGAAAGACTTGTTAAAGCTGTGATGCAACTGTATGAAGGGGCAAAGACAAAGGTGAGGGTTAGAAGGGGGATGTCGGACGCTTTTAGTCTTAAGGTAGGAGTACATCAAGGATCAGTGTTATCACCGTTTCTGTTTGCAATTGTGATGGATTTTGTTTGTGGAAAATAATGGTTGTTATTTGAGATTTTGTATGCAGATGATTATGATTTAGTCTTGATGGCTGATAGCATGGAAGAATTGCAGTTAAAATTTGACAGATGGAAAAGTGTTATTGAAAAAAAGGGTTAAAAGTTAATATTGGTAAGACGAAGGTAATGGTGAGTGGGGAAGGTGGGGAGCGAGTGATAAGTAAAATAGGAGAGTGACAGGAGAGTGAAGGTTAACTCGGTATTGTGTATAGGATGTCAGAAATGGGTGCATAAGAGATGTAGTGGTGTGAGGGGGGCACTGAAAAAGGTGGAAGGCACGTTCAAATGTAAGAAATGTGTTCATGGTGTGATTAATAGGACGGACGCAAGGACGGGGTTGAGTGGTGGTATTGAAAGATTGGAAAGCTTTGTTTACTTAGGGGATAAGCTGAACGCGGATGGAGGATGTTTGAGCGCAGTTACGGCTAGAGTTCATGTAGGATGGATGAAATTTAGGGAACTGGGTGGGGTATTGTGTGGAATGAAATGGTCAGTGAAGATGAAAGGGAGGTTATATAAAGCATGTGTGAGAGCAACGATGGTATATGGTGGTGAAATTGGGTGTTGAGGGGAGAGGAGGAAAGTGTACTGCAGAGGGCTGAAAGAGCTATGGTGAGGATGATGTGTGGGGTTAAAGTGAAGGATAGGAGGAGTAGTACAGAGCTGATGTCAATGATGGGACTGAATGAGGACATTGTGACATTGATAAGGAGATCGAGATTGCGATGGTATGGACATGTGTTGGAAAGGGATGAAAGGGTCGGGATTAGGCGAGCGTTGGAGTTCGAGGTTGAAGGAGTGGTAGGAAGGGGTCGTCCGCGATTGGGATGGAGAGAGCAGGGTGAAAGCGGGGTTGCGTGATACTGAGGCGAGTGACAGATGTGGATGGCGTCGAGGGGTATTTCGGTTTCATCATAGGTAGCCAAACGGCAACCCCCGATCTCGGGGAAAATGTCGTCTAAACGTGTGTTGTTTGTTGTTTTTATTTTTGACAGTAGTAATATTTGATTTTAGGTTGTTCATTAAAAATACATCGATCATAAAAAATTATTTTTTTAAAGCTTAATAATAGCCAGAACCTGTCGTTTTTTGGAAATTTGTGCTTTGAATTTCTATTTCTAAATCTATTGAAATCAATAATTGATGGATTAATACGGCTTTGTATGGAATGTTGGAACGTATTTCATCGCATACCTGGACAAATACCTAATACCTAACCTCTCTTTTTGCTTGTCTTTGAACAAACGCTTTTAATCGTATTATTAGATGACAGAAAAATGTATAACTTTTTCTCTGTTGGATCCATTGAATTTTATCTTAGAATTGCTCTGTTATATTTTTCCTATTGTAAATTTTACTGGAGACAAAAGCAGTTTTCACGTCACATGAAAATTCCATGGTTTGACTCAGCGATTTGCAATTTTCCATATTATTATCTGAATTGCAAAAGTTCTTACAATTGTAACTAGGAAATGTTTTTCGGGCATATTTTGTTCGTTTTTTATTTGTTAGAATTTAATTTTAAGATTTGTAACTGATATTTAAATTTTAACTCATTAACAGTTCTGTTGAAAGAATATAGTGCTTGGTTACCTGACTCTCAACATGCTGTCGTTGCATCTATTTGGCCACCAACATCTTGAAAGAGCCTTTGTTTTTAGATTATTTAATTTTCAATTCACTAATTCTGTAAATTCTTGGCTGACATTTTTTGTTACATTACATTTCAACTAAAAATTCGAGGAAAACGTAAAATAAAAATTATATTTATAATCAAACCGGATTGGCCGATAAAAATGATTATGATTAGCAATATATATATATATATATATATATATATATATATATATATATATATATATATATATATATATATATATATGCGCGCGCGCGCGTGTGTGTGTGTGATTTGTTCAAACGCATTTTTTTTCACAGTACTTAACCAAATATTTTCAACAATATGTTATTTTTTTTATTTATTGCATTTTTCTTTTCAATTATTTTTCAGACACCTCAACAGTAAACCCGCGGTGCATGTAAATAAGTACCCGTGAAACAACGCATCACACACATTGCATGAGATAGGCGGGCATTTCTTTGCGATCAAATACGGTTACTGCAGCGCCAACCACTTCATCGTTACTCCACAGCGCCATCTAACTCGCTAATCACAATCATTATTTTTCATCTTGCTTATAGGCGGTAGACATATGGTTTTTTATTTCTAAAAAAGGTCTCGAACAACTACTGCGTATTTGCACAGCTGAAGCCCCGTACTATGGACCAAACAGTAAACAACAAATCGATGGCATTGAGTCCCCTATTAGGAGTATTAATGATAAAAAAATCATGAAAAGGATAATACGAAACAATGTAAAAACTGTCAATGAAAAAGATAAAATTAAAATACAAATCAACTATGCAAACCAAAAAACATCCATGATAATGGAAAACAATAACTGTGCTAAAATACCAGATTAATACTAAATAGAAGTCCCCTGATATTACTTACAAAATTGGTGATTGATTAAAAAAAATTCAATCTGGCGCTATCCAAAACCACCTGAAAGACAAACACAAAATAAAACCCACTAGAGACATCCTTGATAACTATATTTAAGTTCTACATTATGATAATAACAAGCAAAAACTTCGAATTGCAGAATCACTTTTGATTGAACAAAAACATCCCGTTATAAATATTCAAAAATGGGCCACTGGCGTTCTACCATCCCATAAAATTAGAAATCGACTTTACCAAGACGACACACACTTTAATTCACACAAAGAGATACAAAGAACTCGTATAAACTTCATTAACATAGGAACAAAGTAACAATAACTTATATAAGAACATATACAATACTAAAATTAAGCTTTTCTGTTCCAAACATGTACACTAATTTTGTGCGTGAGTTAAATAAACTTAATCAATTGAAATTCATCGTAATGAAGATTGAAAAATTAAATAGAAAATTAAGCAACGCTGAAAATGCTGTGACTTTCCTAAACAACTGTTTATCTGATAGTCTGAATCCTAAATATATATATATAATATATATATATATGCAATTATTGATGAAAATCACAACATGATCCTACTCTTCTCCTTCTTGTTACTTCGTTAGTCTTATCTAGGATTGATTATTGTAACTCGCTCTACTATGGTCTTCCTGACTCTATACTCTATCCTTTAAGTAAAGCTTTTAACTCTGCTGCTCGTCTAGTTGCTCGTGCCCCTTTCTTTTCTCAAATATCTCCATATCTTGTTCTCTTGCACTGGCTACCTATAAAATATAGAATAATTTTTAAAATTTGCACGTTCATGTATAAGTCTCAATCTAAATTATTTCTTAAGTATTTATCAGATATATTAATTGAACCTAAACGCCCCGGTTTACGATCGTCTTCTCGCTTTTTCTTAACTCGTATTAAACACTCTTTCGCCAAATCTGCTTTTGCTTTTTCTGGTCCTTTTCTCTGGAACTCTCTACCTACTTCTCTGACTACTTCTCCATCACTTGCGAAGTTCAGAGCGGATCTCAAGACCCATCTATTTTCAAAATTCATTGAGGAGCGCTGTTGAACATCGCGGAAATAGCGTTTTATAAGCTGATTGATTGATTGATTGATTGATTGATTGATTGATTGATTGATTGATTGGCTTCATCAATAATAATTGCTTTTCTGACAGTCTTAGTTCAATGTATATATATATATATATATATATATATATATATATATGCAACTATTGATAAAAATGTATGAATGAGACTTTTCATACATGTCTTCTGACAGTCTTAATACAATATATATATATATATATGTGTGTGTGTGTGTGTGGGATTGGATTAAGACTGTCGGAAATGCAATTATTGATGGAAATCGCAGTATGTTCGGCGTTAGTTGACTTTTTATTATATATATATATATATATATATATATATATATATATATGAGTAAATTTTTGCCGCGCGGCGGAATCTTTTCTCTGTTCGAACACCAGCAAACGCCGGCGCCAGCCTAGGCAGTCTCGCTTTTGCCCGGGACTCGCCTCCTCGGAAGTGCCATCGCGCTATGCTTGCCAGTCGGTCAATCCGGCCTTACTAACCGCTGACAAGTTTTCTTCATACACGTTTTATATGACACGTTTTATATGTTGAAACAAAAGCTAACTGAAATAAATTTATTACCAAACAAGAAAGAAAATATACTTACTCCGCAAAATGAATGTTTTCAAAATGTTCCAAACTAAATAATAAATTAAAACTGAATATTTTAAAATCAATTCAAAACAGCAGTAACAAAATTCAGAAAAATAATCCCACAGAACTATGTTCAAAGTATCACCAATTACCAGATGACCTAACATGCCAGGAACCGAACTGCCCCAAAAATTACAAAAACTAACTCGAAAACTAACTAAAACAATTGTCCAAAATACTTATATTCTAATTGACCATTCACTCTTAAATATACTCAACATACTCGCGCCATGCTATTCACATAAAACCAATTCATTCCACCAGCATGCTTGCAAAACCAGTTTATACAACGTTTTACCACCCTGGATACCAGACCATTCTATACAGCCCGTCAAACCAACCAATATACGCACATGAAACGTTCATTCATATACGCGCGCCAAAAAAACTTTACAAAATTTCGACGCTTGTTGTCAAAGATCTCCGTTGAATTTGTCTTTTTCTTTCCTTTCTTTTCGTCGGTGCAGCGATGCCTGTTGCTTAGATGAGCAACTAACTACTTGCCCACTCCGGGGTGCTGCTAGTCGAGTTCACCTGGTTCATTTGGTCTATGGAGAAAAGCGTTTCGCCTTCGCAAAACTGGCCTTCCAATATTATAACCAGCGATGATTTGCGGCAAGGCAGCGTTTATCGGCTAAATTTTTCGCCTCCCCGCTCACCGGGCTTATTCCGCCTGTGAGTTCTGTAATTGACTGGCGACTCGTCTCGTTGGGCTTCGTGGTCGCTTTGGTCTGCCCACTCCCTAGCCTGTTTTGATTGTCCCTTTTCATCGGTCAGTTCAAAGGCTACAAACTAGTTCGCCCACCGCCTGGCTTCGCGTGCCAGTTTCCTTCGTTGTACTGGGGGATATCGTCTGAGTTGTTGCTTTATCGGTCGGGCATGCTCTGTGTTGATCCTATGATAAACCCCTTTTGCAACTCCAATTTCTGTGCATGTATCACTGAATACGTCAACAAAATTATTTAATAATTCAGATAATTTGTGCCTTCCTTCTTCGGGGGCATCCATAGTCAGTTCGTCAATTATAGTTTTGATGTTAGCTAGATTCTCCTGTTGAGGTTGTTGATCTAACTTATTTTTCACTCTGGCCCCTGTAACATCGGTCAACCGCGTTCTCTGTTTAATCAGTCTGGGTTCATCATTTAAGTTTAATACCCTGACGCATTGGCCATCGTATTTAATCGGATGCAGCGTCCTAGCAACATATACACCCGATTTCATTTGCCTTGCTTCTGAACATACATAATGTCAATGTTAATTTGTATGGCTGGCATATCACCAATTTTGTCAGTACATCTAATTCCGCTCGTGTTGGAATTTGCACTTTCACACAGTAGATTCGGCGCAGTCGCCCATTTGACAATCCTTTAGTGACCAACTTCACTACTCTATTTTTGTTACCAACGGTAACCCGTGCTTCGTCAAACTTCCATGAAACTTTTTTATTTACCAGCCAATCTAAACCCATGATAATTTCTGACACGTGGTCTGATATCATGATTGAAGTAAGTTTAGAAAATCCACCCACCTTTATCCATAGTTTCATTTTCCCATTCATTAGAATCTCTGTATTGTTAGCAGCTTTCAACGTTTTTTTGGTAGGTTTAACGTTTAACCCTTGTTACATCAACTATGCAGGACGGGATGATAGATACGCTGCTACTGCTATCCAAAAAACAATCTTTTTTTTACCATTTACCGAGATCGGCAAATATAAGGTTTGGTCGTCAGTTCCATTAGATTTGTTTATGCGTTCCGATTGTTGATTTGACTTCTTTTTCTGGACATTCCCTTTTGAAATGACCTGATTTTTCGCACCTGTAACAGTTATTCCGACCCTTTTGATTGTTTGACTGAAACTTCCCTGAGGGCATTGGGAGACGAAGTTTCCTGGTTTTTCACAACCAAAACAAACCTTTTCACCCCTGACTTGAGGAACAGTTTGCCTTACCCCATAGCCTCGAAGAACGTCAAGCGATTGACGAAGCGAGTTCATTTGCCGCCCCACTGCTTTCATCCTATCTTCTGTTTTATCCTGCATGTTCCTAACCTCTGGAATAAACCTGTAGGATGAATTAACTAAATTCTTTGAAACTTCAAGGCGCTGTGCAATTCTTAACGAATCATCAATATTTGAAAGCAGCATTTCGAGTTTTAAGCAATTGTACTAGCGAGGTTTATCGGTGGTATGCTAATAATTTTCTTCTTCTCAACCCTAACAAATCTGAAATTATGGTCATTGAAACACATCAACAACTGTCGAGGTTTCAGCTCGAGGAAATGGACATAGCAGGGTCCACATTGTCTATCTCGGATGCGATCAAGTTGCTTGGAGTCACTTTTGACAGACATCTAAATTTTGATAAACACATAACAGAAATCGTCAGATCCTGCAACTATCACCTCTGATTTCAACAGCTCCTGATGTCGAACCAACCTGTGACGTTCGGTATTTACATTCGGCCGACGATGCATTGACTTCCCATGGTCGCCAGACGAAGGACTGTGTTCGACTTCTTCATCCTTTTGAACCATTCTGCACCTATTCCTGGAATTTAAAATATTATCACGTTTTCGAATAATAATAGGTCTTTGTGCTGGCGTCGGTTTATTAACCTGTGAAACTTGTTCTGGAAAAGATTCCGCTGACTTACAACTAAAAATGTTCTTCGCATGGTTAAATCCTTCACCCAAAAATTCTGGTGAAATTTACAAACAATCGTTTTTGGTGCTGACTTTTGGCCTGATACCTGGAATCTAAAATATTTTCCGTAGGACCAGCCCTGTCACTTAAAAAATTTGGGGAAGTTTCGTTATAGCTCCTGTTATTCCTGTCACCTAAAAATTGGGAGTTATGAATTTCACTTTGGTCACTGCCGCACCTGTCACTTAAAAATTTGGGAAAAACAATTTTACTTAGACCTGTGACATTATATCTCCTAAAAATTGACGAGGATTATCATTTTGACTACTGTTGTAGGGTAACATGGGGTAAGGGAAAAGTTCGATTAAATCACATTTATACTATAAAACTGAGATTTTTAAAATTCCAGAAAGATCACTCATAGTATTTTATATAAATACATAATTTTAACAAATAAAAACGACCCAATAAAAAATTTTTGCCATTAAAACTTTTTTGATAAAGGGGCTTCTTACCCCAGCATTGGGGCTAAACGCCTACTAGGAGGCGTTTTACCCCATGTCACTGTCATAGATAGTGTTTAAAAATACATTGGTAAATTTGAATATTCAATCAAATTTATTAAACAAAACTATAAAAACAATGTTAACAAATATTGAAAAAACTGTTAATGTATTTAAATTGATTATTAAATTATTCAAACGTTTATTAAAACAGAACTGATGCTTAATCTGAATCAGAATTTTCACAATCAATGCATGTAAATTGTTCATTATAGTTCTCATCAAGTCCTTGGCATTCATTGTGGTACCACTGTGAGCATGTTAGAGACTGACATTGAATTCAGTTCCGACCCGTTACATCATCACAGTATTTCAACTGACAGGTATTACATGGCTCACAGTCAATTTTTTTCTTTACCGCTACCATTTATCAGTTGTTGTTTTGACATAGTCTTTGAATTTTCCCTTTTTTCGAGTAAATTTTTGTAAAGACTAGATGTCAAAAGGGCAGCTTTTTCTGATTTTCGTTTTCTAGTTCTCACGTTGTCAATTTTAATTGGACCCATGATCTTCAACAGTGTCGTTTTAGGATTTTTTTTTGCATGATCAACTTCCTGTGCAGGTTTCACAGATTCAGGTGTTTGTTGAACTAAAGTGACTGTATTCGGTAAGGGTTCATCTGTTAGCTTTGATGCAAAAAAATCTTCAGAAAAAATTTGTTTGTTTAGAGGCCACAAACCAGTGCATACAAAACCATGTACAGCTTTTTCTGGGGTGGCTGCTTTCAAAAATGCTTTTGAAAATAGTCCAGCTATTTCATAAAAGGTTATCCGTCTTCCTTTGTTACTAAGCATCTATCCATCTGCAGTTGCAGCTTTCAATTCTTTAAAAAAGGAAACAACAAGAGGCTGCATCTTATGTGTGCAGAGGGGTGGAAATGTTATTCAATTCATTTTCACGACAAAATGTCACTGCCTCAAGTGTTTTGTGAGAGTGATGTCCATCAAGAAAAATAAGATGTTTGTCTTTTTTTGATGGCTTTACAATAAATGTAAAATGATTCAACCATCTCATAAAACATTCACTGTCCAACCGCTTGGGGTACAAACTCCAATAGCACCTGGTGGTGCCTCATTCATCAAAGAATCAACCATACGCTTCCGTGGAAAAATAAACATTGGAGGTATGTACATCCCAGCTGCATTGAAAACACACATTACTGTTGTAGTTTGACCCCGTTCCCCGCTTGTCTTACGACCAACAAGTCTAGTGCCTTTAGTCGCAACCACTTTTACTGGTTTTTGCACTCTTGAAATACTCGTTTCATCGACGTTCCAGATTGTCAAATCATTAAATGAGTATTGGTACTGAAGCTCATCATAAATTTCAAAAAAGATTTAACCTTTTCCTGATTAAAACCTACTGCTCGTGAGATATTTGTTGCCTCAGGCTGTCTTATTGACAGTTAGTTGGTTATATCTCCTTAAAAAAAACCGTGCATCCAATCTACTCCTGCCATTTTTGTCTTTTTACTAGATCGATGCTTCAGGCCCATTTTCTCAGCAAAATCATATGCCAATTTTCGCACACCCATAATGCTTAAACCAAATAAAGCCTTTTCCATATTTTGAATTAGGGACACCAATTCTTTTTCATATTGAATGGGAATATCCGATTCGAATCGTCCCAATTTTAATTTTCCCGGCTGTAATACTTTCTTATCCCGGTGTCGTCTTAGTGTTCGTTGAGGAATACTGTACTGCCGTGCAGCTGTTTTTACTGGTGTTCCATCATGAATGGCCGCTAATGCCTGACGAAGCGACTCTTCTTCGTATGATCCTCTTGCTGATTTTCTTTTGCAAGACCGTGGCATTTTGTTAAGTTAAATTAAGAAGTATGACTGTTAAAGTTAAAAAGAAAGCCAACAAACAACTGTTAAATTTCATTTTTTAATTTTAAGGATCAAAACAATATCCAATAGTTCTAGTATAAAATTATTCTTTAATTACATTATTTATAAGGGGGCGTTTTACCCATTTTATAGGGAGGCGTTTTACCCCAAAGTGTATTGTAAAAATTTAACCGATAATGTGCTACGATTGATTAAAATTTAGATTTAAAAAAAATCGTGTTAAATAGTGTAAATAATACAAAATTTTATCACTCCAACTTTTTGTGAATAACTTCAGTTTTTGAGCGGGACTCGCTTTCTCACAAATGTTTATCTCCGGGTTGAAAAACACGGGCCGGGTGGAAGTGCTTTCGCGCCCTGCTTGCCAGTCGGTCAATCCGGCCTTACTAACCACTAACAAGTCTTCTTCATACACGTTTTATATGTTGAACACGACAAACAAAAGCTAACTGAAATAAATTTATTACCAAACAAAAAGGAAATCCTTCTAACTCTGCAAAATAAATGTTTTCAAAATGTGCCAAACTAAATAATAAACTAAATTAAAACTGAATTTTTTAAAATCAATTCAAAACAGCAACAAAACCTCAGTAACGAAATTCAGAAAAATAAACCCGCAGAACAATGTTCAAGAAATCAACAAAGTAGAGTAGAGACAGTATATATTTATTTGAACATGGGCACATACACGACGCATTAATTCAAACACCGAAAATGGCATAGGAATACCGAAAAAAGCTTTTTTGTTCTATCATGTTTAAAATAAACAAAAATTTTGGTTTTGAACTCAAAAAACTTGAAAATGATTTACGATCAGCCGTTAGAAAAATCGATAAGTTAAATAACGCCGAACATGCTGTGATTTTCATCAATATATCGCATATATATATATATATATATATATATACATTATATATATATATATATATATGCTGGTAATTACCATAATTAATGTAGAAATTTATGTAAACAAGCAAATTTATGGCGTTTTTTACATTTCTCAATATTTCCAAAATTTTTGTCGTCATCATTTATTTTATTGAAAGAATAATATACTAATATACTACAATTCTCCTATTCATTCTCGAGTGCATATTTTTTTTCAATCATTTATTTGGTAAAAAAAAATTCATTAACTTGTGCAGACCACCTTAATTAAAATGTAATTGAGTGAATGTCATAGCAAAAAATAAAAAATTTCAAATAATTAATTCAATTTGGAAAATAAAAATTTTACAACGTTTCTGCAATTGTCTAAAACATTTATATAATAGTAACAAAAATCAAAGTAATATCACGAGTATGAAATAATAACAACTAATTAAGTTTTTCAAAACACTTTCGAGAATTTTTTTCTTGGCTGTCTTTTTAAAGGAGGCAATGGAAGAGAACTGTGAATTATGGAAACCAAATTTATTCCACATTTTAACTCCTCGTATGTACCAGGATTTATCATTTAATCCTGTCCTACTTTTGGGTACTTTCAGCATGTTGTTCTGTCTGGTCTTGATGTAATTTTTTCAAATAAAAAAAAAGTTTTGTGGCTGTCAACATGTTGGATTTTATAAATATAAATTAAAATTATATACTTAATTATCTGTTCGATGTTAAGAAATCCACGATCAGTGAAAATGGAGGCAGTATGGTCGTAAAATTTAGGTGAGAAGCAAATTCTCAGTAAGCGTTTTTGTGTTATTTGTAATTTATTATTTAAATATTTACAGCTGTAGCCCCAGAACAGATTACCACATATGAGGTACGGATAAAAAAATGAATAATAAAGAATAATCATTGAAGTTTGGTCAAGTTTACTACGTGCTCTATAAATCACGCCAATGACTCTGTGTAACTTACTGATCACTACATTGACGTGTTCATCCCATTTCAAATCACTTTAGATGATAATTCCAAGGAATCTGACAGACGACACTCTTGGAAGAACGTTTTTGCCAAGATATATTTTTAAATTGTTAAAAATAACGTCATTTGTTTTGATCTTAGGACCAAACACTATGAAGCAAGATTTTGTTATATTCAATGTTAATTTATTGAATTCAAACCATTCCATAAATTTATTTAGTTCATGATTCATATTTGAAAATAGGTCAATTGGATTATCTCCAGATAAAAATATGTTAGTGTCATCTGCGTATAATATGGTTTTGCATATGTTGGATACTAAAAATATATCATTGACAAATATTATAAATAGAAGCGGTCTTAGAATCGAGCCTTGTCGAACTCCAGTTTGAATAATACCAGGATGGGAGTTGAAATCATCTATAGAGGTATATTGCGTTCTTGACATTAAATAAGATTCAAACCAGTTGAAGATAGGACCTCGAATGCCATAGATCTTTAATTTTGACAACATTAGTGGATGATCAGTGACATCAAATGCTTTTTTGAGGTCTATGAAAATACCTAAGGTAAAATTTTTAAGTTCGAAATTATTTAAAAGCGAAGTGGGTAGTTCTGCAATTGCAACTTCAGTTGATGATTTAGGAATGAAACCGTATTGATGTTTATGAATTATATTGAATTTTATCGAAAAACTCCATAACCTGTTAAACATTAGTTTTTCAAAAATTTTAGAAAATATAGGAAATATAGATATTGGTCGATAATTTTCAAATAGTTTCGGATCACCACTTTTGAAAATTGGCAGAACCTTAGCAATCTTCATGCTACTGGAAAATTTTCCCACTTTGATTGATTTATTAAATAATATAGATTATAGTCCGTTTTATTAAGTTAGATGACAAGAAGTTGCAATCGAGAGTGTTGCTGGTTTGAAGCTTTTTAACAATTAATATTATTTCATCAGGTGTTGCGTCTTCAATGTACATAGAGGAAGAACATGATTCAATTTTTTCAAAAATGGCTTCGTTTGCAAAGTTTTTTCTGTTTTCATTCAAGTTTTTACTTTGTTCAATAAAAAATCTATTGATGCCATTAACAATATCCAATTTACCATTCTTGTCTGAAACTGATTGAAATAAATTATATTCATTTTTACTTGTTTCTATAATCTCATTGATGATCTTCCATTTGGTTCTAGCAGAATTGCAGTGTTCAAATTTTTTAGCGTAAAAATTTTTTATTGTAGACTTTTTTAATTTAATAAAATTATTTTTTGATTTAGTATATATTATTTTGTTATCTGTTGTTGGGTTTTTAAGGTAATTGATGTATAATTTGTTTTTATTCTTATGAAGTTTATAGAGATTAATATCCATCCAGGGCTTTCTGAAACGGTTTTTCTTGTTTTGAAGAGGGCATGTAAGGTTTATGATGTCCATATACCTCATTAAGAAGATGTGGTATTCTGTATCTAAATCAAAGTCATTTTGAGTTTCTGGCCATTCAAACTTGCCAGTTTATCATTTGCTTGAGATATGTTATCTGTGTTGATTATTCTAGTTTTTATGCTGTTGCGTTTGGAAGTAGTAGGTAAGTTATCTGGAAGGCACAGAAAAATTGGAAGGTAATCAGAGATATCTTCCAGTAGTATACCTTTAGTGAAAACACTACTTTTATGATTGGTGAAGATGTTGTCTATAATAGATGAAATTGAATCAGTAATTCTTGTAGGTTGATTTATAATAGGATGTAAATCAAATCCTGCAAAAAGATCTAAAAACGTTCGTATGTTGCTGTTGGTGTTATCCAAGTTTATGTTGAAATTGCCAACAATGAAAACATCAAAATTTGAAACCATAGGGAAAAAATTGTTTAGAAGTTCATTAATTTCATTAAAAAAAATCTTCCAGTTTACCTCCTGGTGATCGATAAACACATATATAGTAGCATGCTTTGGTGTTGCAGATTATTTTGACTCCACTCCATTCAAAGACATTAAAATCTTGGCTGACATTATCTAAAACTTCGTAGATTAAATTATTTTTAATTAGAAAGCCTGTTCCGCCACCTTTCTTGTAGGATCTGTTGTTGAAAACAAAATTGTCATCAGGAAAAGTAACTTTCAAAGAGTTATAATTTCGTTATCACTTAACCAAGTTTCGCTTAGGCATACTATATGATTAATTAATTGGAAGTCATTTACAAGCTGAAATATTTCAAAAGTGTGTGCAATCAAGCTTCTACAATTAATATGAAGGAGGAGAAAATTGTATGAGCCATTACGTTTACATTGCAACAAGGATTTAAGCTGATCGACAGTGAAATATTCGGAGGTTAGACTGAATAAATTACAATCATTATTTAAATCAACGTCATAGTTCGAAATCAAGTTTAATGAGCAGTTGTTTCTGTCAAATAAAATATTATGAGAAAATAGCGTATTACTTTCTTCAAATATCTCATCATTATTTTGTTTATTTTCAGGGAAATCAGTTAGTCAAATATCTGATTTGCTGACGCCTCTGTTTTCTTCGGTGTTGTTAACATCTTTCACTGCAGATGCATTTGTTTTGGCACTGAGCAGTGTATTCGAAGAGTTGGTGTTATCTTTATTAAAGATCCATTCACGAACGACAACTGAGGCAGGCCAGTTTGATGCAGTCATCACCTTGCCATACTCCTCGGCCGGGACACACAATCTGAATGAGGAGTATTTTATTTCATCATCATTTTCCACAAGTTTAGAGGCCGGATAACAGAAAATCAAATTGATTCCCCTATTCTCACAGTGTTTTTCGATTATGGAACTTTCAGGTAGTTTGACATTCGCAATTTAGAAAACTTTTTTTTTAATAATTGATTTAGATGCCGTGAAGAGGGGGCTAGTTGTGAGTGATCCCAAAATCTTTGAGGGTTTGTGAGATTTATTTTTATTGATATTTTTTTCAACTTGGCGGTAAAGATATTGATTTGACTTTTTTCTTACTGCGCTGAACGAGTTTCATACGATCGTCAGATTGTAATTCACAATCAGGTTTTTTTTGTTTTTGACACTAAAATATTTGACCATGAAGTATCGATTGTTTCATTTTTAATACGATTAACATTTGTATCGTCGACATTACACGTAGCAAGATTTGTGCGAGAGTTTGTATCATGCGCGATACTTGAAACGAGATTTGTACAAGTAGGCGCACCTGTTAATTTGTTTACACAGCGATTTATTTGTGTCCAGTATTTCATTCAGCACGGCGGCCATTTTGTCATTTTTCTCATATATTGCCTCCAACATATTATTCGACATCAAATCAGGTATTTTCTTTATATTTAAAATCACAAATGTTGGCAAATGTTGACAAAGATCATTTGTTGACATATATTTTATCAAATCAACAATATCAAGCATTATATCAAACTTGGTATTGCCACGCTGTTTGGTTGATAATATATATATATATATATATATATATATATTATTATCAAAAGATTTATCTAGCGCTAGTTAGTTAAAATTCAAAAGCGCCATCAAAATATAAAATAACATAAAATTAAACATAAGATTAAACATGTCCTCACTAAAATAAAGTTAAACGTAGAAACAATTGTCTGGCTGCAAAAAACTGTAACAATTCAACACAATTGCAAAATAAAAACACTATAGAACAATTCAAAAATAAAGATATCACTGTAACAAAAACAAAAATGTTTTGAGTTTCTTTCTGAAGCATGTCATGGTCAACCCAATGTCCCTGAGCGAAGCCGGCAGACCATTCTGTTGATTAGCAGACAACACATTAGTAACAACACCAACATCTTCATTTCTACTCCTGCAAAGAATTCTATCAATCACCCCTCCATAGATTTTTTGGATTACCCTTGTTTTTATCAACAATTCCGATCCAGTACAATTGGCGTTTACTAGCAAAAAGATTATATTGCTCTTTTAGGGCAGATTTCCATTCCTCACGATGAGTGGTTTTCAAACTTTTCCTAAACACTCTTTCTTTTCTTTTACAAACATGCTTCATTCGAATACATTCATCATCAAACGATGGTGCTACCTGATCCCGTCTAGCCAAAACAGTGCGGAATGGAGCAATTAAATCAGCAATTTTTATTGACTCATCAACGAAAAGTTGGAATCCTGTATTGTCGCTCGTACACGGCCTTGAAATTGGAGATTTAAGTAACACATCAATGAACTCATCATCTTTCATTGGACTCCATGATCTGAACGTCCTCCACTTACGGCGAGTGCAAGTACGGGTACTTGACAGACTTACCTGAACCAGACCATGATCTGAATTTACCCCACTTGGAAAGACCACACAGTCCAGTACCTGCCAATTTGCCGAGGTGACCACTAAGTCCATCGTACCTGCCAGAGAATGAGTAGGCTCACTAACATGATTCATTAAATGATAATTTTCAAAAATTTCCCTTAGGGCTACAGCGTAAAGATCATTATCCCTTTCTATATGAATGTTAAAGTCACCGTCACCGGCCAATGCAATTCTAGAACTGAATACAGTTACATTGTCCAAGATGAGAATTAATTCACTAAAAAATAGCGCCGACAATATGTGCGTGTGTGTGTTGTGTGTGTGTGTGTCTATTGGAAAGACCATATTTTGCACAGTATTGCATGAATTTTACCGAAATGTTGGCATTAATCAATTTAGAATTTGTCTTTTCAATTTTACATGCTAGAATTTTTTGGAAATTCTTCAGTTTATTGAAAATAGAATTATTATCAAAGTTCATAAAACTGTTGTTCATTCATCATGAAGATAGGCCTCGATTTCGATTTTTCACAAATCTTCAATGCAGGTTTGGCTTATATAGTTTCTATAAACAAAGCCAAATTATTTTTTTAGCAAAGTGAGTTAATTAGTTGGTGTCGTATTCTTCATCTTTGTTGTCATTTCTTTGTTCCTCATTGCTATAGAAGTTAGTATTAAAGCGTACCTTACAGCAAGGTAGCAATATATTCAAAAACAACGACAGCGACATAATCCTATATTACAGAAATCATATTTCAGGAAAATTGAAAAGACAAACTTTAAAATTTGATATTAAAACTGATCTCACAAAACTGTAAACACCAGGCTAAGGTTCCTGGTACTGCCAGCCCGGGTTCGTCGAATGCCTATCGCATGCAATGTGTGAGATGCGTCAGTTCGCGTGTACTTTACACTATGTTTGTACTTGGTGCATCTGATATGTACTACAAAGCATTGCAAAAAACGAACCTATCTAGAGAGTTGTTGGTAAAAAGCGCTATATAACTTCATCGATCTGTGCGTACGCTTTATGCAATTAACGTACGATAAGGTGTTAAAATATTTTAATTTTTTGTAGATAAGAAACGAAAATAATCCGTAGAATGTATGACGAAAACAGTGTCGGAATAATTAGGACATTTCAAAATGTTCAAACACTTTTGTTAAATCGTACTGCAGAGATGCGTGAATCAAAGTGAACTATGTCTGAATTTCCATAGACTTGCATAAAACTTTGTATTTGTACACCGTGCATACTGAGCACAAACTTATGGCCTACGTGACATAAGCAAATAAAAAAACGAATCGAAACCAATGTGTAGCTCGATATTTCTGGCGTTAGATAATAAAATTTGTTTTGTAAACTTACTAAATGGCGTAACAGCATATTGCTTTTATCATTTACATCATATAAATATTTTTTTGGAATTTAAAAAAATTATAAACAACCATAAAAAATACAAAACCAACGTGTACTTTATTTAGTTTTTTACTTTTGCGCGTTTTCGAAGCTACGATTGGCTTGTTAAAATTTAACTCCGCCCCGTCTGCTAAACAGCACGCTAGCATTATCAACGTTCAAGGTTGGATTATTATAATGAATTTACCGCCTTGGCTGAAGCAAGCGCATTTCTGATCTTATTTGGAGACAAAAATATTTTCAGTCGCTCTAGCACCACGGTTTTTTTAAACGAAAAAAGTATTAAACCACATAAAAATTATTATTCAATATATACGTCGTTCGTAAACACACACACTCACAAACACACAAGTGTATGTATATATATATATATATATAATTATACAAGAAAATTTATTACAATTATGTATATATATATATATATATATATATATGTGTGTGTGTGTGTGTGAATTTGTTTGTGTGTTTTATGAGTGGGTTTTATGGTGGGTGTGTGTGGGTGTGTGTTAGTTAGTTAAATTTATATTTGCAAAACTTGAAGCTTCAAAACTTTATCCTCCTACATCTGCTCACGATGAATTCTTATTTTTATTCTTAATTCTTGGTTAAATTCATTTTATCAACAAACATTGAAATTTTTGCCGCAGTTCGGCATCGATAAACAATTTAAAATAAACAAATTTTTTGTTACAGCTGTGTGGTTTTCCTCAGTCATTTTGTTTTGTGTTACGTTTTTCAACTGGGAAGTAATGATAAGTTAATTGGAAAAAATTAATCACTTGCTATGAAAACAAAATGAAATGTTTTGCACTGCTAACTGAAGAGTCAATCCCTTTGAAAAATCCGTCCTTTCGCAATATTTGTTTATTGTTTGAAAACATATTTTACTAGTTCATTGTGAAGTTTCTTCTTGCATCGTTATTCTGTTTAATGTAAAAAGGTTGCTTAAAATGGTGTTTTTGTTAAACTTTTCAAGCTAAGTACAGGACATTTACTGCTGAAAAAACGTAATGTTGTAGTGTTTTTGTTATTTATTCATGAATGGTCGTTTAATTTGTAATGAATTATTATTTCATATCATTGATTTCAGGTTAATTTTTTAAAGAGCAATCTTTCTGGTTAATTTTTTAAGAGCAAATTAAAATAATAAAAAGAAACAACTGTTGAATATTAGTTTTTTTGATGCATTTAAATAAGGTATTTTGCTACAACCAGTATTTGAGCCAAAAATTGGTTTAACATCGAGTGTACCCGCGAAAGATAAACGTAAAAACGAATAAGCAAACGATTAAAACCTAGCCTGTAGCAAAATAAAACAGACGCGTCTAAATGAAATATTGCGTAATACGCTAAGAAAGAATCATAGCACATAAATTGTATATTTATTCAAGTATCGTTTAAAACATGTTCCAATATTATATTCAGCTTTCAGGTAGGAGGAGTTTACAGCACAATGTATCTGCATATTTATACTTATATGCTTTTTATACTTGGAACTTATTAGAGGATAAGATGTTTGGTGGCTGGTGATTGACAAGATTTTTGTAAAACTTTCAATATTATGAACACGGAAAAAAATTAACACGATTAAAGATTGTTTTTAGATTTATCATTACTTATGGAAAAAGTGTTTTTTATTTCACCCAAACCAATGAACATTCTTCATTGAATCTTGCACGCACTTTCACTTTTTATATTATAATATTAGTCAGTGGGTTTACGGTGGGTTTTAATATGTATTGATGTATGGCACGTACGCAAGCCAGTTTGTGCGCTTCGGTGCAAAATTGTTATGAAGCCAAAAAACATATTTATATGCGTATACATTATACGTGTATATATATATATATATATATATGTATATATAAATATATACAACATTACTCAGACACTTATACGAAAGATCAAGCTTGGGTTGGCGTGTGCAACTTTGTTTGCTATGCTGTTAGCAATTTAATGGTATTGCAAGAAACAGGCGTATTACTATAAAAAAATAAATGCGGAATAATAAAAAATTGAACATAAAAAATTTTAAATGTTAACATTTGTTATTGTTCAATTTAAACACATTTAACGGAATTTTAATTTGCATTAATGATCAATTTAAGTTGTATGATTTTAAAAAGTAACCACCAGCGTTAGCATAGTAAAAATAGTGACAGTTTTTCAACTTTTTTTTTATTTATATTCCGATGCAAGTTTTAACAAGAAACATTATTTTATCAACATCTCGTTCACAACTTGGCAGTAGTGTTTGCATTAAGATTAACTCATCTTATTGAAACGGCATGTGGGTTAGTACAAAAAATTTTTTAATGTATTTTCTTTTAAAGTTTTAATAGTCTTTATTTTAATTTTATTCATTTTAAAATAATTTTATAATATAACATCATCTTAATACTAAGCTTAACAGTAGAACTATTAATATATTATTTAGTTAGATAATAAATTACGATAAATAAAGTAAATTATATTTGTGTTATGTTAATTTAAGTCTTAACAATATGATATGCAGACATGCTACACATGAAATAAACTTGTAAAATTTCTTGTTAATAACAAAGTTTTGAGCTAATAATGTGCAGCTCCTTACAAGTAAAAAAGTTACAGCAACTTTGGTCTCCTAATGGCACCAAAAAACATCATTGTTCATATTTTGTATGCACATTTGTTTTGGTTTAATCGGTTTAATTTATAAAGTACAACGAATTTATTTAAAAAATTTTATATTTCACGTTGTTAGATATATCTAGCATTCTAGTGTAAACTGTAAATAATGTCTTAAAGTTTAGAAATTTTTTATTGGAAATCCTAAACGCGTTCCTTATAAAATAAAATATACAAAAAATAGAAATACTTGTGGTTAACTTTTTTATTGAACGCCCATGCGCAAACACATGCACAAATATATATATATATATATATATATACACAAACATCTATATATATATATAATACACACACACACATATATATATATATACGCACACACACATACAAAGTTTGTTTTGTTTTGTAAAATGATTTTTTTTTTATGACTTTGAGTTACTAATCATGCTGCTAAATTAATAAATCAAGCTGTTTAATGAATTAATGAAATTGGAAAATAGTCATCAATTGAATTTTTCATTAGAAGTGAAAGTGGAAGTTAGACTTAAATTAGGTTTTTTGAACAAAAAAGTTTTTTTTATTTACACTTGATTGTTTTGTTCGAAATGCACATTTAAAAGCAAAGATTGCCAATTCAAGACATCTCACTAAGCAGTTTCACCATTCTAATTACTTGCTCTAGCTCATACTGATATCTGTATTTTTTGTCTAACACATGCATTTCGTTAGAGTTAGCTGGAAATTATTATAAAACTTCATGTGCATACGTTTCAAAGAAAAATATTCTTGACACGAAAGGTAAAAATTCTGTATTAACGCACAAAAAACTACAGTGGAAAGTGAATTATTTGCTGAACCAAATTGTTTAAGACTAAATTATTAAATCACTTGATTTTAACAACTTTATGATATGGTGACACGATAAGAATTCTCTTGGCTTCAATTAGAATTCGATTCCAAGATTAAAAATCCATCTTAGTAAAGAAAAACGAAATTTACAAAAACGACTTCCACAGTTTTTTTGTGTTTTATTTTATTTTCTTAGTTATGCTACTGACGTTCCAATTTACAGAAAATCCCCTATCACGAATGAGTTCAGGACAGGAAACAACCGGTAGTGGATCTGTCTTTGTCTTTGAATGCAGTGTCATTCTATTTTTACAACAGTAATAAAAAGTGCACCATCAATGTCAATTATTTTTGTTAATCTAATTTAATTGTTAAATTTGTTTAGTCATTCAGATGTTTCCAAATGATTTTTCACAACTTCAATGTATATTATTAATTATTATTCTTATGTAACTCAAAGTTTGCTATGACATTCTAATACTGGGTTTTTTTATTCTACACCTCACTCAAATACTGTGAAAACATGAAGGACAATAGATTTTCATCGATACCAGTTGGCATCATTTTATTTTGATTGCAAATTTTAGAGCAGAAGCCTCAAATTTTTTTCGAGTTTTAATACCCCCTGCCTCAATTAATGTCTAATGCATGATGATCGCACCACTCATGCTTATGATGCTAATAAGAGACACTCTCTTACAGTAAAATGTTATTTTAGGTATTTGCAAACTAACCGCACAAAACCAATTTCTCTTCTTTAGAGACGTTTTAAAAAGGCATCAAAAGCATAAATCTTCATAATTTTAAACCCTACTAACCCTAAAAATCCATTGTGAAATGCCACTAAAAATCAATTCTATAAATGATGTGTTTGTATGTATGTATGTATGCATGTATGTGTGTGAGAGAGATGGAAAGAGAGAGAGAGAGAGAGAGAGAGAGAGAGAGAGAGAGAGAGAGAGAGAGAGAAGAGAGAGAAAGTGAGAGTGTATAACTTACAACATCTGTGTGTCAAAGAATGAATTGTTTTACTGGCAAGTGAAGTGAAGAGGAATCCTTTTTTGCCGCTTTACTGTTAACAAGTTCAGTATAAAACTGTTTTAGGAACAACTCCAAAGTTGATCTTTAATGGAGCTAATGGAGTGTTATTTAGTCTCATATGGACAAATTTATAGTTATTGCAGTCACGTAATCTACTCTAAATGAAGTGCTAAAAAATTTACAGCTGCATATTATGAGAAACAAGTATCGTGCTTTCCATGGTCTTAGGCAACCCCTGGCAAATCATCATTCAACCAATATAATTGAAATTCTAAAAGTATAAGTTTTTTTATTCAACAAATTTCTAGAAGTTTTAACAATGAAATTCAAAATTGATTGTCACTTCGTTAAATGTAAAACCAACATTTCAAAGTTTTCACACGACATATTTGTTTTGAGAAATAATTTTGCCTCCCAATGAAAACATATTCTCAACTAGCAGGATGTCCAGTATTGAATGTTTCGCATTATACGTGGATAATTGTTGAAAGAGGATGAATATAATATAATGATTTATCTAATAAATTTTTAAATTCAAGCGTTATTTGTTATTGCAAGATAACAATTTTGTATCTTTCCTCGTTGAATATTTTTTGATGTATCAAATTTTTCTCTTTTTCAGCCCGTATAATATCTTGGAAACAATTTTCATCTTCATCACAGTAAAATAAATATGAAAATCCGCTACAAAATATTTACAGAAGCAAACCGTTTAAAGCTTTCGTAGATTCAAAAATAATACAATAATATTGATGACAATACAAAAATATTGAAACGCTAACTGTTTTTACTAGCTTAAAAAGTATCGATATCAGATACAGTCGACTCTTAAATGTATCGGCGATAAACGTGGTGTAAGTGATATAATAATGCATCGGAGATAGTGATACCGATTTCTGAAAAATACTTCAGCGGTGTTATTGACGCGATACCGATGCTACGATGTTGGAAATGGAAACCGTTGTGCACATGCGTGAAGACTGAACGTTATTTGATCAAATTATAATTATCTACTTTCACTTAATAAAATTTCTTTAAGAGGAAAAATGTTTCAGTGGTTAAACGATGATACAATAGTATAACATTATCTATGTACGTATATATACAAACAAAATCTATACGTATACATCCAAACATACTTACATATATATATATATATATATATATATATATATTTGTGTGTGTACGTGTATTTGTGTGTATGTATATTTATTTATTGATTTTTATTTATTTCTTTTTTTGCAGAGCTATATGGATTTTTTTAAACAAAAGCGTTAAAAATGTTTTTGAAAAGCCGGCATAAAAACGTATAAAATATAATGTGCATGTGTCTTGTCTACAATATACATATGTTGCAATGACTCAGATGTTATGTTACACGTATCTTTATTTATGCACGCATAGTATGGCGTACATTATGTACGACAGCCTCATCCTTGAATGGTCAGTCTAAACATAGATCTAGACAGTTGTGATTCTTGGAAACATCAACATAAACACAGCTTCTCTTCTTCATCTTCATCATTCAAAGCTGCAACGGTGCTGGTATGATCAACTGAATTATCAACTGCTGCAGCTGTAATGCAATGATCAACTGCTGTACCTTTCTTGCTGTACTTCCGTGAAAATTTTTTATATGTTTTTGTTTTGTGCAGTTTTTTCGTTTTTTGTTATATGTCGAGAAAAAATATTAATGGTTGAAGTCATCTTTTAAACAAATGTTTTTGTCCAGGGTAATTTTTCACCGTTTTCGAATTCTCATGTACTTTTTTTTATGTGCAAGGTTATATCGCGCTGTAATGACGAGGGAGAGATAGTGCACGTATGATTGTTTATTGGGACATCCTTCAAATATCTATAGTTAGATATATCTAAATTTGGGTTTCTATATATTTTAAATTTTCAAAATAGTTCATTGTTATACTTTTTATTTTTACTGTTTTAGCCTTTAAACTTCAGATTAAGGAACTATTTTTCTATTTTACAATTAATCTTTATTTATTTTTAATTGTACGATATCTTTTAATCTAGTTTGAATAACTGTTTGAATAAAATTGTTAGATAAGTTGTGTTTAATGATGATAACATTTCTTAACAAAATGAAATAAAAATATTCAACTTTTGAATTTTATATTTGTGCTTTATTTTATTTTCCGTATAAAAACTTTCTGTTTTACTTTTGCGACTTTGAATTTGTTAGTACAATGACAATATAATTGATAAGTAAACGAAACAGGTAAAAATGATTTTGCCAACATCACCTATATTTGATTTAAATAAATTTGTGTTGCTCTTAATAGTCATGGTAGACCACTATATATAAATTTGAATTTTTTAATTTTTATAATGCAGCTCTGTCAAACGCAGAATTTACATGTTATTTTATATTTGTAATCAAACTTTCGTGCCACAAAGCTGTATACTATCCACATAACATGATGCACATGCACATTACGCATGCACGCGCAAGTACCGCATCATACGCGTGGGGTGGTTTTTGAGTTTCGGACAGACAGTATTCGAACTATGCCATAACGTAATAGCGGCGTGAAACATGGCATTTCTACTGATCTAACTTTGCCGTAGGTGAATATAATACCACTAATAAGCAGCAGTTGGAAATTAGAAACAGTCTTGGTCGTGTTTTCAAGTAGATCAAAATTTTAAAACACAACAATTTTATTGTAAATTTAATCTACGTAAAATGGCAATTAATGAAAACCAATTATGTGTCATTACATTTTTTTCCAATTTGCTGATACTATTTCTTTATTTATTAACAAATCCTTCATAGCATAACTACTATATCTTGTTATTTTATTATTATTATATACACTCTTTAGTATTTTTTGGAGGATAATTCACGCAACATAAGCATTTAGTAGAAAACAGTTAACAACAGAATGCAGAATTATTCTGCATTGTAGAAGGGTAATAATGAGAGGATGGAGAATAGATTTTTGAATATTTTGAAGGCTTTTTCTTACAACACCTCAATCAACCGACAATTTTTAGAGAGGGTCAAACAGCAAACATTTTGGATCTAGCGATTTTAAATTAGGAATTTATTAAAAACATACACTTTCCTCCATTAGGAAATAGTGATCACTTTGTTGTTAGTTTCAAGATCACTTGTTTTGGATGTTGTGCTATGAAAAGTAAGAAAATGTTTTGTTATGATTTGGGAAATTACATGGGTTTCAGAAATGTGTCCCGTCTCAAGCAACAGAAGTTCTATCTGCTCCATTTGGAGATGCTGTGAGTAGTTGAACATTTTTGAGACAAAATGACCACATGTACTCAAATGATAGTTATAAAAAAAGAATACTAATTATAAATTTAAAATAAAAAATGAACACAAAGAGTTGATCAAACAAAAGCATTTACTCTGGAGATCTATATATCGATATGATGAGGACAAGATAAAAATGTATCGTGCAATCTAATGAAAAATAAAAAACGTACAAGCGGATTTAAACAACAATCTCAGGAGAGAATTGCCAGAAAGTATAACAATAACCCCAAGCTGTTCTGGAACTTTGGGAAAATAGTATCCAGACATGATGATGGTAGGTCCACTATCAATCAAGGAAAATAATTACTGATGTTAAAGGTAACGTTGAAACATTTGTTTATTTTTTTCAGTTTATGATGATGACACATTTTGATCATGATGATTTTAGAAGATATTATAGTTATGCTATGGAGGATTTGTTAATAAATAAAAAAATGGCATCAGCAAAATTGGAAAAATTGAACTCTAGCAAATCTGCAGGACCAGATGGAGTACATCCTAGAGTTTTGTAGGAAATGCCAGGTTTGATTAGTGCCTATATATGCACGCAGGTTATTTCAACGATCATTAGATGAAAGTGTTGTTATCGATGATTGGAGGTTAAGTCATGTGATACCGTTGTATAAGAAGGGAAGAAAAGACCTGGCTCAGAACTATCGTCCAGTGGCATTCACATCAATTAGTTGTAAAATCATGGAAGCACTGATAAAGAACTATATCATGAAATATTTAATCGAAAACGGTCTTTTTTCAAAAAGTCAGTTTAGTTTCATTCTTGGACGTTCTGCGATTTTGCAACTTTTAAAATTTTTGGAAAATATAACTGAGGGAATGACCAGGGTTACGAGGTCGATATAGTCTACATGGATCTTGCAAAGGCGTTTGTTGTTCAAATTTTGAGGGTACGGTGCGAATGGAAACATAATAGAACACAGAGCCGGTTTAATAGAAGAGCTGGAAAAAGTTCAGAGAACAACGTGTGTGAGAACATCATTCAGAAGTCTTCCATACGAGGACCGATTGTGGATATTGGAGTTGCCATCTCTGGTCTACAGACATCTAAGAGCCGACCTTATTTAGTTATATAGATACATTGTCAGATAATACGTGGTAGTATAATAATCAATGGTCAGCTCTTTGCCGATGTTGTCTCTATGTTACTGTTTGCACACGATGTTTGTACAAAGGGCCATAACTTCAAGCTAACTATAGTTTCTAGCCATAAAGACTGTCATAAATTTGTTTTTGAATATAGTGGTGGGAGAATGGAATTAACTGCCGTCGGCCGTTGTTAATGCTATCTCCTTGACCGGTTTCACTTTCAAGTTAACAGTCGATAGTTACTACGGTGACTCGAAATTCAGTTGGCCATCTAATTTCTTTTACTTTATTTGTGTATCTGGACAGTTAAATTCATTTTGCTTGTTAAATTAAAATAAGATTCGTTTGTCATTTATCGATTATTTATCATGATTTTGGTTTTTGCGTATGTTCTTATATTTTCACCTGTTTATATTCAGTTCAATTCTGTTGACAGTGTTTTTGCTAATTCCATTTAACATATTTTTATTTGTATTTGGGTTTTCTGTATTTGTTTGGCAAGGGACTATGCATATGCTACTTGAAATAATAATAATAATAATAATAGAAATTGAGTTAAGGCATGGGTTTTACCAACGTCGATTTGTTTAGGTTTCTATTACATCAAAATTGAGAACCAATGCATCGGCATCGATATTAAAAAAATTAAAACATATTAATCTGATAATAATTAATCTGATAATGTTCTCTTTAATCTCATTGAAACTTTGGAGATCACCCTTTTTTGATGAGGGTCATACAGCCATACCTAATCGTTGGCGTTAAATCCAGCAGTGATCCTTTTGATCGTAAATAAGTTTTATTTTTGTGTTGATTTTCAACAATATTTTATTTAGCTTCCTCTTTTGGGATTTTGAGGTGTCCGATGAGAGATTGAACGTATGAATCTATGTTGAAGCTGTTCTTAAGTTGAGATGCAGGTTAGCGTCAGTAAAGAATTTAAAAATGGCGAGGTTTGTAGAATTGAAGCTTTGGCAACTGAATAGAATAGAATGACTGAATAAGTTTTATCAAAAAGGACCACTGATGCTGGTCAATACAGTAAAGTTTAATAGCTTGTAAAATATGTTTGTTTAAAGTCTCAGCTTAAGCATTTATATTTTGTGAATACATAGGCACAAGTGCTGAATGTTGAAAAATTTACATGATTTGAGAAGTGTGGTTTGTTTCTAAATGAGATAGAATGGATTTTATTGCTCCTTAGCGTGGAATTTGATCAGTGAAGAACATTTCAGCAATTTTTTGAGCTGTTAGTGTTTTAAGAGGATAAATTTCAGGATATCGGCTATTCGATGCAAATGCAAGCGTATTTGAATTCTTTTTCTCTTCAATCTCTCCCAGGTAACTTTTTGTAGTTCGCATGCGTTTTTATTAACGTTATAAAATGTATGATATGGTGAGTGTGTGTTGTGTAGGTACATAATACACTAATATACTATGCTGAACCATCACTCCATTATAATATATACATTTGTGTGTGTGCCTACGCATGTGCTTGCATGTGTGTTGTCTCGTGTTTGCTTAAATTTGTTCAAACTCATCCGGTCTGTGTGTGTCAAACTTATTTGCAAAATTTTTTTTTAATTTTTTTTAGGACGTGTGTTCAAATAATTCAGTTATCCCTAATTTGTCGCCACCAAACAAATACATTAACAACGACAACAACAACGACGACGACGATGACGCTTCTACTGGTGGATTCAGATCTCCCCACGACAACAACCAAACTGGACAAAGACTCAAACCATTTTCTCCTGAATCACATTATAAATCTCAGATATTCATGCAATCAGGTTATTTTTTTGAATAATTTCATTTTTGCAATTTTTTATGATTAGAAATTATATTCAAAATTTCTTCAGTGTAGAGGTACTCAAGAACTTTTTGTGCACTTTTAATTTTACAAAATTTTCTTTGATCTTTATTGGTTCCACTTTGTGAGCTATCTTTTGATTGATTAATAAAACCAATTTTGTTGAACGAGCAACAATTAAAAATGAGGACTAACCAAAAGTGACAATTAAACTATTATTATATTATATTGAAAATTTGTAAATAAAATAATAAAATAATAATCATTATCTACCGCAATGGCTGGTTGCAATTTTACATAATTTTATTGAAGAAACATGATTAATTTGTATTTAATTACAACACCTGCCAAGTCAGTAAAAAAGTTATATCATTTTTTAAATATTTACTAATTTGATTGTTGTTGTCTTTCATCAATAAGTTGCCATACATATTTGCATTGATTACCTTAAAATATAATCTAGTATAAGATATAATTTTAGAAATATTTGAGAAAACCTATGTTGACATAAAAATCATCGAAATAGTTAATGATAAAAATTACTATAAGTTAAATATTCAGTTACTCAAGTGCATTTTTTTATATAAAGTTGGTTCAGTAAATAGAAAACATTGAGAAATACTAACAGCAGCAACAACAAGAATTTCTAAAAACACTTTACAAATTTTTCAAGTAAGTAGTAAACTAAGGCAATTAAGTAATTTAGTTTCAAAAGATTTTGTAGTCTCAAAACTGGTTATGAATAAGCTGTGACGTCGCTAAGGTTAGTGTCACCCAGTGCGGTAGTCACATGTCAACCCTCCAGGTTTATTTTTATTTATACACTAAGTGATAAGTCAAAGTATCAAAATGACTAGAAAAAAAAGCAAGTTGACAGTCACTGTATATAGTTAGTGTGCACAAGTGTTAAAGAAGTGTAACAAGTTAAAACGCTATGTTATAGATATTTATTCAATCTTTAAAGTTTGTAGCTATTGAAATACACAATTTTGTTGATGACTCTTTATTTTCTTCCTGCCGCGCTAGTAAATGAGGCAGATACACGCTGCAAGTTAAAATCCATTTAATAATAAAAATATTATACCAACAATATTAAAGTTAGGCAAATACATAACATAAAATTACTATAGCATTATATTCACTGAGTGCTAGCATGCTTTTATTCGATATTATTTGTTATAAAAAATTTTCCTATTCTAATTCACTTAAGGTTTTCAAAAATTTGCTGAAATACCGTTTTGTTAAAAAGCGAGTATGTCTACATTTGCTTTAAAAATATTTAGCTTTGTTATTGTTGTATTAACTTTTAAAATGAACTTGTAGTAAGTTTTAAATAGTTATTTTATTTAAACGATGTTAACAGTTTTGGATTTACACAAAAGTAAGACGTCAATGGATCTGAGGGACGGGCCAAGAAATTGTGAGTTAACATATTTAATGATGTTCCAATAATGCCCCCTTTTTATTTATGAATTTTTTTTTAAATTTCTTGTGCTGAATATATCATAACAGACTCAAAAGTTCAATACTTTTAAAGTGTTGAATGTATGAATGAACGGAATAAACATTTCACAGATATAACTAAGCTCCAAACTCAGTTTAATCTTCATGCTAAATTTTTTTTATCTTTTTTATCATGCAATTAAACTAGGTTTTGATTATTTTTGGCGTTGCAGATACGATAATTTTTACCTGTTTAAGCAGTAGCTTACTTGCAAATTACAAAACTAAACAGTAATTTAAGTCTGAGGTTGTACCTGATTTGACTCTAGCAAATCCGGCCTGAGATGAATTTGCAAACACTAATCTGGCTTGTGCTCTTTTAATAGCAGTTTGGTCAAGAATGCGAAATTTTGCCAAAATATTATTAAAAAAATAAATTTTCTGACGACATCTTACTTAAACAATATCTAACTTTCTGTTCATTTCTAAGTTTATGAAACGCGCTGTTATGAAGAGTCCGATAAACTGCTTGATAAAATACGGTTTTATGCTAGTTCATCAATTGCGGACAGTTCTGTTCTATTGAAACTCATTTTTACATGCACCGAACCAATTATCTGGTTCGTATTCGGCAGCTGATGCTCATTGGATGTCACGTAACTCCTTAAAGCTAAACCAGAACAAAACGTTACTGCTTATTAGGAAACAGTTTTTAAAAAATAATTTCAATTTTATTATAATGTATAATGGAATGTCACAGATATTTTTCAATAAACCTTTCAAGAAAGTAACTGCTTCGTGTCTCCATTTAACATTTGAGGATATTTTTCTATTGGCGGTTCCAGCCATGTGTTTAAAGTTTGGTGCACTGGTCCACGTGGTATTGTTGAGAAGATCTGTAGTTTGCGTTTAAAATAAAATTGAAAATACTTTTATTTTGAGCAAAGTTTTATTGAATTATCTTTGTTTTCTTATATCGTTGATTGCATCATGACATTGCTTTTCTGCAAAAAAATTTGAAAAGGCAAATATTTAGAAAAATAAAAAAAAATTTAGAAACGAGTCTGGTCTAAAACGAGTTAGGTGTTTTCACAAAAATGCACCTTAGGTCGTTGATGGGAGATGGTGTACTTTATTTACTTGTACTGGCCGACATATCTGATGACAGATCAACTATTCTCATATATATATATATATATATATTAATAGAAAATGTATATAGCGCCCTTTAATGCAACTGAAAGGCGCTGCTTTTGCCTGGTGGAATCGTCGGGAAAAGAGATACGTCTTCAAATCTTTGCAAAACTTCTGAATAGTTAAACCAGGTTGACGGAGGCTGTATGGTAGTGAGTTCCAAATTTGTGGACCAGCAACGGCAAAATTTCTATTGGCCACCATCAAATCTGTTTTTGGCACCGATAAAAATAACTGATCATCTGAGTGTAATTGCAAGTGATGAATAGTTTTCGTTTTGTATAAACATCTTCCGGACAAGTAGCTTGGGCTTAAACCATTTTAACATTTGAAAACCATAACGGCAAGCTTGAAGATGATTCTATTTTTAATTGTGAGCCAATGGAAATCTCGCATAGTATTGCTGACATGGTCTTATTTTGACTCTCCGGAAACCATCTTAACAGCACAATTTTGAATTGACTGAAGACGATTAATCAGTTGATTTGAAACTCCGTAAAATATGCTGTTGTAGTAATTTTGAGTGGATTAATGCGTGAACCAAACATTTCAAAGTGTTATTGACTAATTTTTTTTATTTGCCTGAGTTTGCAAAGTTGATAAAACAATCTTTAATCAATGACTTTGTATGTTTATCCATTGACATTGCAGTATGAAATACAACGCCCAGATTTTTAACAGAAGTGCAGAACCCAACATTAGAACCACAGATGTTGATGGAGTTAATATTAATCTTTTATAATTGCTTTTTTAAGTGTCTTGTTTTCGTTTAGTTTTAGTTTATTATGTACCATCCATTCACTTAATTCATTAAAACAACATAAAAATATATCAATCATCGCATCAAAACTAAGGTTTGTGTTACCGCAACCCATTTTTTCAAATCATCCGCAAAGGCAAGGTATCTGAAACCATATTTTTCAATAATAGGAAAAACATCGGCCGTGTACAATTTAAGCAAAAGAGTCCTTAAAACAGAACCTTGGAGCACACCGGAAATAACAACTTTGACATTGGACTGAAAATTATTGAAACAACCCTGTTCCGTCCTACCATTCAAATAGGGCTCGAACCATAAAGCAACCGCACCCGCAACACCAAAACGACATTTGAGTTTATGAACAAGGAGTCATTGTTTGACGCAGTCAAACGCAGCGCTCATATCTAATAAAGCCAAAATTCAAACGTTTTGTGAATCCACAGATGCAAACAATTCAGAAGAAATATCGATCAGAGCAGTTTCAGTAGAGTGATACTGCCTGTAACCAGACTGATGGATTGTAATTAATCGGGCGATAATTAGCAATATCATCCTTATCAAGGGATGACATTTTTAATAAGGGAGTCACAACGGCATGTTTTAACGCCTTAGGAAAATTACCAGTGTCAAAACACAAATTGATGAAAAAAATGTGAGAAACGCTATGAACAAATCTATATATTGTTTGAAAATACGCACAGGAATAATATCATGGAAAAATGTCTTTGATGGTGAACTAAGCACTTTTTTCTTAATTTCATCAGCAGAACATGGAATAAAACACTGAACGAGTCAGACAACCTTAAATTACCAGGAGCATTGGGAAGCTCAAGCAAGGAATTTGTATGTTTTCTAACTTTTGTAATCTTATCACTAAAGAATGTTGCAAATTGTGATGGGGTAAACTTTATATTAGATTCATCGACTGAATGACTGGTGGAAGATTTACCTAATAATTTATTAATAGTTGCACACAATTTTTTAGGACTAGATTTATGAACAAGGATCAAGTTTTTGTAATGCAAATTTTTCAATTCAGTGTAAACAGCATTTTTTGAAGACAGAGCCTTTTTTCAAGGCAACTTTATTAACATCGTTAGGGTTTTTTCGTTAGGGTGTTTTCGTTATGCTTTTTCCAATTTACGACCAGCACTTTTCATACGTCTACATTGATCATTAAACCAGAGAGCAATGTGGGTATCATTGGACTTAACGTAATGCAGTGGGGCAATTACATCAATAATTGATTGCATCTCTTTGAAAAACAAATCGTAAATAACATCGAGATTATTTAAATCAAACGGACCCCTAATAAATGATTGAGAAACAAGATTTTCAAACAATGTACTGTTGATACCATTCCATGCCCGAAGTAATCTTTTTAATATTATAGGCTTCTTATAGACAAACGGGAAAATAACCCTGATGAAGCTATGGTCTGAATGAACACTACATTGAAATATCGTGCAATCAAAATACCCAAAATATGGGTAGGTCCTAACGCGGGTAATGGTTTACCAATAATTTATATATATATATATATATATATATATATATATATATATATATATTTATTATGTTATTCACTCCAGTGGCATTCCTCAGAGGATAGTACTGTGATAACTTTTTAACTCTCTTCTGAAATCTTTTTTAGGAACAATTTGTTTCAATCTTGTTGGAAGATCATTACATACCTTGGGCAGAGCAACCGGCTTATATTTGTACCACAATACCTTCATTATATATATATATATATATATATATATATATATATATATCATAGCATGTTTGGCGTTAGTTAACTTCCAATTCAACTTTTCGATTTTTTTAACGGTTGATCGTAAATCCATTAAATAAATTAAATCATCGATCAACCGTTGGAAAAATCGAAAAGCTAAATTAGAAGTTAACTAACGCCGAACATGCTATGATTTTCATCAATAATTGCATTTCTGATAGTCTTAATCCAATATATATATATATATATATATATATATATATATAAGATCTTGAAATTGCTTTTTTCATATATTTTTTAAAAATAATCTTATGTATTTTTTTAATTGTACAAATTTAGGGTCCCCAGATGCACGCCATCCTTCTATTAACCAGTCTTACGACGTTTTTCCGCGATTTCCACCTTCAATAGTTGACGCCAATCTTCACCATCGACTTACTTCTGGTGATCCGGGTGATCCAAATATTTCCGATAGGTTTCATCACCATCCAAGATTAAACGGTAGCTCACTTATGCCGCCGGCAACTCCTAGTCTGCCCACAAAACACCACGGTGATCTTATGAGAGCTGAAGAAAAGAATGTTTCCAGTAGTACTGGACATGGAGGGCCGTTATCATCGCACCATCAAGTAAAGACATTCAGAGCAATTAGGTGCTACCACTGTCGTATGTGCGATCAGGTTGCGAATATTTTCCTATATGATCTCAGTTAATTTTTTGACCTGTTTTTTACACAGAATATGTTGGAATTAGTAGGATGGCTAATAACGATCGATGTTGTTACCATATAAGGAAATTATATTGGAATTCATATTCTAGCACTGGAATAAAACTGATTAAAATTTAAAAATTATTTGTATTCTCATACATAAATTGTTTTTTTTTTAGGAATTTGTAAACAAGTCTGACATGCAGCGTCATGCGAAAGAGATCCACAGAATGGAAGATAAGGGATACAAGTGCGTCAAATGTCTCAAGTCGTTTCCGTCTTCGCAACAGTTGGCTCAGCACTCATTGGTTCACACAAATGTGCGTAAATATCCGTGCAGGTATTGCGATAAAGCTTTTAAGCAATTGTCCCACGTTCAGCAACATCTGCGTATACATACAGGTAAAATACTTGTGATCAAGTTATAAATTACAAAAATTTTTGATTCTGTTTGTCATTGTATTGTATTTTTATTTGTTACATAATCATCAATATTGACATTTTAATTTGTGCAAAATTATCGGATATTTGATGTTTAGTATTACGCCATTCAGTTTTCTGTTAAGCTGGGAAGCTGTTATCAAATTTATAAATTTTGTTGAATCATTTACCAATAATACCAATTATGGCTATCTGCTGATGACACAGCCATGATAACAAACAGTTTAAATGGTGCTCAAACTTTAATTGATCTGGACCAAACCTGCTGCAAATGGTTAGGTATGAAGATAAGAGTTGAAATGAGGTCTGAACATCAAATCATTCAAACCACATTCAAAACAACTGGTGTGCAATGTCCTGAAACAACGTCGATACTAAAACGACTTCAACCATCTATCATCGCTACATTCATGACTCAGAGATCTCCCGTTGGTCAGACTCAACAAAATTCTTGCCAGAAGTGCTATATAAATTAACCAGGAAATATCTCATTCAACAATTGCTGACCAACATAAATCTAGTCAGATGGAAAAAACTACCAATGCAACATGTTCTCTCTGCAACGCAAAATAGACGAACGTTTGTAGCAAACTGTGGTCCGCCATCAGCGCTTACTAAATATTTTAATCGCCGCAACAAAATCCTCTCATAATCGTAAATAACATCAAATCGTGCATTGAGCCTGAAGCTGTAGTTCTTGCGGATATTGAGTATGATTAGATTCGCCCACTGTCTTAACTATTCAACTCACTCAAACCAAATATAGCTATTGTCTACAAAGCCACGATTGAAATATTAAAATTGACAGTTCGCCAAGAAACCAACTTCACTAAATCCAAACTCTACAAAGTCGAAAAATACAAAAAATAGCTTCATAAATAACTTATTCAACGATTTTAAATATTTTAATTTTTTAATAAACCCTTTCGAAATCTCACCCATAGGATTTAATAACCAGTCTGCCAATTATAGAACTAGCTTAATCAATTGTGCGATAACTTCTACCTACGTAATATATTGTTGCAAAAATAAACCTTAAATCAATTTTTATTTTATTTTTAACATCTTTGTACACATTCATAAGTGTTCATCATTGATGTCTATCAATTAATTTTTTTTATTTTATAGTTTTAACTATTGTATTATTTAGTTATTATTTAGTTTTGCTTATTTTTGGCGATTGAGGAAATTTCATACGAATGTTAATTAAGAAAGGGTTTGTAATTTTAAATTTTGTAACTTGCGCCATTAACTCTTATATATATTGTTTAACATGGTTCACAATATTTTTTCTTCATTTCATTTTACCATGGTTTATTTTCAAAAGTTAACAAATTTTAAGTTGTTTAAGCCACTATATCATGTTTTGATTCTTACGTTGTAACAACTCGTCTTACTCTTAATTATTTATATACCCTAATGTTTTTTATATTCTTTGACAAATCAGACCCTGACGTTCTGTTGCAACATGCAAACTGACGATATAATGAAATGAAGAAAAAAATTGTGAAGTAAGGAAAGTGAGTTAGGTATGCAAAATATAATAAGTTTTGGAGTCATTTTTTAAATGGAAAAACAACTCAGTAGAAAAACTGATAAATAAATAAATAGATAAATAAACAAATAAGGGTATGAATAAATAAATAAATAAATGTATAAATGTTTAAATTAATGATAGTTAAAAAAAATAATGACGGTTGATGTTAGTGACCATCGAGATATTTGAAGTGTCTTGGAATGAAAATTTTATCTTGATAGGTTGACAAGTTTGAAAATTATTTTTGTGTTGGCAAAGGTTGTGAGTGGAAGTTCTGACTGGTGGTAGTAGAGAGTGAATGACGTAAATAGTATTCTACTTCCTTGAATAACCTGGAATCGAGTGTGTTGAATACTTGAGTGTGATGAAGGCTTGTATTGTTTTTTAATATTTTTATGCTCTGAACTTTTTTTTATTCAACCGTTTTTTTGGTTCTTCACTCCCCTGAAATATTTTATGTTTTCTTTATTTATTTTATTAAATAATATAATTAATATTTTGCTCGGATTAAAATTAAATCACACATATTTTACACCTAATATTAAATTATTAAATCAGCTTAACATTTTAGCCTTATTAAAAAGTCAGTATGTAGATTTGCATATTACATATTATCGCAACTATCACAGACATTAAAAATCTGAGGACCCCGTTTGAGGGACAACTTGAAGATTCCAGGAGGTGTAGACGACATTAAACTGGCAATGGATATAAGCAAATTTCTCCATTTAGTGGTTTTATAAAATTTGAAAACTATGATGTTTGTATCTTTGTGACGGATTTCGAGAAAGTTATTTAGCAATAGTTGAATTGATCCGAAAAATAGGCGTAGCAGCTGAAAAGCAAAAGTAAAGTAACTGCCGGCACTTGTCTCGATCTCTCAAAGGCCCTCGATTGTATTGGCTACAATATTTTGCTTGCAAAACTTGAATATTACGGAATACAACTAGGATCGTTTCAAAATTATTTGAGCAAAAAAATCGGTTTGTCTACTGGAAAAATCAACATTCAGCAACTAAATCAATTGAAGTACCGTAGAGAAGCATCTAAATGCCTTAATTTTTTAATATGCATGTTTTGCCGGCGATACTAATCCGTTTACTTCTGACGTGAACATCGAAAAATTAATCATCGACATCAACAGTAAAATCAAACGTGTTGTTTTTGCGGTTAGACTAAAATAAATAGACGCTAAACAGTGGATAAATTCGATTAATTATATTCGTCCGCGATTTAAAGTTAAATTACAAGGAACCATTTAAAATTTCAATAAATGGAGTAGAAATTATAGAAAATAAAACAATTAAATTCTTAGAAGTTAACCTGCATTCCTAATTAACTTTTCGACCTTAAGTTCAAAATATTTGTAGTAAAATGGTTAATACAAAATAAAATCTTACTTACTTAAAAATGTACAGAACATATTGTACAAATCAATTTGTGCTCCGTACATCACATACTGCAACACGGTATGGACAGGCACCTACAAAAGCATTACTAATCTGATAAACTTGATGATGAAGAGTACAATAACGTTATCAAGAAGTCAAACCCACGCTCAACAATTATTGGACTTAACTGACTTTCTTAACTGGTTGAACAGAAAGTTTACGTCAAAGTTTCAAGCTCGGGTCAAGTGCTACACAACACATTCGACAGTCCATACCGCCTCAAAAATGTCCTCTACAACCGGGCATACTAAATTTTTTCCGATATAAACATTTTCAATACTGAATTAACTCGTATCAAACAAGTTTTGCCAGTAGATAGCGCTTTTGAGAATCTTGGCGCTTTAATTGGCGCTTTATAAATTTTTCTTAATAATAATAATAATGTATATATATATTTGACATTTTTTTATTTCATCAAATCAAAACAAAGAAATCAAAGAAATGATATCAATGAAAAGAAATGATCTGGAAATTGAAAAGAAAATATGGTTTTCTTGTAATGATTACCAGTGACAATTGTAAAAATGAGAACATATTTTAAATATTTTTGTGCATTATATATATATAATATATATATATATATATATATATATATATATATATATATATATATATTTACAATATTCTATAAATTCTACCGAATGTTTAGCTTTAATATGTTTGTAGTTCGTTTTTTCAATTTTTCTCACTAAAGTTTTTTGGTGAACGTTTAGTTTATTAAAATTCAAAATAAACTTATTTTCCGAATTCATGCTGCAAATAAGGCCATATTTCGATTCCGAATGAATCATCATCAGTGCAATTTAGTTTATATAGGGAAATATTGATTTTGTCAAAATGAACATAGATGGAAATTGACTTTGTCAAAATGAACTTAGATGGAAATTAGGTGTCAGGTTTCTTTATTGGCTGGTCATCTTCTTTGGTCTCCTTTTCTTAAGGCCTATCTGTATGATGAATTTTGATAACAACAGATTTTTAAATTTTCATGATGAACTTGGAAAGTAATTCTATTTTTAATAAATTGAACAATTTCCAGAAAATTCTAGTAAAGAAAATTGTAAAGACAAACTTTAAACTGATGCGAACAATTTGGTAGAATTCATACTCATACAATACTGTATATTGTATAAAATATGGTCTTCCAACACACACACACACACAGACAGACATATATATATATATATATATAATAGTAGCATAATGACGATTGACAACCGTAATAAGTTGTTAATCAACAGTCTTCAAGAAGTGTTCCTGCGATCAACAAATGTGGTCCGGTTCCGCGAGAACGTAAGGAGGTTGTTAAGGGCCAAAATATTTGTCGACGGGGATTCCCCCTCTGAGGACTTCTCGATGATTTGGCTCAACTGAGTTTTTACATACAGTAGTTTCATAATGGCAAACGTAATGAAATTGTTTTATTATCAGGCGAAAGACCATACCAATGTGCTGTAGAGGGATGCTCAAAATCATTCCGTCAACTTTCAAGTTTGCAGCAGCATATAAAGGGGCACAACATACCTTTACCAAAATCTTACTCCATTCTTCACTCCAATGCATCCAACATAGTTGAACTGCCCAAAGACAAAGTAATTTATTACCTTTTTTCTTTGTTTGTTGTGGTGAAACTTTTCAACGAAATGACTAAATATGCATTCATTTTACTTATATTTTAATTGTCATAATGATGCTAAAATATTAAACAAAAACTTTTAATGATTGGTAAAATGAATTTATTTGTGATTATTTTTTGTTTCAAAACAACCTAGTAAAGTTACTTCGTTGTTCAAATGACTGCTTCTGCAATATTTTTTTTTTTTATTTTTTGTAGAAAATTATTTTTAAAGCAACTTTTATATAGGAAAATGTAAGTCACTTAAAGGAAGAATTTTGAATAAAATCTATTAAAACTAGTTTAATATGGTTTGGTTGGATTTGCTTTTCTTTTATAAAATAAGTGCATGACAATGAAAGGTAGAAATTTTGTTACAGTACAATATATTTGATGCAATTTTAAAAAGATTTTATGACTATTTTGTTTTAGCTTTTACTCTCTAGAAAAAAAATTTGCAAACAATTTAACATATTGAAATATAACAAACTTTCAAAAACTTTAGGCTGAAATTTATAAGAGCTTGTCTATCTTAATGTACTTGTGAGGCAAATCGTTTCATTACTTTGGTTCAAGTTAAAGACACAAATAAAGGAAGCTTTATTGAATATTAAATTTTCTGTAAGATTTGAAGCTACCACCAGTTACAAGAATACATTTTTATGATGTTTTCAGAAAGTAACATAGTTTTACCATGCATGAGAAAAGCTTAACTGATTTTTTAACAATTGCTGATGGAGAATATTGTTGTTTGTAGTTGCCGACATTCGTTGTATCCTTCCGCTCTGTTCAACCTTTTTGTAGTTTGAAATTATTGTGACGTGATATTAACAAATAATTTTATTGACGCTCGACGAAGTAACATTTTTGGTAAATATAAAAAGTACGCTGCATTGAGAAAATTAGAAAAGCATAAGAATATAAAAAAAATAGCCGGAGGAATGTTTGCAAAAATAAAGAAAAATAGGAAACACGGCAAAATTTAAAGCGTCACATTTAAACAACATGCGTAAAAAACGTATAGTTGAATTTCTGTCATGATATTGTCACTTGTGATTGCGTTATAATAATATTGCTTTCTTCGTTAACTCAAATATTTTATATTTCTGTAATGCAATTATTTTTTTCATATTAACTTTTTATTTGGCGTAAATTATAGGAATGTTTAACAACTTGTTTTTCACGACCATCAGATCCGTACAAGTCTTGCACGTCCTACTAACTTGATTTGCCAAATTTGTGAGAAGCACTGTGCCAATGAAATAAAGTATTTCCAGCACATTCATAAGTACCATCCCGATTTCTGGAGAGTTTTCTCGAGTGGCCGCCCTCTTTCGGATTTCATAGACGTTGACGAAGACAAATACTCTAACAACCAATCAAGCAGGTAAACATTTTTATAATAAATTTTAATAACTAATTTAATTATTTATAAAATATACCTAATTGATATTATTTATTTCATGTCAAACAAAAATGCCAACATGCATTTGCTCATTGACAGGAGCAGCAACCACAACATCAACAACGGCATGAACAACTCAAACATCAGCAACTGTCCACCTCGCATGATCGAAGAATGCGGAGGTGTTTTGATGATGGGTGGAAATGTAAATGTCATGGACGACAAGCGATCGCCACCCAGCGAACCGCTTTTATCTTGTCGTGTTTGTAAGAAATTATTCGCTAGGGAAGCTTACTTATTGCGTCATCTGGAAACAAATAAAGAAGACGAACAGCACAGATTAAGTTTAATTGAATTGCGCAAAGATAGCGAAGCTTACTTTGCAGCAGCACGTTACGACTCGGGTATCATGCTCAACGAAATAAAAATGGAGGGTGATTCCGATATGAGTGGCGTCGGAATTGGCAATGATACAGGTCGTAGATGTGGAAGCAGATGCGGGGTTAATGCGTTAACTGAAGAGAGGTCATCAATTTCTAACGGAGTGGATGAATCATATAGGGCATCGACGTCATCTTCTGAATTGCAAAACGTTGATGAAGGAACGGGTAATATTATGCGTTCTAGATCAAATAGTCCTATGCCCTCTAACTCAAATAACCATCAACATCACCAGCATCAACAAAATCGTTTAACTCCTTCGCAACACTTACAACCACCGCCTCAGCAGACGCATGTAGAAGAGTACATGCATGGACACAACAACAAAAACAGATGCATTAGTAACGCCGAAGATCAACAACAACCACAACCAAATGGCCATTCACAGAATATTTTAGCTGTGACATCATCTTCAGCCTCGTCGAATTCTTCTGGTGACCATGAAATTTTTTCTCCAACAACATCGTCAACAACTGTGGCGGTTCAACAGCAATCAAATTTACAGAACAATTCACCAATGGATAGAAATGGCAACAACAATGGGCAACAGCAAACCCTACAACAACGTTTTTATCCATCAGATAACATTCAACAACGTTTTGATGCGTGTCGCGGTGAATCTCTACCTTTCTCAGCAACTCCAGGTCCCTTGTATTACAGCCTGTCTCATCATCATCATGGTCAAGCGGCATTTTTTGGAGGCCGTCGTCGTAGTAACGAAGCAGAACAGGTGTACAGAAGAAGGTCTGACGTTATGAACCCTTTTTCATCTATAGACTTTTCATCTGGTCCAAGGGATTTTATGGGACGTGATTTTATGGGACGCGAGTTGATTGGTAGAGATACCATGACTCCTTTTTATACTCCACCAATTATGGAGCGACCAGCAAATTTAAATAATGGTAGTGGTGGTGGTGGTGGTGGTGGTGGTGGGGTCGGGGGTGTAAACGAAGAAGGGATGTTTTCTGGAGTGGGTGGTATGGGAGGCATGTTCGATGCCTCTACAGCCGGCCGGTTGATATCTGGATTGAGGTAGATGCATGTTGTATCGTTCTGATAGATTTTATGAATTAATTTATACTTTTCTATTGTTAATGAAAGAAATGTTTTATTATATTTGGTCGTTTGGTTTACTTGACGTACTGTACAAACATGCGTTTCAACGTGTATTAACATAAACAAGTATATAAGTATATTTGAACCTATGTACGGACGTGTGAAATTATGTTATTTAAACATGTTTATGCATAGAAGTATGTATTTATTCACATTAGTATATCTTTTAAATGGTTATTTGAAGTACACGTGCACATGTTTCACACGGAGATTTTTTCAACACTTGTTTCTCTTTGAGGGTAATGCGACTTAATAACGCACAGGTGACTGATTGCCAGTGTCGTTAATTTTGTTTGTATTGGTTGATGCTTTAATTTAAACAATTTTCAATTAACTTATTAGCGCATCCATGACCAATCAAGTGCGTTATTATCGGCTGTCTTCTTGAAGTTTCACAATTTTTCAATATGAAACTGCAGTTTGCATTTGTGTAAATCGCGGAGCGTCGCTTTATTCTCATTGATATTCCTTCTTTTTAAGAAGCCCAATCTCGATGGAAAACGACAGCCTCGTTAGAATCTGTGTCAGTTATCGGTACAAACTAACACAACCAAATGTGGCAAACGAGAGCCACTGTAGGAAATAACACATGATCCGTTTCTGTTTGACCTGCATTATTGTTGGGAAATACTGGATCAGATGAAAATATGTTAATGTATAAATATATATATATACTAGTAATTAATTTTTGAAATCTACCGAATTTCTAGCTAGAAATTTGGCAGATTTTGTATTTTACTGTATGTATACACACACACATTCACACACATACACACACATATATCTAAATAATATACATTTCTTAATTTTATGATTAAACAAAAAGTTTAACTTCAAAATTTAGTTTTTAAAGGAATGGAAAGGATGAGAAGATAACCAAAAGAAAACTTTCGAAATAGTTGTTGTAAGTGTCAGCGCGTTCTTGCTTCTTTTAGACATTAACAAAACAACCGCTTAATTTTGTGTTTCTATTGTTACTTAATTGTCTCCAATTGATTTTCTTTTACATTTTTTTTTTGCTAAATTTATTGCTCGATACTTTCTTCATCTAAACACTCACACAACACACAAATTCATGTGTGGTGTGTTGTCTGAGTGTGTGTGTGTGTAGCATTCATATATATTTATCTATAAATGTATGTATATATATATATGTTGGTAATAGACCATAATTTTTACAATATTCTATGTTCGGTAGAATTTTTAGAATATTGTAAATATATATATATATATATATATATATATATATATATATATATATATATATATATATATATATATATACACTTTTATTTTCATTGTCTCAAAAAATGTAAATAAAAAACTTGCTTGTCCAATTTATAATGTGCATTATAGTGTGTGGAACATTTGTGATTGAGTGACGATACAGTTCAGTTCAGACAACAACTTTTAATTTATTATTTCAATGAAATTGTTTGAAGGGGGGTCTCGTATAAATAAACTTTGGTGTAAATATTGTTCTTCGTCGAATAACATTGCCGCTATGTCAACTTTTATAGTGCAGCAGACATATTCTGCAAATTTGCAATGACAACGACATTTATTTAACAAAAACTACTGCTAAGGATAAATGAATGCAAAATGAATGATAGTCTTAATCAGTAATTTATTATGAATTTTTCCAATTCATAACTGTTACTCATCGCAAAGTTTGTAGAAAGTCAATAATGAAACATCTCTTTTTGTATTATTACGTTTGTGTAATGTGTTGTTAGCATTGATTACTTCTATTGGTTGCATATCATTATTGTTACGATTTTTCGTTTTATTATAAATTAAATTATAAAAATTTAACATAACAAATTTGTTGTGATGGTATTTTTTAATAGTGGTTCAATTATGATCATGTGATTGGCAGTGTTAAGTCTCCTTGCAAGGAACATCTTCTCGCATTCGTAATCATCACGTCTTTTGCGCTCTTATGGCATTTTTCGTTTTTTGGATCTACTTTTTTACTTTATTGAACAAAATTTAAGACACTGATCAAGTTGAAACTTTTTTGCATGTGAGATTTTGTTAACTTCTCTCCCACCAATGTTTAAGGTTTGTTTTGATATCTGAATACTTTTTGTTATTGAAGTAGTTTTATCCTAGTTGGATAGTTTCATTATATATATATATAATATATGATTTCGATATATATATATATATATATATATATATATATATATATATATATATATGAGTTTTTGAAACTGGTTTGTTAACTCGAATTTATACGGCTGGTGTAGTTCACGAACACGTATTCAAGAATGTCTGATTAATGCTGCCTGCACACAGCCTCTTTCAACACATCCCCCTTTCAACAAATTCCTCCTCCAACACATCCTCTTCCAACACATCCCTTGCAACACATCCTTCTTCCGACACATCCCCCTCTAACACATCCCCCTTTCATCATATCTCCATCCCAATACATCCCCTCCCAACACATACCTCTCTAACACATCCCCCTTCCAACACATCCCCCTTCCAACACATCTCCCTTCCAATTTATTTTCCTCTAACACATCCCCATCCAGCACATCTCCCTTCCAATTTATTTCCTTCCAACAAAATTCCCTTCCAACACATCTCTCTTCCAATTATTTTTTATCTAACACATCCCCCTTCCAACACATCCCCCTTCCAACACATCTCCCTACCAACACATTTCTCTTTCATCACATTTCTCTTCCAACACATCTCCCTTCCAACACATCCCCTTCCAACACATCCCCCTTCCAACATCCCCCCCTTCCAACACATTTCCCTCCCAATTATTTTTTCTCTAACACATGCCCCTCCAACACATCCCCCTTCCAAATGGACCTAGTTTCCAGATTTTTC
>NW_008703839.1:1271458-1279553 GCF_000326865.2 Helobdella robusta
TTCCAGAAAAGTTTAAAAAAAGAACTACAAATTAGTCAATGCCAAGAGTTCGCTAGAAATCGTACAATACTGCGTTAATTATTGTCTCTTTTCTACACATACACACACACACACACACACACACACACACACACATATATATATATATATATATATATATATATATATATATATATACATACATACATACAGAAATGTGGAGTTGAATGCCGACGGGGTTGAGTGACGTTATAGCAAATAAAATCAAATTTAGTCAGACGCTTGGCTTTTGGTGTCATTCGTCAATGATTTGGTTTTAACATACATACATACATATATGCTTATGCTTTGTAGAAGACCCAAATTAATGCAGTAATTTATAAAATCTACCAAATTTGATATTAGCCAAGGGATCGCTTACTAGCCAAAGCGATCGCCGACCGTCTGGTCAATGTAGATTTAGAGCCGGACGCAACACAACGGATATGGTATTCACAGCAAGACAACTGCAAGAAAAATGTCGTGAGCAGCAACGAAGACTGTCAATGGTTTTTGTTGACCTGACCAAAGCTTTTGATTAAGTTGATAGGTCGGCACTTTTGCGCTGCTTGTCAAAAATTGGTTGCCCCCAGGCTTTTATTACCATTGTTTTTTCCTTCCGTGAAGGTATGAAAGCGAGTGTGATTGAAAATGATGAACGGTCTCAGGATTTTGATGTTGCAAACGAAATCAAGCAAAGATGTATTTATGGCTCCATTGCTCTTCAACATTTATTTTCATTGATGCTCTAAGTTCTTTTTCAAAATATTTCAAACAATGCAACTATCGATGACAATATTACAGCAAGGCTTGCCAAAGCAAGTGCTGTTTTTGGTATGTTGTCCGGACGTTTTTGGAAAGAGCACGGAGTTACCTTGGCCACCAAAATTCCGGTATGCAGAGCAGTTGTGCTCATTTCACTGTTGTATGGCTGCGAAATCTGGACGTTCTACGTTCGACGAGTTTCATATGAGATGTATGAGTATGATTGCTGGTATCAGGTGGGAAGACAAGCTCCAAACATAATGATTCTGGCAAAGTGCGGTACAATGGGTATAGAATCGCTTCTGCTTCAATCTCAATTTTGTTGAATATGGCATGTTATACGTATGCCAGACACAAGAATTCCCAAGCAAGTCTTTTTGGTCACTTGCGTCAGGAAAGCGACTGGCAAGTGGCACTGTATGTAGATACAAAGAGAGCTTGAAATAAAAAAGTATAAAATGTGATTTAGACCACAAGGCCCTTTGTGTCGATGCTCTGCGGCACTCGGGATGGAGAAAGTTTACTCAGTCGGCAGTTTCCGCTTTTGAACTGGCACGTACTGCTGTCGTCGATGAAAAAAGAATTCGATGAAAACGGACGGGCATAAGCGGTAATAGGTGTATGGATCTGTGGAAAATGTGCACGGAAATGTTTGTCAAGGATAGAGCTTTTTGCTCATTCTAGGACTCACCATATATATATATATATATATATATATATATATATATATATATATATATATATATATATATATATACATATATATATATGCTAGAAACCATAACTAATGCAGTAATTTATAAAATCTACCGAATTTCTAGCGTTGTTTTGGTGAATGTTGGTAAAAGACCGTAATTAATGCAGTAGCTTATAAAATCTACCGAATCTACCAAATTTCTCAACACTAGAAATTTGGTAGTTTCTATAAATTATAATTCATTTATGTATGTGTAAGTCACAGCAAGCAAGGATATATATATATATATGTATGTATATGTATGAGAGATTTATTCGATCTATCTTTAACACCTAATATTTATCTACAATTTTGTACATTTAAATATTTTTTGAGTGTAGATTTTTTGTAAATACATAGGTGTGAACTTCGATCTTCGATGCTGACATCTAATTATTCATTGTGCCGTGCTGACGTATCTACGAATAACTTTATTATCTGAAACTTTACTTAAAGGATTTTTTCAGAATTGTGTTTTATTCAAAGTTTAATAATTTGAATATAAGCTTACAAGCTAAATAAAAAGACATTACGCAAACATTTCGCCAGATCTCTCACGTTTTAAAAAGTTTGCTGATGCCTGAGTTTGAGATTTTTGGTCGTTCTTGTTTCTTTTCTCTTTTTTTTTATAGAACATTTGCTCTCCTACACATTTCAAGGTCTTGGTAAAATATATTCCCATAAAATTTACAAAATCGTCGGTTTTCGAAAATTTATATATAATCGTAATAGTGAATAATTTTTAATGAAAGGATTTTATTAAAATTATAGATACTTTGTCTTTTTATCTTTGAAAAATTTCAATCAAATATTTTGATATACAACAATTTACATTTTTGTGTTGCGTATGTTTTGTTCAGCAGCAGTTCACAACTTATGCTGGATTTACAAACAGCTACTTGCTGCAATAGAACTCAATGGTTTCTATAAAATAGATTCTAACAATATAAACTTGACCTTGATTTTTAGATTTTCACCTTGCTAGATTTTTCTATGTACAAAAGACACAAACGTTAGATACGTTTTACGATATTACTATTTGCAAACGTTATATATATATATATATATATATATATATATATATATATATATATATATATATATATGTATTCACAAACTATTCATCAATAAATAATATTTTTTCTGAAATTGATCTGTTAACATCAATTTAACATCAATAAGGATATTTGAAGTTTATTGATCGATGAAGTTTATCGCTTATTGTTAAATTCCAATTAAAAATATCCTCACATTTTTTGTGATTATTTGAAATTGATTTGCGATAAGTTATAAAACAAAATAATTACTTCGGTGAAATACTGTATGCACTCCGAAAAAATTTTCATTATTCATTTTTAAATAGTCCCGTTGTCACTAATCTTTCAAACGGTTTCAGTTAATATTCTAATGAACACAACTTTTCCGTTTTCATGAAAACAGTTTGGTAAATTATTTGATCTTGGCAAAAATATTTTTGAAATTTTATTTTAACTATCTGGTCGTTAACTAAAGAAATAATTCGATAAATTGCCAAACAAAATTCGTTCGCATCATTTAAGGTTTTCTTGCATTTGTTTCTTTGTCATTAATTTAATACTATGTAAAAATGGAATATTTAAACAGCAATCATTGATTTTGCATTTATACATTTTAATTTCAACGCTTGGATGACGCCTACGATTAAGTGTTCTTCAACGCTGAAAATAATGTCAACAATAATATTACTATTTGCATTAATTAACTGTAGTATTTTTATTTTTATTACTGCTACACCACCAGTCCTATAAAAACTTCTGTGGCAACATAACAGCTTGTTAGCGCATTTCAATTGACGACAGCGTACCACCTTCGTAGAAGGATTTTATTATAATTATTTTTAAAACAGCCAATAAAATATTTTTCAAATTACAATAAATTTGTTATTAACATTTATTTAACGCTAATTAGTATTTACTGCCATAAAAAGCGATCAAGAATTTTTTAATTGTGCAGCGTTATCACAAATTTGCAAAATTTTATAATTTTTCATATTATAATTTTTTTCTTAAATTTATTTTTTACATGTTATGAAAATAAATTTTTAAAAATTTTCGGAATATAGCGTAATTTTTTCAATATATTTCATTTGTTTTCGTCTAAAATTAAATGAAAGTTTCTAACCATCCAACTGCTTTTATTTTTTGTAAAACTCAATTTTAATTCCATGTATATTATTAGAAAAGTGTCTCTGTATTCATCGTTTTTATTTTGTGATTGTATTTGTATTTTAGAATTTTAATATTGTTCAAACTCTTTAATTTATTTCATTCATTCATTCATGTCTTGTATGATCGTTTAGACAATAAAAACATTTCATCATGTTCAGTTGATTTGTGAAGTTTTAAACAATGTTACGATATATATATATATGATTATATATATATATATATATATATATATATATATATATACAGTGTTGGGGAGTAACAAATTACTTGTAACAAAATTACTGTAACAAATTACTTTTTCCAGTAACAAATAATTGTAACAGATTACTTTTTGTGCAGGGTAGCAAGTAACAGTAACAAATTATTTTTTGCAGTAACAGTAACAAATATTATGCACTTTTGTTCTTCGTTACTTTTTTCAGCAGTGCGTGATTTATAACCATCATTGGTTGTCCTGTTGCGGCTCAGTCGTTCATTAGACGAACCATTTCCATGACTTGCCAATTTAATATTCTATGCTTGTATGCACTTCCTTTTCTTGTTTATGTTTACTCTCAGTCTCAGCATTTCACGTGGTTTGTGATTTAGTAAGTTGCGCGGATTTAGTTGGCATAATGGAAGACGAGAAGGAATTGGATTCAACTGATAATGAAGTAGGCCAAGTAGCTTGGATGGAACAACTGAAGGAATATTTTAACGTAGTTAAAGAAGAAGGAACGAAATAATGCCTGAATGGGATGCAATGAATTATCTACAACACCCAATTTTTATTCCGCAGTCATCCGATGAATTAGCAAATGCTGTCATTTACAACTGAATTGAACAACATACATAACTGAATGGACATTAGCTTGTGTTTGTCTATTTTTTTAAATATTAGCGAAATAATATTTAAAATTGAATGATGTGTGAACTTGTACAGAAGAAGCATCCAAACGTCTTGGAGAAAGTAAAAGAATGCCGGAAGAGGAAGGCTGCAAAGAAAGCCTGCATACAAGCAACTGTGACAACATGCACCCCACTTGGTAGTTCTGTAATTTCGCAGGCGAAGGTCGATCAGCTGGTGACAAACTTCATTGTCGAGTATATGGAGCCAATGAGCATCGTCGAATCTCAACCCTTCATCGAGCTTGTTCAAGGTCTCCAGCCAACAAAGAAAGTTTTGTCGAGAAAAACTCTTAATGGTTAGTTCAATCTCTATAATATAATATGATTTTTTGTGGTTCGTCATATTAATTGCTTATTTTGAACGATGTCAAATAAAAGTAAATACAATCCTTAAGACCCTACTAAATTTGCAACACGCGTCTTTCTGTTTACAGATAAGTTGGACAAACTCGCGGACACGATGAAGGAAAGCATCTGTGCAGCGCTCAGCAAAGTCGATCATGTGTGCACAACAGCGGATATCTGGTCATCCAACAACAGGAGCTTTCTAGGCATTACAGTGCACTGGATTGATCCTGATACTCTGGAAAGACGTTCAGCGGCTTTGTGCTGTGAGCGCATGAAAGGGCGTCACACGTATGATTGCATTGCTGTTAGGTTAAATGCTGTACATACGGCGTATCGTATTAACCACAAAGTACTGATGACAGTAACTGACAATGGTTTGAACTTTGTTAAAGCATTTAAAGAGTTTGCAAATGATGGTAGTGTAGTTAGTGATGATGATGATAACAATGTTGCTTTTGTTGATGTTGATGCATTGCTAAGTGAACCAGAGCATGATGAGGACAGTGACTTATATTTACCCCCTCATCAGCGTTGTGCTGCTCACACATTGAATTTGATTGCTAGTCATGATATAGAAAGTGCAAATAGTGATGCTGTTTACAAAAAACTCTCTCGGTCAACAATGGTCAAGTGTTCTGCATTGTGGAACAAGACTTCACGTAGCACACAATTTGCAGATATTGTGCGTGATAAGTTTCACACTTCCTTCATTGTGCCTAATGCTACACGTTGGAACTCGTACTTTAATGCAGTTGACAAAGTGAGACAGGTCCTTGAAAAACAATCTGAGGACAATATTGCTGAAGTTTTTGTAGCTCTTGAGGTCCCACAATTTCGTCCCAATGACATCCTTTTCTTGAAAGAGTATTGTTGTGTTAAGCTGCATTGGACATACTCCAAGCAGAAACGAAGTGTTTTATTGGGTTTTTGTTGCCAACGTTAATGTCATTGCGTACAAAGTTACTAACAGTAAAACCAACTTTGAAGTTGGCAGCGCCTTTGCTTACTGCTGTTTTATCCGGCCTTGATAAGCGATTTCAAGGTTATGATGAACGTCATGATTTGATCATAGCTAGTGTCACATTGCCTCAGTTTCGTATGAGATGGATTGACAATAACGACAGGAAAAAGATTGCTCGTAGTTTACTGTATGACGAATTGCAGGCTGCTAAACAGCAGCAGCAGGTCACTGAGCCTGATACTGATGACAAGCATGAGTCAGGTACTGTGTCAGATGATGAATTTTTTTCGTTTGCAAATGAACCACGTGACAACGTTGATGCTGCTGCAGAACTTGATTTGTATTTAAGTGATAATTCTCGTGAAATTGCATGCCTGCAAAAATACCCGGGTATTTACCCATTACCTTCAAGTGCACCGGTTGAGAGACTTTTCAGTTTAGGTGGTCAGATACTGGTTCCTAGAAGGAATCGGATGACTGATGAGCATTTTGAGCGTCAACTGCTTTTGCGGGCAAATAAATTATTTTCTGCCAAATAAGTGATTTATGTACATTGCAAATTTAGGTGCTACCAATTACATGTATCTTATTGACTATCTTTCTATGTATTGTATATGTATATTCATGTGCGCACCTATTAATGTTGATATTGAGAATATATGAAAGAGTACTTGCAGCGTCTGTTTACATGTATGCTGTATTGTAGTAACAAAAAAGTAACTTTGTTACTTTTTATAGTAACAAGTAACAGTAACAGATTACTTTTCTATAAATATAACAAGTAACAGTAACAAATTACTTTTTCCCAAAGTAACAAGTAAAAATAACAAATTACTTTCAATGAGTAACAAGCACAACACTGTATATATATATATATATATATATATATATATATATATATATATATATATATATATATATATATATTATCCGTTTTAGACGATTTCACTCGACGGGAACTCCCCTGCTACATGTTCTCTCAAGGGTTTATGCTGAGATGGATGCTCAAAACATTTACTTGTTGGCATTTTTGGACATGAGCTCGGCCTTCGACTGTGTCAATCATGAAATGTTACTGCTCAGGCTGCATCAAAGTTTTTGAATATCTGGAAAGATAATAAATTGACTCAGAAACTATCTGATTGTCCGATAACAGTAGGTTTCGTTCAACGGGATTTTGCCCTACGTCAGTGTGATTCTCTCTGGTGTGCCGAAAGGATCTGTTTTGGGCCCATTATTGTTTCTGCTGATGTGTTGAAGATAATTGATTCTTATGATTTTACAAGCCATGTGTGTTATCAGGTAAACCAAAGTTATATCAATACGACAATACGAGATTCATTAAATGTATGTCTGAGGTTAATCTGTGGATGTCGAGAAATGAATTGTACCTTAATCAGGGTAAAACAAAATAAATTTCTTCATATTGATACCTGGCAGCAGTTGGCAGACTTGGGTATAAATTCCGTTGTTATGAATGATAAAAAAAAAATTCTGTGAAACGGTGTCAAACCTAGGCTTTATAATTAATTCAAACCTAACAATGAAATCTCAAGACAAGAATTTCATTCTAAATATTGAGAAATGTTATTATTATATATAGGCAACATCTCTTCATATATATATATATATATATATATATATATATATATATATATATATTCATTTTTGTTTTCCGGCATCATGGCGTGTAAACAGAATTTAACGATTAACGAAGTTTTGTGCTATTTATTTAATAATTACGAGTTTTTGAACAACGATATATTTATTAACAATATGTCCGACTTCTATAGCTCGGAAGAAATCTCGGCTGCCCTCAAACAGATCAAACACGACGTCAATCTCCTAAATATTGATGTTAATTTCGATACACCACGTGGTCCTAAAAAGAAAGACAAAAAAGACAAACTACGCGAGACCATTCACTATTTAGGGCTAATCCGCGAAAAAAAATTATCAACAGAGCTTCCTACATACTTTAGCTCTAACTTACGGGTACCTAATAACGACTCTATTCTTAAATTTAACTTCAATGAAATGAAAAACGACATATGTAATATGCTGCACAATCAGCAACTCTATCTATGCAGCATGCTGAACGCAGCCCCTCGAGTTCATAAAAGTGAACTTAATACCAACAACACCGACGTAACAATGTTAAAAGCTACTCGG
>NW_008703839.1:1279634-1282137 GCF_000326865.2 Helobdella robusta
CATTCTTCACTTTCAACTCCTAACAATAACATCAATAAAAACAACTCTAATTCCAGTGGCCACGAAGGCTCTTGGAGCACTGTTACTTCAAAAAAAAAAGAGAAAATACACTCCAATTACTGGAGGTTCCAAACAACCTGGGTCCTTCAAATTATCTGCAGCTCCTTTGCCTCCCAAAAAAATTGTTTTTGGTGTAGGTAAATTGAAAAGCTGCGTCAAAGAAGAGATCCTTGAACATCTGGAAACTATTGGACTGACCGCTGCAGAATGTGTACCAGTCTTTAAATTCTCTCCCACTCGTCCTCATCTTTCAACCAGTGATCCATCAACAAAATTCCGCATAACTATTTTTAAACATCAGGAAATGATTTTTACCAATCCTGAAAATTGGCCTATCGGCGTTGAAATTCACCCCTGGTTGTTTCATGCTCGACCACAGCATTTGATAAAACCCACTACAACTTCACTACCAAATCATTATCCTGTCGACCTACCAAATGTTAATACACCATCGCTGGTCAACTCACATCAGCATGTAGAAAACACAGTTGAGGTAGCTTCCATTTTAACTTCTTCGGAAGAATCCACTCAGCCAGTCGAGCCAGTCACGATGGGCCCTTCTCAGCTGGTTGAACCACATAAACAACAACAAGCCTCATCGATGATGAGTCCTCCCTCCGATGTCAATTCTGCGACATCAATAAATCACGACAATGGCTGTTAACAATACTTATTCCACAATCAATTCTATCCAACAACATCCTCAACCATCAAACAACGACGAAGATGATCAACACTTTAACGCATACAACACCCACATCGACCCCACAAAGAACCTCCTAGATTCATTCACCAGACAGTCATCCTACTACACCACAAGAGATCTACTCAACATTCTAGAAGCCAAGTACATCAACAATCATGATCACCCTCTACCTCTACTTCACATAAACAGCAGAAGTCTTTTAAATAAAATTTCTGACATTTTAATTTTAAATAAATTTTTATCTTATTTTTTTCCCATTATTATTATTTCAGAGACATGGCTGAATGACGAAACGCTAAACTAGTTCGTATGAATGATTACAATTTTGTTTTTAAAAATAGGTCTGACAGACTAGGTGGTGGAGTCGGAATCTTCATCAGATCAGGCATTGAATTTTCTATGATAAACAATTTGCTTCTGAACGACACCGTTATTGACCTTCTTGGTGTCAATTTAAAATTAAACAACACACACGTAAATATTTTAGCAGTATATAGACCCCCCAACACTGACCCTAATATCTTAATCCAAAAGCTCGAACTTATTTTACCCACATTCAAGCCACACATAAAGAGCTATTTAATTGGCGACTTTAACCTTGACCTCAATAAACTCAACAGTGACAACGTCGTTGCTGACTTCTCTAACCTACTATCATCATACAACTTCTTACCTCTTATAACCTCCTCTACTCGCATCTCAACTTCTTCTTGCTCACTCATCGACAATATCTTTACTAACAATCTAACTTCTCACTTATCTGGAATAATTCTGTCTGACATATCTGACCATTTCCCTTTATTCGCCATCACTTCCAAATCAGAAATCTCAAACCATGCCCCTATAAAGCACTTCAGAAACCTAACTGAAGAATCTATAAACAACATCAACAATTTCTTATCGAACTACAACTGGAATTCTTTGACTTCTCTAAAAAATGTCAACGACTGCTGCTCTGTTTTGAATACTATCTTAACTCACTCTCTAGACACTTTTGCCCCCCTCCGTCCTGTCAAAAACAAAAAGAAAAAATGCTGGATCAATGACAACATTCCAAGTCTTGCAAAAAAGAAAAACAAACTATACATCATTAGCCTTAAATATCCAACCACCCGCAACATTGCCACCTACAAAAGCTTCAGAAACATGTTCACATCTATTAAACGAAAAACTGAACGAGACTACTTCTCTAACAAACTTGAAGACGCACATAACAATGTTGGACAAAAATGGAACACTATCAAAAAAATTCTAAACAAGCAACCTCCTAACTCATCAATCACCAAACTAACTATCAACAACCAAGCAATTGAAAATAAACAAGAAATATGTGACCTTCTCAACACCCACTTTGCAAACATCGCTAGTCAACTACTCTCAAACCAACCTCCCTGCTATGGTAATCCTACAGATTTTATGAGCCCATCCACACCCCATTCCATTTGTCTATATCCTGTTACTGAACAAGAAATATTAACTACTGTTAATATCTTGAAAAACAAAAAGAGCTATGCAGACGATGGACTCAACATGTTCCTTATCAAAAGCATAATTTTCTCTATCATATCACCACTTAATCATATCTTCAACTTATCACTAAGCACTGGAATCTTTCCTGACTCATTTGAAATAGCCAAAATCATACCAGTATTCAAGAAAGGAAACAAAGATGACATTAACAACTACAGACCCATCTCCATTCTTTCCCCGCTGTCAAAAATTCTTGAAAAACTTTTC
>NW_008703839.1:1282187-1283860 GCF_000326865.2 Helobdella robusta
TCCTCAGCATATACTAAATGAAATGAATAACAAAAATCTTTCTATTGGCATTTTCCTGGACTTATCCAAAGCCTTCGATGTCATCGATCACAAAATACTCCTATCCAAACTACATCATTACGAAGTAAGAGGCACAGCTCACAACTGGATGAGAAGCTATCTTTCATCACGGACACAATATGTTTCCATGGACAACATCAATTCAAAGCACGCTCTTATTCATCACGGGGTGCCACAAGGATCCATACTAGGACCCCTTCTATTTTCTATCTACATAAATGACCTCTGCAATGTTTCGCCCTCAACCAAATGCGTACTGTTTGCAGACGACACCAACCTTCTTTTTACTTCCAACAACCTACCAGATTGCTCTGAACATATCAATCTTGAACTCCAAAAATACTCTAACTGGTTATCCAACAACAAACTAATCATAAATTATTCGAAATGTGCATACATTAATTTTGGCCCAAAAATACTCACCAACCAAGCTCCTAGCCTAAACCTATTAGTTAATGGTGTTCCTATAAGCCGCACCCTGTCTACCAAATTTCTTGGAATCACCATCACAGAAAATCTTTCATGGAATTCTCACCTACAAACTACCTCAGACAAAATCAACAAACTCACAGGCATCTTCTACAAAATCAAATATAAACTCTCTCTTTCTGCTCTTCGCACGCTTTATTACACATTCATCTACCCTTATCTAACCTACTGCATCACACTATGGGGAAATAGTCCAAAAAGCCACCTGAATAACCTAATACTTTCCCAAAAAAGATCAATACGTTTAATTTTTAACCTCAAACCCGATTCTCATACTAAACCCTTCTTCCTAGCAAAAAAAATTTTACCAGTTAACTTCATCTGTCTTTACTACTCTGCTTTATTCGTTTTTAAATTTATCAACAATCTTCTCCCACCTCACTTTATCAACTTCTACACATTAAGTAACTCCGTTCAATCTACAACCACTAGACACACCCCTCTCTTCTATATCTACAAAACTCGCCTCAAATTAATCCAGACAAGCATAAAAATAACAGGTCCTAAAATTTGGACAGAACTTGTACCTCCCCATCTAAGAGCCATCATAAACCTACAACATTTCAGGTCAAAATTCCGTGCTTTTTTATTGACACTGGATCTCGACTCCACCACCTAATATTATATTAAGAATACGCTAGAACAAATGATGCGGATGAATGGTCTTTATAAATGGTTAAACATTTATGTGTTTATATATGTACTGAGCGAACATTTACATAGTTATATGTCTATATATGTATGACACGAACATTTACTTATTTATCTTCAATTATCTTTCTGCTTCAGTTATTTTCCTTATTTTATTTCATTAACTATTCATGTATCTACCTGCGGTGGCCACCACAAGACAAACAGTCTTATTCGGTCTCCACATATTCAACTTCATAACTTTTATTCACTTATTTGATATGTTGTTGATTATGAATAAAACTTTGAAAAAAAATGAAATGAAAATATATATATATATATATATATATATATATATATATATATGTATATATTATTATTATTATTAATGAAACATTTATAAGCGCTAATAAAAATCAAAAAGTTCTCAAAAGCGCTATCTATAATCAAACAAAGTCAAAAAAAAAAAAAGTACAGTCAATGGCGGTAGTAAC
>NW_008703839.1:1283910-1340808 GCF_000326865.2 Helobdella robusta
TAGATGCGTGTAGATGGTGTTATGGTTTATTACTTTGGTGTTGCTGTCGAGGATTTCACGGCTAATAGTGATCGAGTGTGTTGAGTCCAAATGAGATTTGATAGCACCACTCTGTTTATGCATCGTAAGCCTTCTAGTCATTGAGGTAGTAGTAATCCCGATATATGAGCCATGTTGACGTGCCAAGCCGTCAAAGGGGCAATTAAATTCATATATTACGTGATTACGCTTTAACACAAAGTTATCTCTTTGTAGAAGTGTTGCTATCAAGTCTCATTTGGACTCAACACACTCAATCACAATTAGCCGTGAAATCCTCGACAGCAACACCAAAGTAATATACCAAAACACCATCTACACGCATCTTAAATTGCAGAAGCAGTCCTAATTGGCATCAATAAACCAAAAATAAAAATACAACAAAAAATGACAACCTCTCTCCTAACCCGGCGCTTAATCAACAATGAAATCAAAGAAGTAATAAAAACTAGCATTGTAAATAATGACAAAAGAGAATATGATGCTATCGGTGAAGAAAAGGAAACCAACGAAGGTGGACCAGCCAATAAAGAAATCTGACACCTAATTTCCATCTAAGTTCACTTTGACAAAGTGAATATTTCCCTATATAAACTAAATTGCACTGATGATGATTCATTCGGAATCGAAATATGGCCTTATTTTCCGCACGAATTCGGAAAATAAGTTTATTTTGAATTTTAATTGTATATATATATATATATATACAATATTCTATAAATTCTACCGAATGAATATATATATATATATATATATATATGTTGGTAATAGACCATAATTTTTACAATATTCTGTAAATTCTACCGAATGTTTGGCGTTAATATGTTTGTAGATCGTTTTTTCGATTTTTCTCACTAAAGTTTTTTGGTGAACGTTTAGTTTATTAAAATTCAAAATTTTTCGAATTCATGCTGCAAATAAGGCCATATTTCGATTCCGAATGAATCATCGTCAGTGCTCCTTGCTGTATATATAGGGAAATATTGACTTTGTCAAGATTAACTTTGACGTTGTAAAAATTAACTTTGGTGTTGTAAAATTGAACTTTGATGCGAATTAGGTGTCAGGTTTACATATATATATATATATAATATATTACCCGCCATAGGCCGGACTCGTCAGTAGCCTGCCAAATAAGGTTTAACATAAAACCACTCAATTATTGTAGCCAAGAAACGCAAATTGAGGTGTCGCGGCCTATAAGTAAGAACAACCACGTGGTTACAAGGTTTAGGAAACCATTCAGTGGCAAGAGGTATTGTTGGTAAACCATTACCCACCATAGGCCAGTTATAATGTTAAAAGCTTTTTTGTTGCCTTTCAAGTATTTTAATTTTATTAGTTTATATTTAATTTATTTCAATAATTTAATTTTTATTTAAATATGATATTTTTAATTTAATACCAATAAAATGATTTTTATAAAACATTTTATTAATTTAATATATAAACTAAATAATAAATTACAATTTATTATTAGAAAAACAAAAAACTTAAATTAATAAGCTAGAGCGTAATGGCCTCAATATTATTATTATTAAGAAGTAAGGCCTGGGAAAAACCCCTTGCCCATAACTATAAAACAAATAACAGAAGAATTAACGAAAATATTAAAGATTAAACAAAAATTAATTTACAAAATAATATTTAAAAATCTTTATATTATCAAATACGTGAAATTCCGAGAACAAATTCCGCTGGCAATAGGTCTGAAGTTTGAAAACTGAGAATTTACATTTACATCAACACCAAATGTTCTATCACTAAGTTCTATCATACCTAACTAATTAAAAAATTCGAGAGCCAATCGCCGATTTATCGGTTTCGATTATAATAAACTTTTAACTGATGAAGTTCAAAATTAAAGGATATATATTTCTAAACTAACCGAAGAAATTGTCTCAACGATGTTCGAATGGACAAATTCAAGTTTTAACGAAGTTTCTAAATCATCTTTAAACAACGCATTGAACATATTGTTGTACATGCACAACCACGAAAGAATCGCTCGCAACCGAATACATCAAAAACTTCAAAACTTGAAAAAAAAATCAACCTGCTCAATCTCCAACCAATTGTGATCATTTCGTTAATTTAAGCAATTACATATTAAGTAAAGATGAAATTGACTTTTTAAATCTAGGAATTAATTGCCATTTTATCAAAAAACCAAATTGTATAGAAAAGGAAATTGAAAAACTCATGTATTCTCTTCTTGAACATCAGAAAAATAATCTTATAACTATCATCTAACTAATAGATGGTATGATATATCATCTAACTAATAGATGGTATGATATAATAATTTACTATTAATATTAAATATGTCTACACGTAATGTGTATGTCTTGTCTGGTGTGGATAGTACAGCCCATTACAGCCGTTGTGGCAAGATCTCGGTGTTATACATAATGAAAAAATGAAATTTGAGCATGTAGAGATGAGAGCATGTAGATAGTATTGTGAATAAATGTTATCAAATAATAGGTTTAATTAATTCAATCTCATTTTTTGGTTTGAATAAATTTTTATTTTTGACTTCATATAAATCTATGGTCAGATCTAAATTAGATTGTGCTTCTGCTGTATGGTCACCGTGGCAAATTGATTTGGTTGGGAAAATTGTGGGAGTTCAGAAAAGAGTTACTAAACTGTTGTATGAATGTCGTGGTATGAAATAAAAGGTAAGGTTGAAGTTTTTAAATTTATCCACACTAAAGTTTTGTAGAATCAAAGGAGATTCGATTACTTTGTTTAATATTTTGAACGATAACTTAAATAGTATAGTAGAAAAGACGTGTGTGTGTGTGTGTGTGTGTGTGTGTGTGTGTGTGTGTCAATTCAATTTATGATTAACTAAATTTTGGAGATTTGGGCTCCTTAAATTTTTTAGCAGCTCTGCGTTTGATGGAGTTGCATTTTAAAGAATAAAAAAATATTACCGTTTATAGTGTTATCATTATTATTGTCTTTGTTATTTTTATTATTATTAATAATCTTAATTTTATTCTATATATATCTATTATATATATATATGACCTCTGTCATATATAGTGACAATAGTAATCTTACTCTTCTTCTTCAATCAATCAATCAATGATCCTCCTTTGTCCATCGGGGTACCGTAGAGTCCAATGGTGTACATCTAACCCTGCTTTTTACATTTATTTTTTTCCTTTTTTTCTTTCCAAAAACCTTTTCTACCTTTGGCTAGTTTTATTAAATTCAGAATACCAACACTAGTCCATTCAGTAATATCATCTATCCATTTCTTTGCAGGTCTACCAACTTTTTTCTTCCAATCCCTTTTTCTCATTAATACCATCTTAATCAATCTGTTTTCTTTCATTCTACAAATGTGTCCAAAAAAATCACAATTTTCTTTCTCTGACTTTGTCATATACACTTTCCTGTCTCTCAAGTTGATTTCTGATGGTTTCGTTCTTTACTTTCTGCCTCCAACGGATTCCCAACAAATTTCGGTAACACTTCATCTCAAATGCTTCTAATCTGTCTTTGTCTCTTTTCTTTATTGTCCATGTCTCACATGGAAGCTCGGAAAAACACAAGATTTTATCATTCTCGACTTTGTTTTTATAGATATATTTCCACTTTTCCATATTTCCTTCAATGATGCGAACATTCCATGAGCTATGGCTATCCTTCTGTCAATTTTTTTGGTGCAGTTGTTGTCACAGGTTATAAGACTGTCAAGATACACTCATTGCTCTTGTAATTTCTTCCCTCGTTATTTCACTTTCTTCTTCATTGATTATTTTTCTGTTTTTCAAAATTTTAAGCGTTTCTTTTTTGTATGTGTTTTTGTCTGTGAATAAGTCTTTAATATTGTTATAATATTCGCTGTCGTAACCGATTTACGATGCGACGGGTTCAAATCCTCGATTGAATAAAATATTCCAAACAGTTATTAAACTTTATTTACAGGAGAAATCAACTATTATTAGTTATTAAACTTTATTTACAGGAGAAATCAACTATTATTAGTTATTGAACTTTATTTACAGAAGAAATCAACTAATCGTTTATTTCCAGTAAATTCGCACTAACGCAACAATTAACTTTTAAATCTTTCAAAATCTATCGCTATGACAACGTCAACAAACAAATCAAATATCGCTTTAAATAATTCACCGAATCGCTATTCACAAAATCACAAAATCACGAATTTCACTCATCACGAATATCTTGCGACGTGCGCTTTTATACTCTTCGCAAGCGTCGTTTCTAGATTCTTCTCGATGGCCCGATTCTAGCATACTCTAGAATGCTCCAGTCACTAGAACATTCTAGAATACGCTAGAATCTAGTGCGTTCGGTAGTGCTCTCGGCTTCCGATATTCCTGAATACGGTAGACGACGTCATTCAAGCGGGTGATGACTTGATAAGGTCCTTCCCACCCTCGCTGGAGCTTTGGAGAACGTCCTTTCTTCCGCTGTGGGTTGTACAGCCAAACTAACTCGTCGACAGCAAAACCGCCACTGCTTCCTTTCAAGTCGTATCTGGTTTTGGCCGCCTCCGTGTTTTTCATAATTTTAAGGCGTACGTAACGGTGGATATGGTTTAATCGCTGTCGAAGATTATCCACGTATTCTGTTAATGGTTGGTGTGGTTCAGGTGGTACGCCATATTTCACATCAGCTAGAGTTCTTAAGGTAGTCCCAAACAGAACTCTTGATGGCGTTTCTCCAGTAGTTGTGTGGATAGCACTCCGGTATGCCATGTTATATGACGATCCTAATCCCGTTGATTTTCGTCGACTACTTTAGCCAGATGTTCAATCAGGGTTTGACCAAAATAATCAAACAGAAATAAAATACAACATTAATAAAACTGATTGTAAAACATTTCAAACTTTATGTAATACTGAAATCAACCCACAAAAAACTACTAGTCAAAAAAAAATTCACCCTATCACATACATTTCAAATAATATAAACTCAATAATAAGAAAAACCACCCCAATTATAAAAATTCACTGCAACAGAATTAAGAAAAAAATAAATCCATGGTTTAATGAAACATGTAAAAAAAGCAGACTCCTCAAATTAAAAGCATTCAATAAATACAAAAAATTTCCCAATCTTTCCAATCTTCTTGAATATAAAAAACTACAAGCTAGTGCTAGAAAATCATTTAGACAAGAAAAGTCTAACACTTGGAACAAATATGTTAACTGCATTGATGAAAAAACACCAATGAAACAAATATGGACTATTGTAAACAAGATAAACAATAAAAATAATGTCAGTCGCTTAAGCAGTATCTTATATAAAAACAAAACCTGTGAAACATTAAAAGAAATTACAGAAATTCTAGCAAATCAATTTAAAAACAACTCCTCCCTAAAAAATCATCAAGTGGAGTCAATAAATTATATGAAAATAAAGGAAAATATTAAATTAGACTTTAATTCAACAAACAGCGAATCGTATAACGACTTAATAACATTATCAGAAATAGAACATGCCATAATATCCAGCAAAACTTCTGCTCCTGGCCCAGACCAAACAACATATAATATTGTTAAAAAACTACCCTCACTTACCCTACAAGCATTAGAAAAGGCATTCAATCATATTTGGACACAAGCTGATGTTCCAAATGAATGGCATGAGGCTTTGGTATTCCCAATACCTAAACCTGGTAAATCAAAAATCAACCCTGAAAATTACAGACCTATTTCATTAACAAACACTCTCTGTAAAATCTTTGAAAAAATAATATTAAATAGGTTAACATTCCATCTAAATATAAATAACACAATATCATACACACAATGTGGAGGTCAAAAAGATAGAAGTGCTATAGATCATTTAATATCACTAGAAACCTACATCAGGGAAGCTCTGATATGCGATGAGCAAGTAATAATAATTTTTTTTTGATGTAGAAAAAGCTTAAGATAAAACATGGCGATATGGAATTCTTAATGATCTATATAATACTGGACTTAGAGGTCGACTACCAATATTCATATCTAAATTTATTTACAACAGAAAATTTAGGGTTAAAATAAAAAACGAAACTTCAAACTATAAAGATCTCGAAATGGGAATTCCCCAAGGAAGTATACTCTCGACCATACTATTTTGTATTAAAATAAACAGTATATGCAAATATATTCCAAAAGATTTATTTCAATCTCTGTATATTGATGACTTCACAATCGCATATAAACACAAAACTATTAAAAATATAGAAACGAAATTAAATTTCACATTAAAATTAATAAATACTTGGGCAATTCAAAATGGAATATCTTTTTCCGAATCTAAAACAGCAGCCATGTTATTCTCCAATAAAAGAAAAAAAAATTATCCCAACCTAATGTTTAAAAACACCTCATTAATATTTGTTAGACAATATAAGTTTCTCGGTTTAATATTTGATGATAAATTAAACTTCATCCCTCATATTCAATATATCAAGAAAAAATGTATCAAACCTCTTAACTTAATTAAAACTCTATCTCATTATAAATGGGGAGCAAACCAAAATAAATTATTGATAATATATAAAGCAAAGATAAAATCAATATTAGATTACGGATTACAAGTCTATGGAGGCACTAGGAAATCTTATTTAAATGTCCTCAATCCTATAATAAATGAATCACTAAGAAGATGCTTAGGTGTCCATAAAACCTCTCCATCTGTAAGCCTACAAGTTTTGGCCATGGAAATGCCCTTAATTAATCGCCACTTAAAATTATCATTAAATTATTATTACAAAACTATTTGCAACACAAATAACCCGGCACTCCAATACATCACCCCTTCAATATATAAAAACCTTTTTAATAAAAAACATAAAGCAATAAAACCATTTAGTCTAAGAATAGAAAACCATATAAAAACATTTAATAATATTATTTTAAATAAATCCATTGAGTACATTCCTCCTTGGAGACTAAATCAACCAACAATCAATACCTTCCTAACAAAATATAATAAAATAACAGATGCAAATATAATCAAATCAATAATTAATGAATTTCTCCTTCAACATAAGAATCATACAATTATATACACTGATGGGTCTAAAATAAATGAATCTACATCCGCTGCAGTTATTATAGATAAACAACAGATCCAACAGCATTTGCCAAATAATACATCAATTTATACAGCAGAACTTCAGGCAATTAATTTAGCATTAGATCATCTAAAAAATGAAAACAATAAAAGATATATCATAATGACAGATTCTTTATCAGCTGTACTAGCTCTCAAACAAATTGAAATAAGCAATGAATTGATCAAAAACATGAAAATCAAAATACATAAATTAATACAAAATAAATTTAGCATTCAGATAGTATGGATACCCAGCCATATAGGGATACGTGGCAATGAAAATGTTAACACATTAGCAATAAAAACCCATCACATCCCTATTATAGATATTAAAATTCCACATTCCGATTTGAAACCAAACATAACAAAATATCTTAAAACTTTATGGCAAATCGATTGGGATCAAACAAAAACGCATCTTCAACAAATACATCCATATATTGAAACAACAAATATTAAAACATTTAACAGTAGATTTACATTAAGTAAAATTTATAGAATCATGATAGGTCATACTAGTCACACCCACAACTATATCCTAAACAAAACAGAAATACCAATATGTCAATTTTGTAATAATAAATTAACTGTAAAACATATATTTAATTGCAGTGAAACAAAAGAAAAAAGGAATTCCCTATTCTTACCTGATAATCTGAATGACATTTTAAAAAAAAAAGAAAATACCATCTTAATGATAGAATATCTAAAAGATTTAGATTACTATGATAAAATATAAAATACACAAAAATATCTCTAGAAACCATGCTGTTGGGCGGGGATAATTTTAGTTGGGCCATGTCGGGACATTGTTGCGGAGTCTGGGTTAAGCCAAATAAGCTTAGATTATATGCATATCAATGTACTTAATCACGTATCCACCATTTTTTTTTCTCGAATTACAACAAATACGGATGTAGATTTAATGGTTACACTGTGGCTAGAAGTGTTGGGGTGGCGATGCTTTGGAAGGGGGATGGGCACTGGTCAATAATCCAATTTTTTTTGCTGATGAATGGCTTTTGCTTTGCGGTACTCACCTGTATAAATATATAGAAGAATAATAATCTACTCATGCTTATGTAAAAACACAAATTAATAACCATCCTTGATAGCGTGTCAGGGTCCTGCCGTGGACAAACCTCATGGTGATAACTCAAATGAGATACGGAGAAAATATATGCTTCCCTAAAAGGTATGTCGAGAGTCTGCTGTGGCTAATAACCTTGGTGGATGCTCAAATGCTATAAAGGGGTTTAAGCTCTTCCCTCAAAGAATCTGCTGTGGCTAAATACCATGGTGGAGGCTCAATGCTATAAAGAGGTTTAAGCTCTTTCCTCAGGGGTATGTCGAGAATCTGCTGTGGCTAATTACCATGGTAGAGACTCAAATGCCATAAACAGGAAATAAACATATTTCTCAAAGTTATCTCGAGTGTCAGCTAAGGGTAAAATGTCATGGTACGGACTCAGACACCAATTCATTTAAAAAAGAAAAAAAAGCACTATATTGAATTCAGGTGAGTGCGCTGGGGTTGGGGTCATTGGTTGGCGGGGCTGGCGCAGATTTGGTGAACTTTCCCCTCCCCTGCTGGCGTCAACTTCTAGTACTACTGGTCTTCAATTCCGAGATGGTGGCTCGATGTGGTTTGATTGGAATGTCCCCGGTCGGCGGTGATGATTATGAGATTATTTCCCCTAATAAGACAAATTTAAATAAAACAGAAAATGTAATGATAAACAAAAATAATATTATTATCAATATACATCAATTTTTGGCACATTATAGCACCATCTTGGGAGCTGCAGTGCCGTAAAACCTAAAAAAAAAAAAAAAAAAAAACAATCAGGGTTTGGTTGACTCGTTCCACCATACCGTCAGACTGTGGGTGAAGAGGTGTCGTTCGAGTTTTGTTTATACCCAGCAGCTTGCACATTTCACCAAACAGTTGTGACTCAAAATTTCGACCTTGATCTGAGTGGAGTTCCAATGGGACACCATATCGACTAATCCAATTGAGTACAATTTCCTCAGCGACGGTACATGCTTCTTGGTTGGGTATTGGAAACACCTCAGGCCATTTGCTGAAATAGTCCGCTACAACCAGAATGTAACGGTTTCCACAATCTGATACCAGAAAGGGTCCAGCAATATCTATAGCAATCCGTTCAAAGGGGACACCAACATTGTAGATTTGCATTGCTCCTTTTAGCCTTCTTTTGGGTCCTTTGACTGAAGCGCATGTGTTACATTTTCGACAACAGCTCTCTACATCTTTTCTAACGTGAAGCCAGTAGAATCCTTCTCGTATTTTGTCAAGGGTCTTGTTCACTCCTAAATGTCCCCCAGAAGGGCCGCCATGCATTTCATCAAGGATTTCGGTCGTTCTACTTCTTGGTATTAAAACTTGCATGCGGTGTTTTGATCCATCAGCTGATTCCCATTTTCGTTTCAGCAAATCCCCTTCCAAATACAAAGAGTCCCACTGAGCCCAATAACCCTTTAACACGGCACTATATTCTGAGATGCTTTGCCAGTCCGGTCGCTTGCCCTCCTTCTTCCACGTGATCAAATGTTGTAGGTCCTCATCCGCAAACTGTGCATCAGCAAGATTCGTCGGTGTTCAACCGTCATCCGCTGATATTGCTGTTGCTCTTATGTCTTCCGATTGTATCTTCTTGTGACGACAGCAATATTTGCATCCTGGTAAACATGGTCGACGTGAGAGAGCATCAGCATTACTATGAGTTGTTCCTTTGCGGTGCACGATCTCGAAGTCGTACATTTGTAAACGCTCCAACCATCGGGCCATCTGTCCTTCAAGATCCTTGAAGTTGAGGAGCCATCTTAACGCTGCATGATCAGTTCGGAGAAGAAATTTCTGTCCATAAAGGTACTTGTGGAAGTGTTTTGTTGCATTGACTATTGCTAGTAACTCCTTCCTGGTCACACAATAGTTTCGTTTGGGTTTTGTGAATCCTCTGCTATAATACGCTAGCACCTTTTCTTCTCCGTCTATATGCTGTGACAAGACGACTCCGATTCCATTGTTACTTGCATCAGTATCTAACACAAACGTCTTGCCACGAACTGGATATGCTAGCAAAGGAGCATCACATAGTTCAACGTTTAACTTTTCAAATGCTGAGTCGCATAGGGTATTCCAGTTAAAAACTCGGTCCTTCTCGGTAAGTTGGTGGAGAGGTCTGGCAACTTTTGCAAAATCCTTTACAAAACGTCGATAGTACGTTGCCAATCCCAGAAAACTGCGCAATTCATTTTTATCCTTTGAAGTTGGCCAGTCTTTCACAATTTCTATCTTGCTGGGATCGGTTCGAACTCCATCTGAAGATACCACATGTCCCAAATAGTTAACTTCTTTAGAAAATAACCTGCACTTTTTAACGTTCAGCTTTAAATTTGCCACCCGAAGTCTTGTGAAGATCTCACGTAAGTTTTCGACGTGTTGATCAAATGTTCTTCCTAGAACAATTATGTCGTCTAAATAGACAAGACAGGTTTTCCAGTTAAGACCTTGCAATACACATTCCATCAGTCGCTCGAATGTAGCTGGAGCATTGCACAATCCAAATGGCATGACGGTGAATTGCCAAAACCCCGATCCGATAGAAAACGCTGTCTTTTCGCGATCGTTCTTGTCGATTTCTACTTGCCAGTATCCGCTTTTCAAATCAAGCGTAGAGAACCAACTTGAGCCAGATAGGGTGTCCATGATGTCATCAATCCTCGGTAACGGATAGCTGTCCTTTTTAGTCACATCATTTAACTTCCTATAATCAACGCAAAAACGGGTAGTGCCGTCCTTCTTCTTTACCAAAACAACTAGCGAAATCCAGGGACTTGATGACGGTTCGATGACGCCTTGATTCTGCATTGTCGTTATCATTTCGTTTATTTCTGTTTGTTTTGCTAGAGGAAGACGTCGTGGTACTTGTCGGATCGGTTTCGAATTCTGAGTATCAATTCGGTGAGTTACCAGAGCTGTTTTACCTTGGTCATTGTCACCGGTTGAAAACACGTCTGCGAAATCAGCAATCAACGCCTCGGCTTTTAGACGGTCTTCTTGATACAAATTAAGTTCATCCAGTAGATTTTTGGTAAGTTCTTTGAGTCTATCTTTGTCAGTTGGTAGAACCTTTTCCTGTTGCTCCACATCTAATGATTTCACCAAATTTATTGATTGGCAATTACCTATTTCCTCGCCTTTTTTAATTTTAATAGTGTGTTTAGCGGTATTCATTATTCTGACAGGAATAAGACCATTTTTGTTCGCTTCTACCAGGCATTTTCCAATGACCGCGTTCTGTACATTTGTCGTTGAGGTTGGCTCTATCAAATAGAACTGGTGGCCCCCAGGATCGCAATTCAACTTGCCCCATACGATGTTTTCAGATGATTGAGGTAGTTCTATGTCACAATCGACTGTCACTCGAATGCATTTTTCGTCGCTATCCCACATTATCACTTCTGTATTTCTCCATCTAAAAATGCGTTTTTCTAAGTCAATTTTGAACCCATATTTTGTCAGAAAGTCGACACCTATTATGCATTCGTCGATGATATCTGCGACTAAGAATGAACCTTCGAATAACAAGTCGCCTAGCTGAACAGTACGGAGAATCTTTCCATAGACTGGTGCTGTTCCTCCGGTAGCTGTTCCAAGGATGTATTTGTTAGAAGTCTCTTTCTTCAGATTGGGTACCAAATCAGATCTTAAAATCGATTTTGTTGCTCCGGTGTCGACTGTAATTACACATTCTCGTTGATCAACTTTTCCGTTCAGCCATAGGTCGTTTCGATTTCGATGTTGTCTGGAAACGTTAATTACGGTACTGGGGGCGTCAATTCTACTAGCCAACCTCTGCCCCACAAAGTTGGCTCTTATTAGTTTTCCGCCCCTTCGTTAGAAGGGGCCGATCGTGATACTGGATCATCTTCTCTTCTTTTGCGCCATCTTGTCGCGCAATTTCGGCAGTAGTTATCTTTTCGGCGGTGTTTACAATCACGACGTAGATGTCCTTTTTCACCACAAATCCAGCATTGGGGTACACCGTACTGTTGAGGTTCGCGTTTCACAACCACCTTCTGGCAAGAGCATTCTTCATGTACTTGGCGTAGACGTACATCACTTTTTGATGCTTGCTTTGCCGATTCAAAAGTGAGACTGTGCGCAACGGCATCCTTGAGTTTTCGTTTATCTGACAAGAGAAGGGATTGCTTGAGTTCTGAATCACGAAGGGCTTTGATAAACGTATCCAGGGCAGTTTCGTCTCTATGCTCGGGGTCTGATGTCGGATACGACAGCAATGTCAACCGTTCGATATCTTGTGCCAGCTGCTGAATGGATTCACCAGATCGTTGCATTCTGTTTCTAAGCTGAGACCGATAAATCTGTTTCATGTGTTCTTCACCATAACGTAAATCCAACGCGCTAACCAGAACTTCATAGTTGAAGTGGTTCTCCGCCGGAATCGTCTGAAGAACCTCTGCTGCTGAACCTCGCAGGGCCAGTATCAGTGCTGTTGCTCGTTCTTTTCCGTTCCAACAGTTACTAGTTGCCGCTGCTTCGAACTGGGTTTTATAAACGTTCCAGGACATCTCTCCGTCAAATGCTGGCACCTTCAAAGTTCTTCCGGATGCGTGATCTAACGGCATGGCCATTTTTTGGGATTGCTCCAATTCTCGCTTCAATTTGTCTATCTTGTGATCTACCTCAACGGTCTGACGATCAAGTTTCTGCTCGATCATTTCTATTCTTGTTGACTGTTCTTCAATCTGTTCTGCCACTTCCAATTTTACGTGTTTTAACTCCTCTGTCTGTCGTTAGGACTGTTCCTTGATCTGTTGTTTTAACTCTTCTGTCTGTCGTTCGGACTGTCGTTCGGACTGTTCTTTGATCTGTTTTAACTCCTCTGTCTGTCGTTCGGACTGTTCCTTGATCTGTTTCATTTCAGTTGACATACTAAGCAGAAGTTCCATCATTTTAGCGGTTGTAAACGTGCCTGTGCTAATTTCATTGTCCTCATCAGCACCATCAAACTTGAATTCGTCTGGGTTCTTACATTCGTCAATGAGAGCTTCTCTCAGACGTGCTACTAGTACTTCTTTGTTGCCACTTGTGACAAGGCTTCGTTTCTGTAGTTCTTCTCGTAGCTGAACTACGTTCAAACCACACAGTTTTGACATCGTGTTCTTTTTTTCTGAGTAGTAATTCGCTGGTGGAAGATCCCACTTCTGACACCAATGTTATAATATTCGCTGTCGTAACCGATTTACGATGCGACGGGTTCAAATCCTCGATTGAATAAAATATTCCAAACAGTTATTAAACTTTATTTACAGGAGAAATCAACTATTATTAGTTATTAAACTTTATTTACAGGAGAAATCAACTATTATTAGTTATTGAACTTTATTTACAGAAGAAATCAACTAATCGTTTATTTCCAGTAAATTCGCACTAACGCAACAATTAACTTTTAAATCTTTCAAAATCTATCGCTATGACAACGTCAACAAACAAATCAAATATCGCTTTAAATAATTCACCGAATCGCTATTCACAAAATCACAAAATCACGAATTTCACTCATCACGAATATCTTGCGACGTGCGCTTTTATACTCTTCGCAAGCGTCGTTTCTAGATTCTTCTCGATGGCCCGATTCTAGCATACTCTAGAATGCTCCAGTCACTAGAACATTCTAGAATACGCTAGAATCTAGTGCGTTCGGTAGCACGGTTATAACAATATATTCAGTCCATCTATTTTTAATCTTTTTACTTTCTGTTAGGATGTTTCCGTTTTTATCTCTAATAATCCTTGACATATTTTTCTGTTTTCCTTTTAACTGTTTAACCAACTGGTACGCCTCTCTTGTCTTGTTTTGCTCAATTATCGTCTCCACCTTTTCACATTTACCATTAATGGCATTAATCCATCTTTTTTTATCTGCTCTAGCACTCTTTTTTTTTTGGCAGACTTCTTTGTTATTCATCTTATTTTCTTCACTCTGTCTTTTTGTCATTTTCAAACTTCTTCTTTCTTCTACAAGGTTCCATCTTTCATCGCTTATCCACGGTTTTATTTTGTTCGTTTTGATTTTACAACTTTCACCTGCTGCTTTGTAAATTTTTTCTAGGTTGCTAACTCTTGTTCTCATATCGTAATTGGCCGCTGCGTCCAATTCATGTTCGATTTTATTTTTTATATCTTCCATCTTCTGCTTTATCATTTCTGTGTTGTATCTCACTTTCCTAATGCTTTCTCCCATTTTAAGCTTTTGTTTTATCTTCATGGTGACGTTGCATAAAACAAGGCGATGATCTAATCCAATTTCTGCACTTGGGAAAGCTTTACATTGGGTGACAAATTTCATCCATTTCTATTCTATCAGTATTAAATCTATCATGTTCATTAATTTTCCGTCTGGTGACTTCCAAGTACATTTGTTGTTGTTTTGCCTTTTTGCGTTTGTGACATACTATCGTCGGTCCTTCACAAACTCTAGTAACCTTTCCCCTCTACCATTTCTATCTCCTAAACCGTGTTCTCCTATAACTTCTTCAAATCCAATGTTGTCACTTCCAATTTTAGCATTCCAGTCCCCAACAAAGATTTGTTGTTGGAGCATAAGCAACTACCAAAATAATGTCTCTTGGATATCCTTTGAATCTGGCATACATCAACCTGTCATTTACGGGATTGTATTCAATTAATGCTCTTTTTGCTTTTTTTCCAAGAATCATTACCACTCCATAAATATGCTCGGTTTCTATGCCTGACCATGACCTTTCTCCAATTCTCCACTTTCTGTCCATCTAACTTCACACAAACCAACCACATCATATCTAAACCTTTCAAGCTCTTTTTTCAGCATCGCATATGTTCCAGCTTGCCACAGTGACCTCACATTCCAAATTCCAACTGTGAATTTCATCTTCATTTTACCTCTTTGGGACTCAGTAACAAACTTTTTATTCCTCCTATCATCTTACCTGATTCTAAAACTCTTGACGTTTCTCACAAGTTTCGTAGTCTAGGCTTTATCTTTGATTCTAGTATGTCTCTTTTTTCTCAGAATAATAGTCTTGCTAGAAGTTCTTACTTTTATCTACGTAGTAAAAAAATTTTTGCCATTTCTTGATGATCCTACTCTTCTCCTTCTTGTTACTTCGTTAGTCTTATCTAGGATTGATTATTGTAGCTCGCTCTACTATGGTCTTCCTGATTCTATACTCTATCCTTTAAGTAAAGCTTTTAACTCTGCTGCTCGTCTACTTGCTCGTGCCCCTTTTTTTCTCATCTATCTTCATATCTCGTTCTCTTGCACTGGCTACCTATAAAATATAGAATAATTTTTAAAACTGGCACATTTGTGTATAGGTAAGTCTCAATCTAAATTATTTCCTAAGTACTTATCAGATATATTGATTGAACCTAAACGCCCCGGTTTACAATCGTCTTCCGGTTCTCGCTTCTTCTTAACTCGTGTTTAACACTCGCTAAACCTGCTTTTGCGTTTTCTGGCCCTTTTCTCTGGGACTCCCTACCTACTTTTCTGACTACTTTTCCATCACTTACGAAGTTCAGAGCGGATCTCAAGGCCCATCTGTTTGCAAAATTCATTGAGGAGCGCTGTTGAACATCGCGGAAATAGCGCTTTACAAGCTAATTGATTGGTTGATTGATCGAAAATATAATTGAAAATTAATAAAATCAAATCAAAACAGTATTCCACTTTTAGTGTCAGTTCGTTGCTTACTGGAGAATATGGCCGGATTTTTACGATCAGTTACAAAATCAGTTGGTGGGGCCAAAAAATGTTCATTTCTTAATAAATATTCGTTTGTTTTTTTTGCCAGTACTAGGTTTGTGTGCCTTTTTTTTATAACTTTTGATTCATTTATTATGACCTTCACTTCAAGATTACAAAAGAATGAAAAACTAACATAAAATTAATAAATTAATTAAATGAAATTAATATTAATTAAATAAATAAATGTAGGTTAGAATTATTATTGAGATTAAATTATTATTATAATTATTTATTTACAATTATATTATATGTTTAATTATTTAAATTCAATGAAAAAATAATGAAATGAACAGTGTTAGTTACTTATTAAAATCAAAAAATGCAATTAGTTAGTGATTACTTTGTTAACCGATTGATTTCTGATTAGCAAAAAATTTATTCATTGTACTAAAGTAATGGTGTTTGAAAGTCAATAATAGATGATAATAGTGATAGAAAGCTACGGGTAGTATGGTTAAGATAGGATTAAAAACATAAGCTTGATATCAAAAATGTAGAAGGAATGCACAAATTTTGGTAAACCTCAGAATGGCTTTCCCAAGTTATAAGATTAATTTTGTTTGTAATTAGAAGGTAAGCAAATAATGAGGAACATTTTATTAACTTTATTTTTTAACAATCAATCTTCGTTTTGTGTCCAGAGACCCGGTTCCCTGAGGTAGGACATTGTTTTCTTGTTGACAAATTGACAATTATCACACATGTTGCTGTTACGTATCAAACAGTGTTTTGCGAGCCACTGCAACTGTATAAATTGATCATTTATATTGTTGTATGGCAATTTTGGATTGTAATCTAAAGTTCTAAGATCATTACTGTCTGAAACATTATTGTTGTTTATTATGGAAACCGTTTTAAAGCATCTGGGGTTTGAAAATGCCGTTCTGACGTTGGCCTAAATTTTTATCTGTTATTATGTCAATAAATAAGAAATAATATTTTTCATGTGATGACAAAACATATTTATTCACATGGAATTAAAAAATGTTTTTATTCAAAAATCCCTTTTTTGTTATTATGATGAAAACAATGTAACCGGAGCACAAGTTTAATTACATTTTACTTAATAATGGGGACACTGCTTTTATTCAATCAAATAACATCTATAATGGCAATAATCAATGTAATGAAATTAATTTAAAATAATGATAATGATATATTGAAATCAAAATTATTATAATAATAATGAAATTAATGAAATCAGTAGTCTACTTCGCTCATCATTTTATACAAATTAGTACTAATAGAGAATGTTAGTTTAGAAAAAAAATGTTCATGCAATATTCCTATCGCAATATATTGAATATGATGATGATGAAACCGAGTTTAATAAATTGTTTTTAAAATGTTCCAACCAAATTAAATTTACTAATGATAAATTAAAAGTATTGTAAAAACCCAATGTTGAAATTTCAAGCGTTTTTATTAAAAGATTAAAATTAACGTAGTTGCTGTTTAAATTTAATATAAGGTTTTGTGAATATTTATTGATTTTATATTCTCTTGACTTTGACAAATTTATTTTGTGGCATACTGTTAATTCCAGGATTTCGATTGTGTTATTGCAAACTAGAGCTGTATCTGGATAAAGAGATTTTAAAAGTACAGACACTGGGCGAAAATCTTCACCATCTAAATCTGCAAATATTGAAACATCAAAATTTGCGCAGTTTTTAAGGTTGTCCAAAATTGTCAAAAGGATCTTATTGTGGCGATTCGAATACCTTTTCAAAGCAGCAACAGAGCTACAGTTGGATAAAACATGTTTGTTTGTCTGACGTGCGTTGCATAGTGGACACCTTGGTTCAGACGACCTACCCTATCTAACAAGGTTTGAATTTGTTGGAAGTTGCTGGATTATATCTTTCTTAACAAATCTAAAATTGATAACAAGGCCGTAGATCTTGACCAGCGAGCAACTTGATCTGCTTTGATGTGTTCTGTCACTGTCTTCAAAACTTTCCCTTGGGAACTTGATGATGTTAAATAGGTGAACTGCGTTTTTTGCTGGTTGAGCATCAAATTCTTGAGAGTAGGATTTATATCATTGGAGTCTGGGAGCATGTTGTCTATTTTTATATAGTCGTTAAATGTTTCTTTCACAGACTTTTCGTTTCTCCATTACCACTCGATTTAAGGTAGCCGCGAAGTTTTACTCTTAATGACTCGGCGTAGTACTTCAGTGATCTGATGTTCAAGCCTCCCAATTTGTATGGCAGTGACACAGTTTCAGATAAGCAACTGCTTATTGGCAAAGCCAACCAGGATCTAATGTCATCAGTAATCAATGGATCCAACTTGCTAGCCATCCAGGATAAAGAGATGTCGTAAATGCTTCCACTGGGCTGTGGTTTCAAGCTTTGTAACAGTTTGCAACATGTTTTGCAATTTATTGAGTAGCAAATCCTTCGCTCTGAGTTGCTGCATTCAAAATCGTAGCATTTACCCAAATACTCGAAATGTTCCCCAATGCGAATCTGCGGTATAACGGTGTCGTCAATTGTCAGCATCGGCAGGAATTGTTTATAAATTCCATTTTTCTTTTTCATACCGAATGAACAACATTTATCTATTCTCATTTTCATCCCGGTAGCTTTGCACCAAACCTGGTTCAGGTTAATTAATTTTTGGGCGTCGTCAGTGCTGTTGGAGATGATGGCTGAGTCGTCAGTAAACTGAAACTAAGCTCTTGATTTTAAATGAGCTGAAGGCCCCCACATGTAACCACATTGCTGATATTCATTGTTCTCTAGCAATTTCACCCTGGAGCACACCTCGTTTGACCGGGATCGGAGGAGTTAAAGTTTCACAACCCGATATTGATATTGAATAGTCTGTGTATGTAGATTTAATTAATTTGGTTATTATTGGAGAAACATGATGGTAATTTAGAGCTGCTGAGATAAGGCCATGACTGACCTCACCAAAAGCATTGCGAAAATCCAAAAGTGAAATGATGATCGTTCTCTGATGTCTCTTTGCATCTTTGAACATATGTGTTAAAAAAAAGTTGGGTATGCTCCATTAAAACATCTTCTTTTGGATAAAAATCTTTTTAAATATTTTTGTTTATAAAATTGTTGTTTTCTAGAAATTTGTATAGTCTGATGTTTATGAAAGATGAAAATATTTTACATAGAATGGGTTGCAGCGTAATTGGTCTGAAGTTGTCGGGGTCATTGGCGTCGCCTTTTTTGTGAATTAAAATTGTGAACCCCTTTTTTCAACTTAACGAAATTGTAGATGACCAGCATTTGCTCTGGAGTTGATGAAAAATTGTACAAAGGATAGGGCATTTTTTAAAAGGTACTATTGAAATTTGATCGAGAGGACATGGGGAGGTTTAGATTTGCATTTGTATATTATTGATTAATGAAATTTCTTTGTATGATGGCGGATTTGTATTAGGTTGTATGACTGGCTTTTGAAGTTTGTGGTATCCAATTTGGAAAGGATGATTTATTGTTTTCAGAATCAGAATCGCATAAAATTGATTTAAAGTATTTTTTACAATCGTTGGAGCTGAATAGAGGAGACAATTTTTTTGATATATTGAATAATGATTTGCATGTCATCCAAACCTTTGCTTCAGCTCAGATGAAATATTCTTCGTTTTATTGAAACTTGTTAAATATTTGGATTTTAATTTTATTCTAATTGTTTTACTTATATTGCTTATTTGTTTGTCGAAGTTATGATTGTTGTGGCCTAATATCTTGAGTTGTTTTAATTTATTGTTCAAAATTTTGATTGATTCATTTGAATTATTTTGATTCGTAGTAGAAGACGATTTAATTATTCAATAATTTGTGGCAAAGTAATTGTAGATTTTGAAATTTGACGGTGTTTTTGTCTAAGTTGTTGAAATTTGGAGAAATCGTGTTGATGTATTTTGAAGTAGCTATTGGCTTCGGTCCATTCCGCTTCCGTTTTTGGCAATTTAACCCCTGGGAGAAGTGTCTCAGTTGTTTGGACAGTAGGTGAGGTCACAAATGATGTAAATGGACGAGAGTCGGATGATGAAGATGTCGGTGGCAAAATCAAAGGAGGCGAATTGGAACAATCGTTTGCAACGTCTGACTTGTTACTTAATACACTGAGCGTTTTGAACATTTTGCATGAACGCTGGCGCATTGCCAGACCCTTTCGTCCTTCGCAACATTTTCCACAGAAACACGACAGTATATTAGTATTTATATTATCAAAATTAATATTCTTAAAGTTATGAGAATTAATGTTTTTAAAGTTACAATTTAAATATTTCGAATTATTGTTTACATTTAAGTTAGTACAGTGCTTTTCAAAGTGGTGGTCCGCGGACTAGCACTACCGGTCCGCGGCGAGCTCCCAAAATTTTTTAAAATATTCAAAGTAAAAAATTAAAAAAAATACTTGACCAGCAACACAAAGAAAATTTCATTAATTAGTACTGGTGAGATAAGAATAGAAGCGAGAGCCAGAATGATCTTTGCAACTAATGAGATTCATGGTACTAAATTGGCCAGATAAGTATATATGTGAGGGTGGTCAGCTGTCTAAAAAAACACTGGATTAAGAGAGACAGTGAAATAGCAACTGCTGCTTAGATTGATACTAGCCTCATCACTGATAAAGACAAACATCTTATAATTGATCATAATAAAGTTAAAATTGATTGTCGAATTTATAGTCGGAGTTTATATGCCTAATTTGTTTAACATCAAAGTAAAGCATAGTTGGATTGATGGTCCGAGACATGTTCTTTTTCAGCTTGAGCTTTTGAGAAGCCGAGACAAAGAGGTGATGCAGATAGGGATGCCTGTGGTAAGAAGATCAGCCAATGTTCAGATGGGGGATATGAGTTTAAGACAGAGTAACACCAGAGATCAATCCTGATGCTAGCAGCCTACTTGAATTCATTCATTGGGATTCTGAAATGTATGAATCTCCTCTAACTTGTAGCTTAACAACGGCTCAAGTCAAACAATTTTTGCACACTCCAATGATAGTCCCAGACTGGCCCTCACACATTCAAAGTATTGAGAGATGTGTCAAGATGGTTACGGAGGCAAGTGAACATGTCTACAGTCATGAAAGAAGTTATTAAACTAATAAAACTAATATAAAAGGAACCTAATTAAAATAAAACTACAATAATCTAGCAATTTTTTCGAACAAAATGAACCTTTTTTTAAAACTAATTATGACAATAAAAATAGAAAATTATGCATGAAAACAGTGAGCTGCACAAATCGGCCAACTCTCTTGTTAACGTACATAATAATAATAAAAATAGTAATAATAATAAGGGTCTGACACTATAAAAAATAAAATAACTTTCAAAACTCTAAATAGGCATTTTTTTAAAATTATTCATTTCATCAAATAAAAGTTTAAAAAATGTGCGCATTAATTTTTTTTATAGAAGAAATTCAGAATTTGGTTTCAATATGAAATTGTGTTATAAAACTAATAAATTTGTTTTCATGGTTTTTATCAGAGATGCTAGTGTTTGGCTGCCAGACAAAGAATTTTATGAAAAGTTCAAGAAACCCATTCTATATCCTGATGAGAATACGTCAAAATGGGTCCTTCCCCCATTCAATCGTTTGTTTATTAGTTTATTGTAACATTATTTAATGTTTATCATTTATTTAATGTTTGGCAAGGAGATCATAATGGATTACTCATTTGACCGGGAAGATGTTAATTTGCATCTTTACTTATTTTTTATTTCATTATTACAATCATATTAGATAACTGTCGTTTGACTATAACATGGTATTTAATTGAAATTATAGTTGATTTTTAAAGTTAATATTTCATTTTGTTGATCATTTTCATTTAACCTTTTGATATTTTATATTGTTTTTTTTATTTGTTAAATTTGTTGAGGTAATGAGATATTCACCAAATCATGCAAACTACAGAAAGAGCTATACCGAAGGAGAAAAAGGTTCAAAATATCACAATGAACTTTGGACCTCAGCATCCTGCAGCCCATGGTGTACTTCGACTTGTGTTGACTCTTGATGGGGAAACAGTAGTGAGAGCTGACCCACACATTGGACTTTTGCACAGAGCAACAGAAAAGCTCATTGAAAATAAAACTTATCTCCAGGTATCTGTAATTTTTTTTCTTTTTTTTTTTCATATTTAAAATGCTGTTATAATATTTTTACAAATCTTTCCTCACTTATTTACAAATTATAAGTTTGGGTTGTAAATTCATTTTTACAAAGGCTGAACATCCATAACTCATGTCAAAATGGGCATTTGTGTGTTGGAGCTAGAATTGCCTTTTATGTTCTATATGTTTGATAGTTTTTGTGTTTACGGTAACAATTCGATACAACCTGCCATTTTATCATCAAACGTTACTCTATTTATTTATAAATCAAAATTATGAATGTATGAATTTTCGTTGCTTGGCAGAAACTGCTCTGTCTTTAAACACTAATAATCGCAGTCGCCAGTCTAGGTGGTCTCAGGACCCACCTATTCACAATGGGTTGTCTCCAGGTTGGAAAACACGGACCAGGCAGAACTAGTGCACCCTGCTTGCCAGTTGGTTGATGCTAGTTGGTTGATCTGGCCTTGTTAACCATCAACAATTCTTTTACTGACCTATTTGTCAAGTTTTAGAAAAGTCAAACAAAAATTATCGTGTTATTATGTATTGAAGCACGTTTATTAAATTAATAGTAAATTATTAACGGTTTTCTACCAAAATAATAAACAATTTCATATGTTTTCAACAGAATAATTAATTAATAACTAAAATAATAAACAATTTCGAAAATTTTAAAGAACAACTAATTCATAACTAAAATAAACAATTTAAAACAATAAAACAGCACCTGAAATAAAACCCTAAAGAAAAAGAACCAACAACAAGCTAACAAGACTAAATAACCAAAAAAGAACTACTTAGCACCCTCAAACATGTTTATGTAAAAGTAATGTATCCATGCGCACAACTATATAAGAACTAAGAACCAGTTTGGTCTCAAACATGCTGACTAAACATGCATTTCTGACATACCCACAACCAATTCACCATATTTACACATCTGAAGTTCAGGATTGTGCGTCCTCAAAGATGCATGTTGATGTCATCGTCTATGTAGGTTCGGTCATGCCAAGCAAAGTGAAGTGAAGATAATCTCTGTCACAAATCATCAGGTCACTGCTACACGACCACAGGGTCGCCCAAAGATGTCAAACTGTACAGGAAGGCGCAAATGATCAAGAGGCTTGGAGACAGAAGTTGATGTCAGGAATACAAAAATCCAACCCGAAATGGAAAAGGACTATAAACGAAGATTGATTGATTGATTGATATGGTTATTATGAAAAAAAAAAACATAAATTAATTTAGCAAAAACATTTAGAGGTAAAATGATGCATCACGAAGGGTAATACATTTGGATGAAGATTTGGTGGAGGGTTGATTTGTTATCTGAAAAATTCTTTTTATTCTTTTATTTTTAGAGATTTATATATCAATGGATTGAATCAATGAATCAATTGGCTGAATCTGAAACAAGTTTAGGATTAGGTGTTATTTATTTGTGCAATAAGTACAGTAAAATCGCACAAATGGGGCGATTTATTTAGCATGCATTAGTAGTGGTATGGTATGTGAGCGGTTCACTCGGAGTGGCCTGAAATGAATATGGGCAGAAACATTTTTGTGCAACTTTGAGCTTGGCAACTAAGTTGTGATTGTAGATTTGAAGTTTGTTCCATTTGTTGTTTGTTTTATGTAATGTGAATAATCAAGATTTCACCACAGAACATTTTCAAATAAAAACAAAATTTTTAAAAAATAATTGGTAAATTATATTATGTTATTATTGTTTTAGAAATGAACTAATTTCTGTAAGTTTGAAAAATTATTGTGACTAAAAGATTTAACGGAGTTTTTTTTAATTGCCTAAAAGAACATCAATCAATCTTTGTTTACCGTCCAGAGACCCAGTTTGCGATGTAGGACGTGCTTAAAAGAACACGAACTTTTTTAATATTAGGGACATCGTGGTCATTGCTAAAATAAAATTTATTAGTTTTTAAAAAAGCACTTCCTTAATGGCAAAACACGATCACGGCCTAATGAATTTTTTTATTAAATTGTGTTTTTAAATTGTGTTTTTAAATTCTTGCAAATTCTTTTCATGATTGTTGAATACCACTTAACTATCGACGAGTACAAACTGCTTTATTTATGTTCATTTTGAGTAACACTATCCAGACCAGGTATCGGTTTCCAATAAACAAAACATAAAATCAGTTCTCCCACATCCTTGAATGACCTGTCTGGTGGAACTACTAGTAGTTATTTGTGTATCATTAATATGCCGTATTTTAGCCAAATCTTTGATTAACGTCAAAAATATTTGCAGTGTAAAGCAATATTAACAAGGATCTCAAAATGGAACCCTGCGAAACTTCAAACATTTTCACACCATTTGTTAGAATCAATCAGAAAAATATGTCTCAAACCAATATTACCACACCTGATATTCTAAAACGTCAATAAGATCAATGTATCAAGTTCCACACAAATATCCAAAAATGCAACAACCTAAACAATTAGTTGTTGAACCATTGCAGCAAATAATGAAGTATAGCTGAAAAGTGAAATCGCAAAGACTGGCAGATGGGCGTAAGATTGTTCTGGGACATGTAAGATAAGTCGTTAGCAACAGTCAAAATCGTTAACTCGCATGTTGTTGACCCATATCTGTTGTTGGTTCAATGGAGCTACTGAGCTGCCTTCACTGGATTTTGCCAAAGATCTGTTGCCTTAAGATGAGTAGGTTTGTTTAAGGAGTTGAAGAGATTAGGCAACATTGTCTGGGTGAAAGACAAATGTTGCTGATGTCGTTGAATTTTGATTTGCAGCTGTATTAGAAAGTGCCAGATCGAAATTGAACGGGTTGTCTAGTTGATCTTAACAATTTTAATTTTGATTGGTTTACTTGTAGTGGAAGGAGGCCAACCATCGAGAATTGTTCTCTCGATGTACACCGAACCTTTCAAGAGCTGTCCTTTTCCATTTTTCCATAATAATCAACAGTTACCAGTTCAGCCTGACGAATTTCCTGAATAACCTAATCGGTGAAGTAGGAAAATAATTCCGAAGAATGGTATTAAAAGTTATTCAGCAATGTAGGGTTTAATCGATAACAAATATCCTGTTTTTCATTGCCTGCTACTTACTGCTGACGTAACATGTCTGATTATAAAAGGAGTCTCATGGCCGAGTAGTTAGTCCATCTACTACTCCCACAGCCCGAGTTTTCTGCAGATTCATCCGGGTAGCCGACCCACGGCCAACCCAACCGTCCATCCTTCCGAGGTCGGTAAATGGGGAGACGACGTATTGGCCGGCAAGATGACTCAGTAGTTCAAATGCACGCCTAGTTAAACATTTCAATGGCTATCATATACTCAGCGTATATAATGCACATAACATAACATAAACAGAAAATAGAGAGGCGCGAAATAAATGAAGTAAAATAAAATACAGTTGGATGAAAATACAGATTGTTAATGATAAATGATATACATATATATATATATATATATATATATATATAATATAATACGCAAATATATATATATATATATATATATATATATATATATATATATATATATATATGTACATACATACACATATATACACACACTCACACACGCATCAGCCCACACACACACGCATTAACCACAAAGATGTCAAAGATAATATAAATATATAAACTATGACATTGTGCCAAGCGAGGATCTCCTTTTGAAAATCATGTCCGTAGAATTCATATGTCGATCCAACTTCATTTTAAATGTTTCAACATCTTTAGCCATCACAATGTCCGCATCCAAGCCGTTCCATAACTCAACCACCCTATTGGAAAAGCAAAATTTCCCATGATTCGTGTTAAAACTATGAGTAGACAACTTGAACGGATGACCCATGGTACGATCATCGTTAGGTTTTTTTAACACAGGATAACATGATGATAATACGCTGTTCCTAGTTATGTTGAAAACTGTGATAAGATCACCTCTGATTCGTCTATACACCAGTGTGAGAAGATCGAGAAGTCTTAATCTCTGCTCATAATTGAGTCCAATACATTCCTTCACCATTCTTGTGGCCCTCTTCTGAATCCGTTCAATATCTTCTATAACTTTCAAAGACCAGGGAGACCACACCGAAGCAGCATACTCTATCTTTGACCTGATAAGGGATTTATATAAGATTAAAAAAGTAGGTTTAGGTAATTTCATAAAATGTCTATTTATCAATCCTAGAGTTATATTACACTTATTAATTGTATTATAAATGTGTTTATGAAATTTCATGTCTGGTTCAAATATCACCCCCAAATCTTTAACAAATTCCACATTTTCAAGAAGTAAACCATTCATAGTGTAAGATCTCTTACCACATGCTCTACGCCCATAATTCATAACGACACATTTATCCACATTCACCCCAAGCTCCCATTTTACACACCACCCATAAAAAACATCCAGACATGCCTGAAGGGCCTCCATATCATCATTAGAATAGATACACTTGAACAATTTAGCGTCATCAGCATATAGATACATCCCAACATTAGAATCATTCTTACATAAATAAAAAATATCATTCACATAAATAACAAACAAAATTGGTCCCAACACACTGCCCTGTGGAACCCCACTAATCACTTTAAAATTATCAGACATAAATACATGTGTCCGTCGTGTGAAAAGGATAAACAGTTTTTGTGGTGTAGTTGGCTGCTTCAAATCTATGGATGAAGATATGAAGAACATATTAAAGATATATAGATAATGTATATGTAACATTGTAAGTGGTTCTGCATGTGTCAGAGCTGCAGTAATAAAGACCGAAAAAAAATAAGCCACAAGCTTTAGTTTTACTTCAAAATTTTATTTTCTTTTACAGACCACATTATTCTTTTTTTTAATGAATTTTATTAAATACTAATTTTTCCTTTTGTAGGCATTGCCGTATTTCGATAGACTGGATTACATGTCTATGATGTGCAATGAGCAGGCGTTCTCCCTGGCTGTTGAGAAATTACTCAACATTGACATTCCCATCAGGGCAAAATGGATTAGAAGTTGGTACTTGTTCACTTGGTATGTTCCTTTTTTTGTATGGGTTTGTGTAGCAGTCTTAGATAGACGTTAGATTGAGCCGTTGTTGAATTGTCCACAAAAATACATTTGTTTCTCATTTGATGAAATATATAAATGCCGTTTCTTTACTCTAAAGATGCTTTAATGTATGAAACGTCCTACCTCGGGGGAACTGGGTCTCTGGATGCTAAACGAAGATTGATTGATTGTTTGATGCTTTAATGTATCATTTAAACATATTTTTTGATGTAATTTTGGATGTAATGATGGAACTGGGTCTCTGGATGCTAAACGAAGACTGATTGATTGTTTGATGCTTTAATGTATCATTTAAACATATTTTTTGATGTAATTTTTCATCTTAATGTGGCACTGTTTCATACATACATACATACACAAGCTAACATCAATTGAGCTAAATCAGATTAAAGTGTTTTTAAAATAAATTTGAAGACAAGGTACTCTTGCAGTGTCAGTTAACTTGTTCAAAAAACATAGCATCAATGCATTAAACATTAGAATTTTAGTAAAATGCATTTGAAATCGAACAAAATGTAATCTATCAATCAATCATCGTTTAGCGTCTAGAGACCCAGTTCTCCCGAGGTAGGACGTTGTTTTCTTTGCCATCAATTTTTTGCGATCAGTTGTATCCATTTTATTTAAATTTAAAGCTTTCATGTCTTGCTCAATTGTTTGCAACAAGGACTTATTTGGACAGCCTTTGGGACGTGTGCCAAGTACTTCAACATCTGCAAGAGAAGTTATGGCACTGTTTCCGCTTCGTTTGACATGACCAAACCACCTCAGACGGTGTTGCCGGCATTCGTCCTTTATATCATCTAAACCAGCACGACACAGGATTTCGGTAGATTTGATGTGGTCCTTCAGATTAATTCGTTGCATTCATCGGAGCATTTTCATATCGGTTCGGTGAAGTTGTTGTTCCATTTTGGTTGTGCGACTTGACGTCTTGCATAGTTGTTCTTTTCACAGAAAATTTTGTTGTCATCAACAGACTTTGATTTTTGCCATTGCTTGTATGCAGCTTTCTTTTCAGCTATTGCGTTTTGTACACTGTCATTCCACCACTAAGTGTCCCGTTCATGCTGGCGTTTAGTACCAGTTTTCCCACAAACTGTAGTTGCAGCGTTTATCAAAACGGTTTTGTATGTACTCCAATCTGTACTGGATTGCGATTGGTGGTCTAACTGTGTGGCGACAATCTGTTGAAATTTTTCTCGATGAATATTGCTTTTCAAGTTCCACATTTTGATTTTCCGAGGCATTTGTTTAGACTTATGTTTTGACAGTTTGACAACCAGGTCTGCCACAAGGAGTCTATGTTTGGCGACACATGATTCGCCAGGTATAACTTTGACATTTTTGAATAGCCTTCGGTGCTGTTGCTTGACAGCGAAGAAATCAATTTGCGTGTATGATGGTCCACTTTTGTATGTTATGAGATGTTCCAACCTCTTTTTAAAATATGTGTTCAGTAAACAAAACCCGTGACTTTCAGCAAACTCAAGGATGCGGTAGCCGTTCTTCATTCCGTTCTCCATAGCCAAAACCACCATGTACGTTGTCAAAACCATCTGTTTTCTCTCCAACGTGGCCATTGAGATGGCCAATCAGGATTGTTTCAGATTTTGGTATTGTTGAGATGGTGTCAGAGAATGCAGCCCAGAAGTCATTTTACATCTCTTCTGATTCGCCTGTCTGTGGAGCGTATGCAGAAAAAATAGTCATTGTTTGCTTTTCTAGGCGAATCTTGATCCACATGAGACGTGAGTTAATCCTTTTAATATCCAGTACTTCTTGGGCTAGAGGTTCTTTGACAAAAATTTCAACATCATTTTTGGCCTTCTTTTGGCTATTAAACTATTAAGCTATTAAAGACTATTAAACACATCTTTATTATTCTGGAAATAAACTCATAACAGACCAATTCTTCATTTGGGAAAATGATAACTAGCATTTTTTAAAGTGGATATAAATGATGACATGTGTAATGCTTACGTTAATGATTCCTGAACTGGAATAGACTTGGAATGTGCTTGTAAATGAAAATGTAATCTGATGCACAATATTTGTAGTAAGCAATTGAAGAAAGATATTAAAGAATAATGAAGTAGTTGGGAGATAAAGAGGCACCCTGCGTTGAAAAACATTGTTTTATTGTGGCTTTGGTAGTGCAAACAAAAAGTTGTTTGAAAATGCAGCCATAGAGTTACAAGCACGAAGGAAACAATTACAAAAAACAAAGCAATGTGTATAGTAAAATAATGAATGGAATACAGCGAGGAATTTGTACATATTCCAATTTTATAGTTAACAAAAACTTGATGATGCATGAAGAGACGGGATTGGAGAGTATGAGATAGATCTTATTGCAAAATTCAGAAAGTGCAGATAATGTGACATAAAATGTGACATGAAAGGATAAATTTCGAAAGCGATTTGTTAATAAGAATTTGTACATTGACTGTTGAATGTGAGAGACAAGATAGATTAAAATGGTTTAAATAAAGGATTGGTTTAGGTACAAATAGAAAGACTTTTAGAAATTAAGTAGTTGGGTGTTGATAGCTGTGTTCACTGTTGCCAATGTTTTTTTTGTTAGTTGTATTATTATTAAGATAATGATGGTAACTAATGGCTATCACAACAGCACTATTTGGCGAACTAACTCGAATCATGAACCACTTGCTCGGAGTTGCTGCTCATGCCCTCGATATTGGAGCCATGACCCCTCTCTTCTGGATGTTTGAAGAAAGAGAGAAGGTTGTTATGATGCTGAAAATAATAATAACATGTATTATTATAATTATTATTTTAATAATAATTATTATTATTGATGATGATAAGATGAAATATAAGGTAATTGCTGTGCTTAGTTGATTATAATGGTTATAATAGTTATAATGGACGACACATTATGAATGTTGGCGATTTATTCCTTCATTACTAGTATCATACTATATAGATATAAATCTGCATGTACATTGTACATTGTTTTGTTCGTTATAACAGTCAGGTCGACATGTGCGTAGATTGTTACAGCATGCCAGAATTAATTCAGCATGAAAAGGATCTTAATGATGAAAAGGAATAATAATGAATAAATACAAATAATACAAACTATGGCTAATGCACTTCGAAGAATGTTTTTTACTTGTATGAAAAAATATACAGGAGTGTAAAATTATTTCGGGGAGTCAAATAAATTATCAAATTATGGAATAAATTGGAAATTATTAAATCTATAGAAAATTTTGATAAGAAGTAAATGAAGGGCTGAACTGAGTAAATGATTGTAGGGCAGTTGGAAGAGTAATTAAATGAATAATAAAATAGGAATAATAAATAAAGATATGAAAGGTAATAAAAACCAGTGTTGAGGATAAAGACTTTATAACTGTGATGGAAGTTATAACTGTGATGGAAGCAATCACAAAACCAATACACACTGGTGACATTTGGAATCTAATATATGCTGATGATATCATTTTAACAGCCACGTCTGAGCAGAATGCAGCACAGATGTTTGAAGATTGGAACACCAGACTGGCCGATCGTGGATTCTGAGTCAACATCAGCAACACCTAAGCAATGACCACTGGTGAACCCCTTCAATCTACAGCTACTGGAAGATGGCCCTGTTCAGTTTGTAAAGCTGGTGTAGGAAACAATTCAATCAAGTTTCAGCAGTGTAACCAGTGGTGTCACAAACGTTGTTCAAAAGTAGTTGGTAATTTATCTAAAGTGTCCAACTTTGTTTGTCCTGCTTGCATCAATCCACAACAACAAATTCGAAATAGCAATGTTTTTGAAGCCATTAAGGTAGAGAAATCACATTGTTTAAATATCTAGGGGATGTTCTGGATTGTACTGGAACAGCTGAAGCTGCTGTTCGAGCACGCATACATGCAGCCTGGAATAAGTAGCATCTCCTTGCCTCTAGATTGATGCGGCGTGACATCCCACATCCACTACGATCAAGACTTTATATATCTGTGATACGTCTGGTGTTGTTATATGGTGCAGAAACATGGCCAATGACAACCAAAATGGAACAACAACTTCACCGAACCGATATGAAAATGCTCCGATGAATGCAACGAATTAATCTGAAGGACCACATCAAATCTACCGAAATCCTGCGTCGTGCTGGTTTAGATGATATAAAGGACGAATGCCGGCAACACCGTCTGAGGTGGTTTGGTCATGTCAAACGAAGCGGAAACAGTGCCATAACTTCTCTTGCAGATGTTGAAGTACTTGGCACACGTCCGAAAGGCCATCCAAAGAAGTCCTGGTGGCAAACAATCGAGCAAGACATGAAAGCTCTAAATTTAAATAAAATGGATACAACTGATCGCAAAAAATTGATGGCAAAGAAAACAACGTCCTTCCTCGGGAGAACTAGGTCTCTGGACGCTAAACGATGATTGATTGATTGATTGATTTTTTGATTGATTTATTGATTTATTGATTGATTTATTGATTGATTTATTGATTGATTGATTTATTGATTGATTTATTGATTTATTGATTGATTGATTGAGAATAAAGACTGCTAAAAAATAGAAAAATGTAATTCCTTTTTTTACATGCTTTTTAATTTTACTTCAATAGATTTTTTCTTTATTTCTTTGCTACACTTATTAGATTTATTTAAAATTAAATATTTTTCTTGATCTCTGTTTAATTTGTAAGTTTTCAAAGCCTACAAATTAATTTTATTACCAAGGCGTTTCTGCCAAATTTTTTCATGCTTCGTCTTTCAAATTTTCATATTCAAGCAACTCAGCATTCATTTATTCAATGCATTTGTTATTATTAAACCTTTGAACAGATGATGGAGTTTTATGAGAGAGTCTCAGGAGCCCGGATGCATGCAGCTTACATCAGGCCAGGAGGTGTAGATCGAGTATGTTTCATTTTAATGCATTCTTTCTGCTAACCAAGTTCACTTATTTCTAGAGTGTCTTGCTATTCTATTGTTTAGAAATGATGGCATGTGTAATGCTTACGTTAATGATTGCTGAACTGGAATTGACTTGGAATGTGCTTGTAATGTAGTGTATCTCATTGTATAAGTTCCTTGAAGTTATTGCTTTAAGTATGGAGTTTGTGTGCAGATTTTAAATTTTAAGAGAAACTTAAAATTTCTTTGTGAAAGTTTAAATAATTAGTCTAGATTCATTTTCTAAAAAAGTAACACATTTAAAAATTTCGTCCGCTTTTTACTATTAACAAACAATACAACCAACATGGCAACCAATCAATAAAATCAATCGATTGATTGATTGATTGATTGATTGATTGATTGATTGATTGATTGATTGATTGATTGATTTAATCAATAAAAAGCATCAATACGACTATATTTCACAACCCATCAACACAATCAGCATGTTTATGACGCAGCCTACCCTGAAATTGAGGATGGTTTAATAAACATGAACACGATGTTTTTCGGTTTTTTTGAGATTATTTCAATAGTCCAACTTATTAAGAATTAATCAAGATTTAATAAAAAAAAAATAGAATGAATTTGGAGTATTAATGAGTTAATCATAATAATCGTTGATTAAAGAGTTGAATGTTATGTGGTTTGTAAGATTGGTAACTCAGATTCTGGTTCCTTTTTTTATATTTCTTTGCCAATCCATTATTACGTGTAGAAGTATCCCTTCCATACGCTTCAAATCCATTGTGATGTAATGTAATCGTTTTTGTAGATCATTTTGCTTTTTGTTCAATATTGTTCAAGTCCTTTCTTTGTTATTAATATTTATCTTTTTGCCTCCTACGACAAACAACTTTTGTTTCAAAGAAAGGAATATTTTGAATAACAGGATTTACCACTTGGTTTGATGGATGACATATTCAAGTGGGCTCAAATCTTCCCGCAAGTCATTAATGAAGTTGATGATTTGTTGACTGAAAATCGAATTTGGAAGCAGCGCACGATGGACATTGGGGTTATATCTGCCTCAGATGCTCTCAATTATGGATTCAGGTCGATCTCTGATATTTTATAAAGTACATTAAAAGCAAATATAGTTTCTGTTTTGTTTCTCACTTTTGCAATGTTATCAGTGGATAATTTCATTGATTTGAACCTCACTTTTTAAAAAAATTGTTCTAATTCTACTTAATCAATTTATCTGAAAGTTTTTGTAATTTGTCAAAATCACTTAAATTGAACGAATATCCTGTCAAACCATTCATTCATTATTAACAACTAACTTACAATTTATCTGATGGTAAAAGTGATAGATGGTCGATGGAATTAAATTACAGAAAAATTAAAGATACGAATGATTTTAATGGATTTCATATCTAATTTTTAGTTTTAATTATCTTCTATTTAGTGGCGTTATGTTGCGGGGATCGGGAATAAAGTGGGATCTAAGGAAAGTTCAACCATACGATGCGTACGATTTAGTGGAGTTTGATGTTCCTATTGGCAAGAAAGGAGATTGTTATGACAGGTAGGAATTGTTAAGAGTAATTAATTAAATCTTATCTTAATAATTTTAAAATTACATTCAAAACGTTACAAAGACTAAATCTTATTTTACGTATCGTCAAAGATATCTAATACGTATGGAAGAATTACGACAAAGTTTGAGGATTGTTCTACAATGTTTGGACAAGATGCCAGCTGGAGAAGTCAGAATCGATGATTGCAAGGTTGCCCCGCCTAAAAGAGCCGAAATGAAGGTATTACAAATTTTATTGTATGGTCTTATATCTTATATGTTTATTTTATTTTCAGAGATATGGCTGGTTATATTTACAAGTTTTTCGTTGTTTTCGTTTCAAAATAAATTGCTATTGATTTTTTTAATGGTTTTATTCCAGCTAGTACCTCAAACTTCCACTAAAAACCGTTTATTGATTATTTCGTTGTTGTAAGATGAATTTTTCGTTATCTTTCACTAATATTCTTCAATTATTTATTTAACTACCGAAATGGTTCTCTTTTTGTTACGATTTGAGAGTCCTGGCCACACGTCGCCACATGAGATGTCGTATCTCTTTCATCACTTTGACTTCACACATCATATATTTTGTTATATTGATTACAAAATTCGTAACAAAATCATAATTAAGAATTTTTTCTTCTAAATATAGAACCCAGTAAAACCTTTAATCATCTAAAAACAGTTTTAATATGTACTATGGTGCAAACAAATTTTACCCAGGATAAAATTATTTGTAGTTTTTTATTAAGTCAGGTGTAAAACAACGTCCTACCTCGGGTACCGGGACTCTGGACGCAAAACGAAGATTGATTGATAAAATTTACGACATATTAATTAATTTTCACTATTGTTAGTTTATTTTAACAGCTTGGCAGCCAACGATACATTCTTGATCAAACGACGCGTGGATCAGCATGTACTATCGTTGATGTCACTGATTCTACTTATTTTCTAAAATGTTGTTCCTAATTTGATGATATGATTTACTTAACATGAATTGTTTTCCTTTGTTTATATTAGTCATCCATGGAAGCACTAATTCACCATTTCAAACTTTACTCGGAAGGCTATCAAGTCCCTCCTGGTTCCACATACACAGCCATTGAGGCTCCTAAGGTTATTTTGATTTATGTTTTATATTTATTGCACTCATTTGTCTTCTTGACGAATCATGTATCCAGCTGATTGTTATCAGTCATTTTATAATGCTCTTAAGCTCTTACCTTGTTGTTACTACTACAATAATTAAATTGATTTTTCACCGTTGAAAAATATGTAGACAAAATTTCTCTGTCAACTATGAAGCTCCAACTAATTTATACTCAGTTGCAATTGGTTTTCTTTATCTGACTACCCGTACATTTTTAGCATTCCAGAGTGTTCTTTCCTTACGATTTTGGTTGCATAACTATTTTTATAGTTTTTTGTTCTCATGTTTTTTTGAGATAGCTCATCACTTGCTCTGTTGTAGTTTGAGATATCAAAGCCAATTCTTTATAAAATTTTATTTATCAGCTATAAAATGGCTTATATTTATCATAAGTATATGCATTTAAATTGTTGGCGTTCTTATGGTTTTCAGTTATTGTGGTATAAAAAGCTGCTGCTTTAAGACATCATTGCAAAAAAATTTTGTTCAACAGGGTGAATTTGGTGTATATTTAGTATCAGATGGATCAAGCAGACCGTACAGATGCAAAATTAAAGCACCTGGATTTGCTCACCTGGTCAACATTTTATTTAAATTTGATTATTTCTAATTGTGTAAAACAATTTTTCGTGTCTATTTTGTAAACAATTTTTTTTTTTTCAAAATTTCCATATGAATATTTTAATGACACCTAGTTTTTTAATTTATTTTATCAATTCGCCAGGCTGGTCTCCATAAATTAACTAAAGGACTAATGTTGGCAGATGTGGTCACCGCCATTGGTTAAAAATTGTTCTCTTTTGAAAATTTTTTAATATGAATTTTTTAAATAATACTATGTTTCTAATATTTTAACTGTATTTTTAAAATCATTCCAACTTGGCTCACCTCGCCCTTCTGCTTAAACTTTCATGTTTTTCTTGGATTTGTCAAGATGAGTAACAACTTTGAAAGACATTTCGCACCCCATTTTTAATTAAGACTTTATCTAAAAACTAAACTTGGGTTTTAGCCATGTATTACTGTTGGCTTCATGGTTTGGGAGGCATAACCTTTTTCCCTCAACCGCATTTTAAAAATCGTAATCATAATCTTCAACCATTTGCCGAAGATGGCTGATTCCTCTTTGAAAAATTGGAAAGTACAGTTTGGCAGTGTGGCACTGGTTAAGTAGAAAAGAAAATGTTTGGATAAATACGTAGTGAAATAATTTTACCTCTGCGGCGTTAGGATTTACCACGTATTAACAATTTCCACCAAATCTTCTGAATAACAAACTCTTCGCTTTTTTTAACACCAAAATTGAATTTAGCATATATAAATTCTATGGAGAAATGTAAAAAGCAGAATGTTTTACAGTGGTTTAGAGCGCTGTAAGAATTAAATCTTTCTTTAAGAAACTTAATTTTTCACTTTCTTTCTTTTTCTCACTATTAACTTACGTTTTTTATCACTCCAGGATCGCTTGCCGAGTTTTGAACTTTTTAATCCTTAATCGCCCCATCGAGATATTAATCATTATTGCTTTTTTTTAAAAAGAAAATCATATCGTTATTTTTAATAATTCATCCCTAGGTACCATTGATGCCGTGTTTGGAGAAATTGATAGATAATCAATCGACTGAATTTGTAATAAAAAAAATCTATAAATAGTTTGTTAAATAAAATTGTTGTTTGATTTGAAACGATGCATTATTGTTTTCGATTTTATTATTCTTATCAAGCTGTAAGATGATTCATACATAAAATTGATAGACTATAACTTTTGTAAAAAAAAATATGAACAATTCATAGAATTTCTTGAGAATCAGTGGTTAGTTCTTTTAATAAAATGGTCAAATGTAAAAGTTTTTCATGTATATATATATATATTTTTACAATATTCTATAAATTCTACCGAATGTTTGGCGTTAATATGTTTGTAGTTCGTTTTTTAAATTCTTCTCACTAAAGTTTTTTGGTGAACGTTTCGTTTATTAAAATTCAAAATAAACTTATTTTCCGAATTCATGCTGCAAAAAAGGCCATATTTCGATTCCGAATGAATCATCATCAGTGCTTTTTGTTGTTTATATAAGGAAATATTGACTTTGTCAAAATGAACTTAGATGGAGATTGACTTTGTCAAAATGAACTTAGATGGAAGTTAGGTGTCAGACACTAAGTTCATTTTGACAAAGTCAATATATCCCTATATAAACGTCAGAAAGCACTGATTCATTCATTCGGAATCGAAATATGGCCTTATTTGCAGCATGAATTCGATGAATTCGGAAAATAAGTTTAATTTGAATTTTAATAAACTAAACGTTCACCAAAAAACTTTAGTGAGGAAAGTTGAAAAAACGAACTACAAACATATTAACGCCAAACATTCGGTAGAATTTATAGAATATATATATATATATATATGGTTATAGTCTCTGTTGAATGATGCTTTCAATGGACGATGTTTGGTAGACATTGCTTACTAGTAGATTAGTAATTCCGTATTGCGATCCTCAGTTGAGAATGAATGCATGAATGCACGGTTCACAAAGGATTTTATTGTACTTATTTTAAATTGTTCCATGCATTTACTTAGCCCATTTAAACAAATATCTATATTTGTGGTTTTTACGTATATGATAGTTGTAAATCGTTGTTCGTCTTGCGTTACCAAAGCATCCAGATATGGTAATGAATTTTCACTTTCGTGCTCGACAGTGAAATTCAATTTTGATTAGATCAGAGTTGCTGGTTGAATTGTCCTGGATCATCGTATGCGATGAAGATATCGTCAACATATCTGGCATAAATGTTTGGGTTTAATTCCGGATTGTCTCTAAACTTTATGCTCTCAAGATGTCCTAAGAAGATGTCCTGTTCGCAAATTTCTTTAAACAAAGCAAAGTTATTTTTGGCAAAGTGAGTAATTTAGTTTGTGTCGTATTCTTCATCTTTGTTGTCATTTCATTGTTCTTCATTGTTATTGAAGTTAGTATCAAGACGTCAAGTTGGTAATGATGTAATCATTCATTGTTGGATATGTATATAAAATGAATATTTAACGTTTTTTAGGCAAATTCAAAAGACGTTCAGAGTCAAGAAGAAAACTTTCTATTATGCTTTTGTAGATCTAGAAAAAGTTTGAGATAAGGTAAGTGGTTTGATATTAAAGTGGGTTTACATCTACTCTTTATTATAGTAATGAAAATGATTAGTAGGGAGATCGGAAGTGGGTTGCCATCGGAAATATTATATGCTGATAACCTGATTTTTAGAATTAAAAGAAATGTCTCGGTTTGGAAAATATCCATGGAAAGAAATGGTTTCATGGTAAATGCTGGTAGAAGCAAAGTTATGTAGAACAGAGTGGATTCTGATACTCTTGAATGTGGTAATTCTCCTGTGCGATGTGTGGTAAAGGAGTCGGAGGAAATTTCATAATATGTGTAAAATGTGAATAGTGAATAATGGACGCACAAACGATGCAGTGATTTAAAAGGAGACCTCAAAAACAGCAAGGAATTTGCTTGTAAACAATGTTGGTTGAAAGATACCACTAAGCGAAATGGTGATACTAGGCACCTGGAAAATTTGTAATTTGAAAGAAGGGGTTCTTTTGTTAACTAGGTGATATACTAAGTAAGGAGGGTGAATTGGATAGAGCGGTTGAGAATAGAAGAATAGAATAAACGTAGGATGGGAAAAATTCAGAGAAATGACTTCAGTGCTGTGTTCTAGGTGGAAAGAATAGTTGTAAAAGAACACTAGTCTCCGAATACAAAATCATACTAATTTATTTTATAATAATATATTAAATAGAACTATAGATATTATTCCTCCTTGAAGGTTAAATCAACCCATAATAAATACCTACTCCACTAAATGCAATAAAACAACAGATATAAATATAATCAAATCAATAATTAATGAACTTCTCATTCAATATAAAACTCATACAATTATATATACTGATGGATCCCAAATAAATGTATCTACCATTGCTGCAGCTATTATAGGCAATCAACAATTACAACAGCATCTGCCGAATAATACACTTATCTTCACAGCAGAACTACGAGCCATAAATTCAGCTTTAGACAACTTAAAAAAAAACAACAAAAACTATGTTTTTGTGTCAGATTCCTTATCAGCTGTTATAGCTCTCAAACGAATTGAAATAAATAATGAGTTAATAAAAAATATAAAAATTAAAATATACAATTTAATACAATTATTATTATAAGAAAAAAGGCTTGGGCAATGCCCCTTGCCCAAAACTGAAATAACATAACAAAAATAAATCAGAACAAATTCCAATAAAAATTAAAGAGTCAATATTTAAGACAATTGTCAATGTTTGAAAAATATGCAAATTCCGAAAATTGATTATTACAGGTACGTACATTTGCAAATAATTCATAATAAACATCAGGCACAAGACAAACTAAAATAAAAATATAGAATTTTTTGCGTCACCATAAAATAAGTCTAGTTTAGTTTTAAAAATAACCAATGACGGAGCATTAACAATATCCTCTGGCAATGCATTCCATGGGCTAACAACTCGATTCGAGAAAAAATATTTCCTGTAATCTTTTCTGGCCAGTCGAGTACACAATCTGAGCTGATGACCCCTGGTGTTGACATCAGCCCTACCGCACAACTGAGGGCAAATCGCAGGGTCCACCATGCCGTGAAGCATTCTATAGACCAGGATTAAATCTCTTCTGATTCTGCGGTAATTAAGGGAAAGGAGGTTTAATTTCACCAACCTCAAACTGTATTCCAGATTTTTACAGGACTTTAGAATTTTGGTAGCTCTTCTCTGAACTTTTTCCAATTCATTTATTAGACCTTTTCTATATGGACACCAAACTTGAACAGCAAATTCCAGTCGTGAGCGAACCAACGATTTGTAGATACAGATGAAAGCTTTGTCAGACAGGCAACTAAAATTTTTTGATAGTATTTTTAACATGGAGTTTGATTTTTTTTATTTGACTCAAAACATGCTCTTTGAATTGGAGGCGATCATCCATTATCACACCCAGGTCAGATATACTCTTCACCCTTGGCAAGGCCTGAGCTACATCATCTGAATCAGTGATAAATATTCCCTTGACAAACATCTGCCTATTGTCAACAAACTGCATTTACTGACGTTAACCTTCAAACTCCATCTGTGGAACCACATCATTACATTATCCAAACAACCTTGCAACACCGCCTCATCCTGTGGAACAGATATTGAACCAAATATCTTTGCATCATATAAAGATATTGCATAAAAAGATATTGTTGTTAATTGAGTGAATGTCGTTGACGTAAATCACAAATAAAAGTGGACTGAGTACTCCTCCTTGGGGAACACCACTAGCAACAGGTTTAGCACTTGAAAGTTGGTCATTTACTCTAACACGAAATTAACTCTTTCCCTATCCATTTTATCCATTTTATTATCTTGTTCTGAACTTTATATATTTTTTAATTTGAACAACAGCCTAGAATAGGAAATTGTATCAAAAGCTTTCTCCAAATCTGTATAAACAATATCTGTATTCATACCTGCTTCCAATGACGCCGTTACCTCATCAACGAATTTCAATGTGATTGAACGAGACGGGAGGAACCCATATTGTTTTTATTTATTTATTTATTTTTTATTTATTTTACAAATTTGCTTACTATTACCACGTTGCGTGGATTTAATTTTACCTTTATCTAAAGTTTCCAAATCTAAGTTTAAAAGTTTTTTTCCACTTTTTATATCCTCAACATTATAAAATTCCTCGACAATATTCAGAAAACTTTAAATTTTCGAGTTTGTCAAAGTTATTCAACAAATAACAAACAATTTCAGAAACACGTGTAACTCGTTCGGCCGCCATAGCAAGAATGTCTGTCTATGAATAGATGGTTGCTTAAAAAATAATTTTTAATATGATCAGCTATAACTGATTCCATTATTTTGCAACATATTGGCGTTAGTGCAATTGGTCTGTAATTGGCTGCCAAATTTTTATTACCTTTTTTATGTAATGGTACCACCAGAGCTGTCTTCCAATCACTTGAAATATCACCCGTATTTAATGACCAATTAAACAGCTGAACAAGTAACTTGGATAACATATCTCTTGATTCAAACAAAATCCTAGGATGAACCCCGTCAGGACCAGGTGACTTGTTTCGATTGATTTTTTTTAAGTTTATCATTTACCATCATCTCATTAATAATCAACTCCTGCATACCACCTTCAGGAAGCAAAGGGCCATTAAAAGTACCGTCATCTGTAAATGGCAAATCTTTTACAAAAACTGACGCAAAGTAATCTGCTAAAATTTCAGCTATTTCTTTGTCACCCGAAACCAGCATGCCATCATGCTGCAAAGAACCAATCCCATCTTTGATAATCGTAACATTTCTCAATTGTTTCCAAAACTATTTCGGGTTTGATTTGAAACCCTTTGCAATTTCGTTCAAGCGTTGTTTATGTAAATCTTTTGTTATCTTTCTTATCCTGTCTTTCAACGACCTGAACAAATCCCAACAATTGCTGCCATATCTGTAAATTTGTTTCCATGAGACATGTTTCAGCTTTATTAACAAACGTAGTTCCGGAGTCATTTTAAACGTACACTTTTTACAGATTTGATTTTTCTTTGCAGTTAAACCAAGAATTAAATTTCTAAACGAGGTCCAAAGAGCTTCAACCGACGATCCAGAATGCAAATCAAGTAATGCGGGCAGAGCATTATTAAAATCGACATTTAAATTAGAATAATCTCCACTGTCGTAACAAAATTTTTTAATATCCGAATGTTTTACCGCATGGAAGCCACATACCTCCATAAAAAGAACAGAGTGGTCACCCGCTCCTACTGGTGCCAAACAGGATATGTTTTTGATGATATCCACATCAGTGATTACCAAGTCCAAAATGTGGGGCTGCTGTGTACCACGAGCTCTGGTGGGTTGATCAATATGCTGTTTCAAAAAATTATCATTGAAGAAATTTAAAAACATATTATCTATTCCTGCAGGTGGGCCTGTTGAACCTTGATAACCTCAATTGATATCCGGTAAATTAAAATCATCAAGTATAAGATGAAAACCAGGCAACTTTAAAAATTCATCAAGCAGCTGTAATAATAAAATATTGTTTAAGTCAGAGCTTCCATGACTACGATACAGAGACAAAACATTTAATTTTATTAGTTTCGAAGAGAGCTGAATACAGATATATTCGTGAAATGATGATGATAAAATTAATTCAGTGATGGGAAGATCATTACAGAAATAAACCAGCAAACCACGACTATCCTTGACAGCAAAACCTTTTGAAATTACCTGGTATCCATTTAATTGAAACTCAGATAGACTTGGTGGGATCTTGTAATATTTAGGATTAACTTCATTTAAAAAAATTAACTTGGGAGCACTTCTGCAAGAATCTAATAAAAACTTTGATTCCACAAATTTGTTTGTCAAAATATCCACATTTGCATACAAAATCATAAAATCATTGATTACTCTTTAGTTAATACTTGACTTGTTCCTAACTGAAAATTTTTCTTTCTACAGCATAAAAATCACCTGGAGATGGCCCTTTAAAAAAAAAAAAACAAATTTGTTGAAGATATACTATTTTTTTCAGATATTAATTTCTTGCATTCTTCTCTATCCTCTCTAATCAGGTCATGGGAAATTATAACTTTTTTGAAAGATGCATTATCTTTTAACTTGAAGCAACTTTCCAATATTTGGTTCTTTATAGAATAGCCGCTCAATTTAATTAAGAGTGGCCTGGGTCTTTGGCTTTCTCCAGCTAATTTACCCAATCTAAAGCAGTCTGATATCTCCTTGGTAATATCAGTTTCAGGTAGCAAAGCCTTAAAAAGGCCAGAAATTATCTCCTTATCTTTTTCTTTCGAGAAATGACTGTTTTCCACTAGATTGAAGACAATGATATTATTTTTTCTTGCATTCCTTTCTTTACAAATGTTAATTTTTGAATCAGTGGAAGCAACTGAATTGGCAACTGACTTAATGTCATTTGCCATTAAATCAACTTTTTTTGCAAAAAGATCAGACCATTTTTTAACATGCTCCACCTCAGCAAATTCACTTGAAGATAGGGCTCCCATTTACTTTTCGCAAAAAAAGGACAATTTTTACAAAAAATCTAAATTCAGTAAATACTAATAACAATGGAAACTTCTTTTATTCAACTTCAAAATTTAAAACCAGATTCAGATATATGTATATGTGTGTGTGTGTATATATATATGTGTGTCTCTATAATTCGGCGGTAGGTTCTCTTTTATACATATTTTGTTGAAATCGATCGCTGTTATTAAATTATTTCTTTTCTTTTTTAGATTTTCCAACTTTCGAATTAGTTTTTTATGTTCGTATTCGTAATCTAGGTTTGAAATTTCAAACTTACTTTGTTTAGATATCTATATAACTACGGAAAAATTAGTTATAAAATTAACCTTGAAAATGATGTAATATCATCGAAACGTCGGGAAATAAAATTGTTAAAAATAACTTTAGGAAACTTAATACACGACCTAGATTACGAACATAAAAAACTAATTCGAAAGTTGAAAACCTAAAAAAGAAAAGAAATAATTTAATAACAGCGATCGATTTCAACAAAATATATATATATATATATATATATATATAGGGATACTGGGATATAGGGATAGGACAGTATATATATATATATATATATATATATATATACTGTCGGAAATTTTAAAATAAATGATAAGGAGATTTTCAAATTATGACTAAGCCCCACGTTGGGCGCTAATTGTCGGAAAATTTATAAATGAAAACAATTAAATCAACTGGTGGTGTGAGATAATCTCCTCCTCTATCTTTCCCAGGGAATTTTTTTATGGTCCGACAATAATTTTTGTGTATATTTTTAACGTGAGTTCGACCAGTCCTGTGTGGCACTGGGCTTTTTCGAATTATATGATTTTACTGAGTAACACACGAACGCGTAAAGAAAAATATTCGATAACAATTTTATTAATCGACGGAAGTAAATAAAAGGGAATTGAACTAATGAACTCTATAATAATGTAAATGTCAATGAACAAACTGGAATACAGGAATTAGAACTTCTTCTTGTTGGGTCTTCGACTTGGGATATGTTTCTTGGCGTTTAATCGTACAACCTCGACGTGTGTAACCGATAGCAATGTCGATACAACTCCAAGAAATAAATAAAAATGAATGCAAAAAAAATCACAAAACTCGGAGCCTATGGAAATTGCAAGCTGCGTGTGAAACTATACCAATGAGTATAGAATCCAGCAAAGAACCCTAGGTCGACAAATAGCACAAGAAACAAAACAACGAGGCGGATTCGTTTTTACAGAACCCAAGGCCTGTTTTCACTGGGCCTGTCTGTGAGTCGGTCGGCTTTCGCACAACCCTGGCCTGTTTTCACTGGGCCGTCGAGTCTGATCGGCTTTCGCACGACCAAGGGCCTGTTTTCACTGAGCCTGTCCATCAGTTGGTCGGCTTTCGCACAACCCTGGCCTGTTTTCACTGGGCCGTCGAGTCTGGTCGGCTCTCGCACAACCAACACAAAACAACAAGATTCAGAACAACACTGGAAACAAATTGTGTGACTTTAGTACGCGTGCGAAACTATGCCAATGAGCATAGAGTCTCGTACCAAATCCACTTTTGAGAACTTAAGACGTTTCTGAAACTATGCCAATGAGCATAGAATCACGCATTAAGTCTCTTAGATACCAGAATAGGCACTGATTACTCGAAGCTGCCTAACTGGTGAACCCAAGGCTGACTCTTTTTGAGAACTTAAGACGTTTCTGAAACTATGCCAATGAGCATAGAATCACGTATTAAGTCTCTTAGGGACCAGAATAGGCACTGATTACTCGAAGCTGCCTCACTAGTCAACCCAGTCTTTTAGTCTTTTCACACCCTTCCTTATCAAAGCAAAATTAGATTTTGTTTCGGGTGTTTTAAAAACATAAAAATTTCCAAGGTATGTCCAATTAATAAAAAAAAACTACTAATTAAATAATTTGTAATAATTTATGACGTCATCTAAATTGCAAAACAAAAAAAAATCGTCGTCACCTATCGAGTAAATTAACTTGCACCATGCCCCCTATCGAGTGAATAAATTTCGCGTTGAAAATTTTGCAGTATTTTTAGTCAGTATTATTTCATAATTCTGACAATATATATATATATATATATATATATATATATATATATAATAAAAATACTAGCGTTCCTTCCTTGTAGTACTCAATCTATACGACAGTTTCTCAATTTTTTGTATAAGTCTCTGATCTCCGGCATACTACTGAAATCAACCAACATACTTATCCTTTGATTGTATTTGCTTAATTAAGTCATCGTTTTTTAACAAGTAAGTGTACATTTCAGAGCATGTTAAAGAATAATTAAACTTTACCTGTAGTAAACTTTTAACAGTATCAATTTTTAGGCAGTTTCTATCATCAGTCCATTGTTTTTTACATAATGAAAAAATTCGCTCAACAGCAGCATTCGAGGTAGGAATGGCAAAAATTGTGTATACCAATTTCTTCAAATCTGAAAACAGTTCGTTTTGAAACAGAACATTTTTTATCAATGGGCAATTCGTGGAAACTATCTTTTGAATCTTTCAATAGTGAAATTAGAAGACTCGTTTCATCAAACAGAGAATCTTTCATAGAAATTTCTGGCATTAGAAACTCTGCAGATTTTCGAATATCGTCATACGAAATTGTATCGACAGATTTCAGCATTAACCACTTAGAAGAAGACAGATAAACAGTAATCCTGAACCACTTCTGAATGTAATCAACAGATGTCGAATGAAATGTTGAAAACTCCTTTTCTATGCAATTAGCCAAATTAGAATCCTCTAATGATTGCAACTTTGATTGAGTCATGGCACCAAAAAAATTTTTCTGCATCCTGTCAGTGAGTTTTTGTGACAGATTTTCGACAGATTCCATCATTTCAGGAAGCACAAGGTCTTTTTTTTCAAGTATCAGCAAAGTTTGCTGAAACAGCTGCAATGAGCTCTGTAGAAACCAGAAGTAGATTTCATTTGAATCATCAGAGAATAAATTTTCCGGAACCTTTGGAATGTCATCCGTTGATAGAACTAGTGATTTTAAGCCACCCCATAACTGTAAAATTCGTTCAATCAATGGAAGAAGGCTTAACCATCGTGTGCGAGTATGAGTTGGAAATTTAGCATATTGAATTTCCATAAATTTACAAAATTCTTTAAATTTTTCATGTCGCAGCGTGGATCCATTGAAATAGCTTAAGATTTTGAACAGCAACGATTCAATGTCAAGTAAAAACCTTTCACAGGATTTTTTAGCTGCATTATGGAGAATGTGAGCTGGACAGGCTACAGCAATCAGTTTTGATTGAATGTTTTTCAATTTGGCAAAAACGTTATTTTGACCATTCTGTTTTGCTCCACCAAAGTTTACATTAGCGTTGTCAGCACTGAACGCTACCAAATTATTAGGGCTCAATTTGAATCTGTCAAGTACAGTCATTACATATTTGAAAATCAATTCTGACGTTTCTCCTGGAAAATTTGAAAACTCTAACAATTTAACTTTCAATCCTTCATGCGAAAAATACCGAATAATGATAGGGAATGTTTTGATTTCTTTAAAATTTGACGAGTCGGTTGCAATAGAAAACGGCTCGCTGCTCAATTCAGACAAAAGATTCTCAATTGATTTCGGAGCCAATATTCTTGAAATGATTGTCTGCGTTTTTGTTTGAGCAGATGAAAATTTCCGACCAGTTTCCGATTCAGCGAAAACAGTTGAAATTAAACGATTTGTACAATCTGCAGCTTTAAACGATAACGAGTGAAAAGCGACATGATATGCAAATGCTCCTTCTGCTGCAGCAGTTTTTCTAGATGTGGGCAAACTATTACTATGAAAAAATGTTGATATTCCGACAGTAGACTTTTTAATTTTCACGTTGTTTTTGTGAACTTCTTTTTCAAAATGTTGTTTAATAGATGAAACGCCTGCGTTCGCAATACTAACATCAGTTGAACAATATTCGCAAAAGGCATAATTTTCATCTTTTTTACTTTTTTTAATCCCTGGAAAGTCAGTTGAAAACTGTTCACGATAAACGCTTTTTCTTTTTGACATCGTTAATTTTATAATTTAAATTAGTTTTATTTATTAATTTATTTGATAAAATTAAAAAAATTTAGATTAAAAAAAGTGGCTGTATAATATAAACGTCACGCGAAGAAGAGAACGCGCTCCACGCACAGCGAAGTTAGATGGACATGAAATTATAAATAGTATTGTTATAGAAGTTATTTCGAACCATGGAATTTTAATCTATAGATTGGACAGAACATAAGCATTATATACCTGAAAACAATTATTAAGAGCAGCATTATGATTTATGATGTATAAATAATTATTTTATTTTTTTTAATTATTTTAAGCATTATGATTATTGATTTATATTTATGATGTGATGTTGTATTGATATTTTCAGACTTAATAATGAAAAAAATGACAAAAAAGGACACATTTTAAAAAAAAGGACAAAATTAAAGAAATTGAAGAACAGATTTTAAAAAGGACACCAATGCAAAAAAAAGGACTTAACAAAAGAAGTTAAGTCATTTGTTGCCTTAATAATCCTTACAAGATATAGGAATTGTAAGCAATGAAGAGGCGAATGTATTGGCATTGAAATCACACCAAAATCCGATTACAAATATACCAATCCGCATTCTGACTTGAAACCGCACATAACAAAATATGTGATGTCGTTATGGCTAACCAATTGGAATAAATCAAAAACTCAACTTCAACATATATATCCTTCAATTGAAACTATAAATGAAACATCAATTAACATCAGATATATAATAAGCAAAATTAATAGGATCATGATCAGACACACATACCTCACTCATTATTGATTGATTGATTGATTGATTATTATAAAATAAATAAAACAGAAATTCCAACTTGTCAATATTCCAATAGTAAATTAACCATAAAACATATATTTAAATGCGATAAAACTAAAATAAAAAGAATGTTGCTTTCTCTTACAGATGATCTAATTGATAATTTAAAATCAAAAGGAAATATTTCTTCTTTAATAAAATATCTGAAAGATATAACCCATAAAACGATTCTTTTTAGGACTTTAATTAAAAAAACTGCTCACAATGAAAAAGGGACATTGGTTTTTCTTAGATTTGCCACTGCATATATTTTTTTCGACATTTTTTACATTAAAATATAGTTTTTATACATGAAAACCCTGTTTGAAATAGAAAAATTGACAAAAACGTTTTCTCGATCCATCCTTGTGTGTATCTTTATTGGTGTATATGCGTTGGCTCAAACAAGTTTTAAGAATTTCTGACTAGAATCTTAATGACCTTAATGACCTTACACCTATTAATGGGAAAAACTTTAAATTATTGATAATGTGCAAGACAAGCATTTGAGTTGTTCGCTGTGGGAGATAAGAAGGAGGATTATTCAGGTCGTGTGCATTGCGATGACGACAGCGTTACGTATGCGTGTTGTGTTTCTTATAAATTATTCAGGCTGTCGGATGGCATTTAAATTTATATTTTATTTTCTCTTGTTCATTTTGTTTCTTTCTTTTAGCGTCACTTCCTGTCTACGTAATAGGAAAGCTCAATTTTGTTTGTAATGATTTATTTGGATTCGCAAATAAGAGTTAACATTTTATATTTGCAATTATTGTCCAATTATAATATTTTTACATCAATTAATTTTTTGCGTTATTTTAGCAGCTAAAAGATTTTCAACTAGTTTTTAGCTACATTCCTGCTTCTCTCGTCCCCTCCGGTTTAAATGAGACAAGCTGATTTTAGAATATTGGACAAAGTTTATATCTAAAAACCACAAATTATTTTTGCATAATAATTTGGTGGTCCCTTTTAATTTTTTCCTTATTTGGAAAAAAATCATGTTTGGTAGGTGTGACTCTTGAAGTTGGTAACAAAAGGGAACAATGGCCGTTATGAGCATTATGACATAGAAAAACATCGTTTTACATAGAAAATCCACCAAAAACTGACGTGACAAGCCAAAAAAATTCAGCAGCATAATTTTAGCCACACTGCCTACAAATTTAACAAATTTTGCTAGTTTCTTGGCTTCTTCGTCAAATTTTAAACATTTTTTAAATTTTGTACCTCCATTCAAAGTTGTATAGATCCACCACCGAACGGGAATGGAGCATAAGGTGAAATTTGGAACAGAACAGTGGCGGATTTTAGGGGGCCCCCCGTTATTATCAGTTCAATTCAAGACAGCGTTAAATTATAAAAAAAATTTTGAGGTCGACTCTTTTTAATAATAAAAAAATAACAGCAGCTAATTTATTTTATAAATTTGATACAAGTTTATTGTATATTCTATAACTGATTTATTTTATAAATTTGATACAAGTTTATTTTAGAATATATTTCATATTTTAAGCTTAAATAGTGTTTTGCGGCACAAAATAAAAATAATTCATGTTTTCTTAGTATATTTCTTTTATTGAAAACTAATATCAACAAAAAGTAAATAAAAAAATATTATAGTCTTTACTTATTTAGACTTTTCATAATTTTATGTTTTGTTCGCAGTTCACATTTTATTCCATTTACGATTTGGCGCGTCTTATATTATTTTTTTGTGTTTCATAAAATCAGTTTGCATTTGAATTCGTTTTAAAATTTAAAAAAATGGTCTTTTAAAAAATGTTGTATTTTAAACTTTTTTCAACCGACTCCGGCAAAAGAAACAGAAGCAGTGCGATGATCTCAATACAGTTGAGGCCGTTAATGCCATTAACTTAATGGTAATACCTAGATATTTCAATAATTGCATATGAAATAATTTTGTATTTTCAACTAAAAAAATTAGCAATAAGCTGAATGATAAAAACATTTTTTTGGGTTAGGGTTAATGCGAAAATTGCTTAACTGTATTAGTGAAACTATTAAACTTTGTGGAAGACAAAATTTTTCTTTGCGTGGACACCGGGATGACGGTGCGTTAGATCTAAAATCTGATAACAATCAGGGGAATTTCAGAGCACTATTAAAATACAGTACTGAATGTACAAAATTCGCCACTGAATGTATATGTTTATGCGTATACATTCAGTGGCGGATCTTGGGGTAAGGCCGGAGAGTCCATCAACCAGTTGTGAGCAGTATATTTATTAAAAGAACTCAGATTTTGCATAGAAACACCATTTTATATCAAAAAAGTTCGCCAGCCTAATTTTGGTCACGCTACCAAAAATCTTGGCCCCCTGTCCAAATTTGAAAAAAATATAAACTTTTAAACATTTTTTAAATTTTGCCCCCCCCTCCCCGTCGAAGTTGTCTAAATCCGCCACAGGAACAGAAACTTTAAGACATTACTTGCACGACAAATTCCTACAGAGGCTGGGCATTTGTTAAAGTAAAAATTGTGATTGATTTATTAAGATAATTTTCTTGTGGACAATTACTCTAGTGACAACTGTTATGAGCAGTGACCCCCGATTGAAAGTTTTTTATGGGCATCAATCATTGATATTTTATTACACTTTGTTGCATTTTTTAATTTAATGTAAAAATTATTTGTTAATTACGTGAGCTAATATCGATTTACTGTCTGTTAAAGCCTCCTACAAGGTCATACTTTACTGAGTTGAAAAATTTTCATAAGGAATTTTTAGCAAACTATTCGATAATTGTTAATGCGTTGAATCTAAAATATTTTGTCCAACTTGCTAACAAAATATAATGACTTTTTTATCGATCAAAACAAAATTTACAATGCTTTTTGTGCTTGTGCTATATCGGTTAGTTAACGCCCGTGTTTACTACCTACTGTTATTGAGGATTCAACGGTAACTAACAAATGAATGTTACCATTTTGACAAAAAGTTTGTAAAAAGTTTGTAAAATAAGTTTCAATTGGATAAGTTAAGTTTAGTTCAAAAATACGAATGATTTTACAAGCTATAAAATGATTAACAAATAAATTTTGAAATCCATCCCCAGTAAAAAATGATTGGTTATTTACGCCTACCTGACTGGTTTATAACGACAGCAATATCTGTTTAAGTAACAAATATGTATGCATATGCCTTTCGTACATGTCAATTATGTGCATTATTTCAATTCCATTCACATAAAGCGCACATAAACACAAATACACTCTAGCTCACTGAAATACGTGCCCTATGAAACGTATCAACGGGGAGAGGATAATAAAACTAACCAAGCATAGACTGCTTATTTACGCTAACTCGTCCCAACTATTTTTTCCATTGTTTGCTCGACAAAGTGCGTATGCCAATTGGATTTATGGCACATCTGAACACAATAGCGTCACTATGTGCCAAATAACGTGCGATCGCTTGCAGTTATATTCACTGTTCTATCGTTCAAATAAATAAATAAATGTATGCACAATAGAATGCCGTGCATGAAAATATGAGCAACTCACGGTAGGAGTAATTGAAAAAGGAAATACGGACTAAATGATTTAATGTTATAACGGCTAAAAAAAATGGATGTATTATTTATGATGTTTAATATTCTGATTAATTTATTAATCAATCAATTAATAAGAAAGTGTAATATAAATATTATTATTATAATTATTTAAATATGTTCTCTGTATTCTACAGTGAGAATGGGAGGATCTTACATTTTATATTTAATTTTTAATTACATTAAATTTTAGCTTCATTCGTTTTAAATATGTTTTAGTTTATTTTATTTTATCCGACAATAAAAGAGTGTTTCCATATTGCGACAGAAACAACGAGGAAACTTTATTTTGATAAACTAATGATTTCTATTTGTACTACTCTTTTGAATAAATGACGAGCGATATAGATTATTATTGAATTATTTTACCTATTTCATTTTAAAACATTTTTATTTTGCCATGTTTTATTTTTTTTCTTTTGGTCACTTGTCAACAAAAACAGTGTTCTCACTCTCATTATTATTATCTGAACAACATTTGTATTTCTCCGGTTATTATATTGGATATTCTCACAGCCGCCCTCTTACAATATAAAGAAAAAGTATTATAAATTAAATTCCATCAAATTTTAATACAACAACTCTCAACTAAACTTGAATAAAGACATAGAATTTTGTCATCTTCATCCAAAGATCGTCGTAATTCTGAGATATCGACCAACAAAATGAGAAAACGGAATTTTTATCACGTTAGTTATGTGCTAAATTGTGATGCGTCCGATCATTTGAAATCTTTTAATATTGTGACTATTGCTTTCATAGGCGCCAACTTAGGTGAGCCAAAGCACTTTCCGCCTCCCAACAATTTTTCAAGAGGACGAAGTATCATTTTACCTCCTTTATAATTTTGACTTAAAAATACACTTTTCAGAAGCATAAGTGTTCATTCCATTTTATTTTAAATTTGTATTTATTCGCAATAAGTGGACGTGGACACCTTTATTTTTGTTTTGTTTGAATGTTCGTCTTGAACAAATAAGTAAAGCGTTCAATCAGTAGCCCATTTTTTAAAACGTTTTTGCAATTCTTTGTGAAAAGAAATTTATTGGATTTAATTGACGGAAGTGTAGCCTCACGTTACTATAACAACAAAGCGTTGAGTTCGATTTAAAAGTGACGGCATATTGTTTTGTACATTTTTTTATCGTTTTATTTTTTTAGCATTGAAATACTCTGTTAACGGATAAAGATGAGTGCTTCTAATAAAAAAATCAAACTAAACTATAAAGAAAGAGTTTGCAAAAGTTTACTAAAATTATTTTGCCTCCAAATAATTTTATAAATTTAGCGCTTATGCTAACGCAAATACTGACATCGTTTCGTCAAAACAGAATTTGTCGTATCAGAGAGGAGATTTGGCAGCAACCGTAAAAGTTGATCAAATTATTAACTTTCGAGAAAATGGTTGAAAAAACGCTTTATAAATATTTTTAATAATAATGATTATTACGATTGTAATCATCTTTAAGAAAGGATGTTAATGTTAACTTTAGTTACATTCAATATTTAAATGAATAAATTTAGTTAATATTATTTAAAAACAACTTTGAGAAACCACCATTCATTCATTCCACTCAGTGTTACGTTGTAACTGCTTGCTGGAAGGAATAAAATAATAAAATGGAAATGCTTCAAGTCGCTGGACCATAATAAGAATTGGATGTTTATGGTGCCTGCTAACATTACTTGAGAGTCAAAGATGCAATGCAGCGTGCACACTTAAAATATTTACATAAAACATTAAATAAACAGAATTAACAAAAAATTAAATATTTAGTTATTTAATTGAAAAACATTTTATTTCAGGAAAGAATGAATTACTAACCACCAAGGTTGTTAACGATATTTCCGAAAAGTACCTATCGGTCATACCGATAGCAAACCGCGCTCAAAAAATATCGTCGCTGCCGATACCGATACAAATTTTCAGAAGTATTGCGGATATTAATAGTAATATTTTAATCGATACATAACGAATACCTGGCCGAAAAAATTGCCTTTAGAAATTTGAATTTAGTTTTGGTGAGAATAGAGAAATTAAAAACCATGAAATTGAAAAATCATTTATCATTTCGCTAAATGATGTTGCGACATTATCAACCCTTTTAACTAAATAAATTGTTAAGCAAATAATGAAACGTTCACAGTTGAAATCACTTAACATAAACTTCGCTATTTGATGATTGAGTTATTCATCCGGACAACTTTTCAAGCCTCACTTGTTGAATTTTCCATTTAGCCAAATTGTAAGATTTTGTGTAACTGTCGAGTTCAGATTAAATATTTTAAATTCATATTAGTGAGTTATTTTAATACGAGAAACGTGCCATGTTTCATATTGTGATTGCGCGTTGACATCGTTCGAACGCAGACTATATAAAAATCAGAGATTATGATACGTCTCTTGAGAGATACTTATTTTGCGATTTTTACGGTTAACGAAATAATAAATACACCCAAATACATATATTATTGCATAAATAAATGCAGGCATGTACTCGATATGTAGGTCTGATATAATAAATAACTTTCCTAACTATAAAATTATAATGTGCATTGAAGGCAAAATTCTTTCCAATAAATTGAGGTGATAATTTTTCTTCTATATGTTGATGCAGTTTTTATGTTAAAATTTTTGTTTTCTGGTTCTACTTCACGGTATCAACATTTGCAGTCATAATGTCACACGCATGTTACATCGAAATTACAAAATATGAAATAAAAATTTAAAGAAATATCTAAAATCAGGTAAATTAAGAAAACAGTTGCAACCGTTGCGTCGTGTTGAATTACTTTTTAAGAAGGTGAAAAATACAAAATGAACAAAAACTTTTAACATAATGAAAACCTCTTTCAGAAAAATAAATAAATGATTATATATATGTATATATATAAATATGTATATATATATTTATATATAAGCAGTTGCAAACAGTTTACAATTTTCAACATTGTTTTTTTGCCTTCTCTATGAAAACAACAACTTTACCATTTAGAATTTCATTAATAAGCAGGCTGGTAACTCCACCCGCTGACTTAACTGGTCGGGTTTGGCCTACATCCGAAGTAGTACACCAGTTTTCCATTGTCCATTCGATGCATTTTTATGCTGAAAGTCGCTTCTCTTAACATGCGCTATAATCCATTTATCCTAGCGGCTTCTAATTGGAGCACCAAACTACCCTTTTGTTGGGTTGCTGACTGGAAATAAGTGGTTTTTTTTAATTTTGAAAATTGTAAATATCCATCTGTTTTTTGAAGATGAAACATACCGAGTGTTTTTATATGAAATATATACAAATCTATTGAATATGGTTGTCACAAGTAGTAACAAAGAATGTTAAAAATATAAAAGTTTTTTCATGTAATTTAAAAGATTAAATATAAAATTTCTGAAAATTTGATTTTTCCTTCCTACCTTCTTTCCGTATTTACAGCACTTTAGTCGCCACTTTGGTGCTATTATGTGCCTCATCTGATTTCTTTTCTACAACTGTTGCCGCAATTATTTTCTAGAGTTTGGAATTTTTTGAGTTGATAAGTTTTTTATACATTTTCGTAATAATTCAATTTTTTAAGGAAGTTTATCAGTTGCCGGATTGTAAAATTCTGGAAGTTTGGCATTAAAATTGAGTTTATTATAATTTTATTTAAAACCGGTCCCGGTTTCAGTTGGAAATTTCATAGCTCATGAAGTCTTGAGAGTAGTTTTTCTTTACAACGTTAGCCTAAACATGTTTCATATTGGATTGGATGGTAAAAGACATTTGTTCTAGGAACCATATCTCTTTTCATAGCTTTCAATTTTTTCATCATTTGAAGTGTTTAGTCTAACATTTGATTTTTTTTGTCATCAGTCAGTGATTAATCTCACACAATTAATCAAGTGATTATCACCAAAAGCTTATAGTAGTTACAAGTCAATCGAATATAAAATAAAAATCTTAATTATCTCGAGTTATGAAATTTTGTGTGCGTGTTTTGTTGTTTTGTGTAACGGGTTTTGGATGTTTTTTCTTCATGCAGACGTGGTTTACATTAAGGCTGTTGAAGGTTTTCTTTTGTTTTATGTGTTTTTCTTTGTGTACAAGCCGTTGTCTCTTTAATTATTCATCGTTCTTTACGTCTTAAAGTATTCTTTTGCTTTTTTGCTTCTTCTACTTGAACTAGCGTTTGCGTTTACGTTATCATGTTACGTTCTCCTTCATTGTGAAATAAAAACAAAAACACATTAATAACATAACAATTTCCATTTGGTGGTGAAATCTATTTTTTTAAATAATTTTCAAGCATGTTACATCGCGTTTATTAAATTGTACTTTATATGAATAATTTTGCGAATTGCATGTGCCAACATTGTGATAACACACAATGTAAAAATAAAGAAATAACAAGAAACAAAAATATTATATAAATAGTTAATCATTACCGTAGTCGTATCAAACAAAATTTTAGGCAGTTCTAAAATGAGCATAACCACAAAAGACTTTCATTCAATGTTTAAAATTTAGTTGTTCATGACGTGATGAAAAATAATTTCGCACATATTATGTATATACAATCCTACCCACTGAAGATATTTTGTTGCATCTATAATAAAAATATTAAGTCCATTTACAAATGTATACACCAAACCTACTGGCGATGTACCAAAGGAACATATAATCCTTTAAGATTATAAACATTATAACGCATTATTATTTTAACAGTACCTATCATTGTTTTTAGTTGAATTTGTAATATTTATAAAAAAGTATATATATATATATATATATATATATATATATATGTATATTAGGGTGGAGCGAATTTATACATAAAAAAATTTTTTTCTTCTTTTTACTTTTCCTGGGGTTGGGAAATATGTCTTTTATCGAGTTATTTCAATGTGTAAATTTTGAATTTTATTGAACATTGTTTTGAGGTTCCTCTCGGCTGGAGACTGTTTATGAATTGCATTTCAAAAGTAAACAAAACAATATCATCAAATTAAACATGTTATTAACTCAAATAAATCATTTAAATCTTGAAAAACAAAACATTAGTGTTTACTAGTTCACATCAAAGACTTAAATAATGAAGTGTTTTTTAGTTTCAAATTTTGGTATATCATTTTGAGGTGCAAGTTTAGTACGAATAAAGCCATCTCTTGCTTTTTCTCCACAAACTGAAAGTGACGCTTCTGTAACTAATTTTATCATTCTTTCTACTGCCTGAGTATGGTAAGGCAACTTCAAAAATTCAATGTTATTAGGAATATCCATTATCATCTGTTCTAAAGCTTCAGTTGTGATATCTTTTGTAAGGGGTGGCTCTGTGATCTCGGTTGCATGCCAATCGATCATGTCGTAATAGTTGATCGCATCAAAGTTTAGCTTTGGAACTTTGAAGACTCGAACAGTATTTAGAGTGGCATCATTAGCTCTGCATTTTAATATCCGCCTTAAAGCTAATTCCCTTATGTGCTTTTGTTCATCAGCCAACATCGATAACAGAATATTTTCCGGGTGAGCAAAATAAGCATTTCTTTG